>NC_083719.1:101379028-101682058 GCF_028564815.1 Eubalaena glacialis
GTTAGTTTCTGCTTTATAACAAAGTGAATCAGCTATACATATACATATATCCCCATATCTCCTCCCTCTTGCATCTCCCTCCCACCCTCCCTATCCCACCCACCTAGGTGGTCACAAAGTACCGCTCTGATCTCCCTGTGCTATGCGGCTGATTCCCACTAGCTATCTATTTTACATTTGGTAGTGTATATATGTCCATGCCACTCTCTCACTTCGTCCCAGCTTACCCTTCCCACTCCCCATGTCCTCAAGTCCATTCTCTACGTCTGCGTCTTTATTCCTGTCCTGCACCTAGGTTCTTCAGAACCATTTTTTTTAGATTCCATATATATGTGCTAGCATACGGTATTTCTTTTTCTCTTTCCGACTTACTTCACTCTGTATGACAGACTCTAGGTCCATCCACCTCACTACAGATAACTCAATTTTCTTTCTTTTTATGGCTGAGTAATATTCCATTGTATATATGTGCCACATCTTCTTTATCCATTCATCTGTCGATGGACACTTAGGTTGCTTCCATATCCTGACTATTGGAAATAGAGCTGCAATGAACATTGTGGTACATGACTCTTTTTTTTTTTTTTTAAACATCTTTATTGAAGTATAATTGCTCCACAATGGTGTGTTAGTCTCCGCTCTACAACAAAGTGAATCAGCCATACATATACATATGTTCCCATATCCCCTCCCTCCTGCATCTCCCTCCCTCCCACTCTCCCTATCCCACCCCTCTAGGTGGTCACAAAGTACCGCTCTGATCTCCCTGTGCTATGCGGCTGATTCCCACTAGCTATCTATTTTACATTTGGTAGTGTATATATGTCCATGACACTCTCTCACCCTGTCACATCTCACCCCTCCCCCTCCCCATATCCTCAAGTCCCTTCTCTAGTAGGTCTGTGTCTTTATTCCCGTCTTGCCACTAGGTTCTTCATGACCTTTTTTTTTTCCCTTAGATTCCATATATATGTGTTAGCATACGGTATTTCTTTTTCTCTTTCTGACTTACTTCACTCTGTATGACAGTCTCTAGGTCCATCCACCTCACTACAAAAAACTCAATTTCATTTCTTTTTATGGCTGAGTAATATTCCATTGTATATATATGTGCCACATCTTCTTTATCCCTCTGTCGATGGACACTTCGGTTGCTTCCATGTCCTGGCTATTGTAAATAGTGCTGCAATGAACATTGTGGTGCATGACTCTTTTTGAATTATGGTTTTCTCAGGGTATATGCCCAGTAGTGGGATTGCTGGGTCATATGATAGTTCTATTTTTCGTTTTTTAAGGAACCTCCATACTGTTCTCCATAGTGGCTGTATCAATTTATATTCCCACCAACAGTGCAAGATGGCTCCCTTTTCTCCACACCCTCTCCAGCATTTATTGTTTGTAGATTTTTTGATGATGGCATTCTGACTGGTGTGAGGTGATACCTCATTGTAGTTTTGAGTTGCATTTCTCTAACAATTAGTGATGTTGAGCATCCTTTCATGTGTTTGTTGGCAATCTGTATGTCTTCTTTGGAGAAATGTCTATTTAGGTCTTCTGCCCATTTGTGGACTACGTTGTTTGTTTTTTTGATATTAAGCTGCATGAGCTGCTTGTAAATTATGGAGATTAATCCTTTGTCCGTTGCTTCATTTGCAAATATTTTCTCTCATTCTGAGGGTTGTCTTTTCATCTTGCTTATGGTTTCCTTTGCTGTGCAAAAGCTTTTAAGTTTCATTAGGTCCCATTTGTTTATTTTTGTTTTTATTACCATTTCTCTAGAAGGTGGGTCAAAAAGGATCTTGCTGTGATTTATGTCATAGAGTGTTCTGCCTATGTTTACCTCTAAGAGTTTTATAGTGTCTGGCCTTACATTTAGGTCTTTAATCCATTTTGAGTTTTTTTGTGTATGGTGTTAGGGAGTGTTCTAATTTCATTCTTTTACATGTAGCTGTCCAGTTTTCCCAGCACCATTTACAAAGAGGCTGTCTTTTCTCCATTGTATATTCTTGCCTCCTTTATCAAAGACAAGGTAACCATATGTGCGTGGGTTTATCTCTGGGTTTTCTATCCTGTTCCAGTTTTTGTGCCAGAATCAGACTGTCTTGATTACTGTAGCTTTGTAATATAGTCTGAAGTCTGGGAGCCTGATTACTCCAGCTCCATTTTTCTTTCTCAAGATTGCTTTGGCTATTCAGGGTCTTTTATGTTTCCATACAAATTGTGAAATTTTTTGTTCTACTTCTGTGAAAAATGCCATTGGTAGTTTGATAGGGATTGCACTGAATCTGCAGATTGCTTTGGGTAGTATAATCATTTTCACAATGTTGAATCTTCTAATCCAAGAACATGGTATACCTCTCCATCTGTTTGTATCATCTTTAATTCCTTTCATCAGTGTCTTATAGTTTTCTGCATACAGGTCTTTTGTCTCCTTAGGTAGGCTTATTCCTAGGTATTTTATTCTTTTTTTGCAGTGGTAAATAGGAGTGTTTCCTTGATTTCTCTTTCAGATTTTTCATCATTAGTGTATAGGAATGCAAGAGATTTCTGTGCATTAATTTTGTATCCTGCTACTTTACCAAATTCATTGATTAGCTCTAGCAGTTTTCTGGTAGCATCTGTAGGATTCTTTATGTATAGTATCATGTCATCTGCAAACAGTGACAGTTTTATTTCTTCTTTTCCGATTTGGATTCCTTTTATTTCTTTTTCTTCTCTGATTGATGTGGCTAAAACTTCCAAAACTATGTTGAATAATAGGGTGAGAATAGACATCCTTGTCTTGTTCCTGATCTTAGAGGAAATGGTTTCAGTTTTTCACCATTGAGAACCGTGTTGGCTGTGGGTTTGTCATCCATGGCCGTTATTATGTTGAGGTAAGTTCCCTCTATGCCTATTTTCTGAAGGGTTTTTATCATAAATCGGTGTTGAATTTTGTCGAAAGCTTTTTCTGCATCTATTGAGATGATCATATTGTTTTTATCCTTCAATTTGTTAATATGGTGTATCACATTGATTGATTTGCATATATTGAAGAAGCCTTGCACTCCTGGGATAAACCCCATTTGATCATGGTGCATGATCCTTTTAATGTGTGGTTGGATTCTGTTTGCTAATATTTTGTTAAGGATTTTTGCATCTATGTTCATCAGTGATATTGGCCTGTAGTTTTCTTTCTTTGTGACATCTTTGTGTGGTTTTGGTATCAGGGTGAAAGTGGCCTTGTAGAATGAGTTTGGGAGTGTTCCGCACTCTGCTATATTTTGGAAGAGTTTGAGAAGGATAGGTGTTAGCTCTTCTCTAAATGTTTGATAGAAGTTGCCTGTGAAGCCATCTGGTCCTGGCCTTTTGTTTGTTGGAAGATTTTTAATCACAGTTTCAATTTCAGTGCTTGTGATTGGTCTGTTTATATTTTCTATTTCTTTCTGGTTCAGTCTCAGAAGGTTGTGCTTTTCTAAGAATTTGTCCATTTCTTCCAGGTTTTCCATTTTATTGGCATACAGTTGCTTGTAGTAATCTCTCATGATCCTTTGTATTTCTACAGTGTCAGTTGTTGCTTCTCTGTTTTCATTTCTAAATCTATTGATTTGATTCTTCTCCCTTTTTTTCTTGATGAGTCTGGCTAATGGTTTATCAATTTTGTTTATCTTCTCAAAGAACCAGGTTTTAGTTTTATTCATCTTTGCTGTCCTTTCCTTCATTTCTTTTTCATTTCTTTCTCTTTCTGCTTTATAACACAGTGAATCAGCTATACATATACATATATCCCCATATCTCCTCCCTCTTGCATCTCCCTCCCATCCTCCCTATCCCAGCCCTCTAGGTGGTCACAAAGCACTGAGCTGATCTCCCTGTGCTATGCAGCTGCTTCCCACTAGCTATCTATTTTACATTTGGTAGGGTACATATGTCCATGGACTCTCTCACTTCGTCCCAGCTTACACTTCCACCTCCCCATGTCCTCCGGTCCATTCTCTACGTCTGCATCTTTATTCCTGTCCTGTCCCTAGGTTCTTCAGAAACATTTTTTTTTTTTTTTTTTAGAATCCAAATATATGTGTTAGCTTACAGTATTTGTTTTTCTCTTTCTGACTTACTTCACTCTGTATGACAGACTCTAGGTCCATCCACCTGATCTGATCTTTATGATTTCTTTCCTTATGCTGACTTTGGGTGTTTTCGCTTTTCTTTCTCTACTTGCTTTAGGTGTAAGGTTAGGTTGTTTATTTGAGATTGTTCTTGTTTCTTGAGGTAGGATCGTATTGCTATAAATTTCCCTCTTAGAACTGCTTTTCCTGCATCCCATAGGTTTTGGGTCATTGTGTTTTTATGGTCATTTGTTTCTAGGTATTTTTTAATTTCCTCTTTGATTTCTTCAGTGATCTCTTGGTTATTTAGTAGTGTATTGTTTAGCCTCCATGTGTTTGCATTTTTTACAGCTTTTTTCCTGTAATTGATATCTAGTCTCATAACTTTGTGGTCAGAAAAGATACTTGATACTACTTCAATTTTCTTAAATTTACCAAGGCTTGTGTTGTGATCCAAGATATGATCTATCCTGGAGAATATTTCATGAGCACTTGAGAAGAAAATGTATTCTGTTGTTTTTGGATAGAATGTCCTATAAATATCAATTAAGTCCGTCTTGTTAAATGTGTCATTTAAAGCTTGTGTTTCCTTATTTATTTTCATTTTGGATGATCTGTCCATTGGTGAAAGTGGGGTGTTAAAGTCCCCTGCTATGATTGTGTTACTGTCGATTTCCCCTTTTATGGCTGTTAGCATTTGCCTTATGTATTGAGATGCTGCTATGTTGGGTTTATAAATATTTACAATTGTTATATCTTCTTTTTGGATTTATCCCTTGATCATTATGTAGTATCCTTCTTTGTCTCTTATAATAATCATTATTTTAAAGTCTAATTTGTCTGATATGAGAATTGCTACTCCAGCTCTCTTTTGATTTCCATTTGCATGGAATATCTTTTTCCATCCCCTCACTTTCAGTCTGTATGTGTCCCTAGGTCTGAAGTGGGTCTCTTTAGACAGCATCTATATGGGTCTTGTTTTTGTATCCATTCAGCCAGTCTATGTCTTTTGGTTGGAGCATTTAATCCGTTTACATTTAAGGTAATTTTTGATATGTATGTTCCTATTACCATTTTCTTAATTGCTTTGGGTGTTTTTTGTAGGTCTTTTCTTTCTCTTGTGTTTCCTGCCTATAGAAGTTCCTTTAGCATTTGTTGTAAAGCTGGTTTGGTGGTGCTGAAGTCTCTTAGCTTTTGCTTGTCTGTAAAGGTTTTCATTTCTCTGTCGAATCTGAATGAGATCCTTGCTGGGTAGAGTAATCTTGGTTGTAGGTTTTTCCCTTTCATCACTTTAAATATGTCCTGCCACTCCCTTCTGGCTTGCAGAGTTTCTGTTGAAAGATCATCTATTAACCTTATGGGGATTCCCTTGTATGTTATTTGTTGCTTTTCCCTTGCTGCTTTTAATATTTTTTCTTTGTGTTTAATTTTTAATAGTTTGATTAATATGTGTCTTGGAGTGTTTCTCCTTGGATTTATCCTTTATGGGACTCTCTGCGCTTCCTGGACTTTCCCTTCCCATATTAGGGAAGTTTTCAACTATAATCTCTTTAATTATTTTCTCAGTCCCTTTCTTTTTCTCTTCTTCTTCTGGGACCCCTATAATTCGAATGTTGGTGTGTTTAATGTTGTCCCAGAGGTCTCTGAGACTGTCCTCAATTCTTTTCATTTTTTTCTCTTTCTTCTGCTCTGCAGTAGTTATTTCCACTATTTTATCTTCCAGGTCACTTATCCATTCTTCTGCCTCAGTTATTCTGCTATTGATTCCTTCTAAAGAATTTTAATTTCATTTATTGTGTTGTTAATCATTGTTTGTTTGCTCTTTAGTTCTTCTAGTTCCTTGTTAAACGTTTCTTGTATTTTCTCCATTCTATTTCCAAGATCTTGGATCATCTTTACTATCATTACTCTGAATTCTTTTTGAGTTAGACTGCCTATTTCTTCTTAATTTTTTGGTCTGGTGGGTTTTTACTTTGCTCCTTCATCTGCTGAGTATTTCTCTGTCTTCTCAGTTTGCTTAACTTACTGTGTTTGGGTCTCCCTTTTGCAGTTTGAAGGTTCGTAGTTCCCATTGTTTCTGGTGTCTGCTCCCAGGGGGTAAGGTTGGTTCAGTGGATTTTGTCAGCTTCCTGGTGGAGGGGACTGGTGCACGTGTTCTGGTGGATGAGGCTGGATCTTGTCTTTCTGGTGGGCAGGACCGCACCCAGTGGTGTGTTTTGGGGTGTCTGTGAACTTATTATGATTTTAGGCAGCCTCTATGCTAATGGGTGGGGTTGTGTTCCTGTCTTGCTAGTTGTTTAGCATGGGGTGTCCAGCACTGGAGCTTGCTGGTCATTGAATGGAGCTGGGTCTTAGAGTTGAGATGGAGATCTCTGGGAGAGCTGTCGCCAATTGATATTACATGGGGCTGGGAGGTCTCTGGTGGTCCAGTGTCCTGAAGTTGGCTCTCCCACCTCAGAGGCTCAGGCCTGATACCCGGCTGGAGCACCAAGACCCTGTCAGCCACACATCTCAATAGAAAAGGGAGGGAAAAAAGAAAGAAAGAAAAAATATATATTATAGAATAAAGTTATTAAAATAGAAAAATTTTTAAGTAATTAAAAAAAAATAAGACGAGAGCAACAAAACCAATAGAGAAATCCACCAATGATAACAAGCCCTAAAAACTATACTAAGATAAACATAAAAATAAGAAACTAGTCAGTCACATACAGGAAACCCCAAGTCTACAGTTGCTCCCAAAGTCCACTGTGTCAATTTTGGGATGATTCGTCATCTATTCAGGTATTCCAGAGATGCAGGGTACAACAAGTTGATTGTGGAGATTTAATCCGCTGCTCCTGAGGCTGCTGGGAGAGATTTCCCTTTCTCTTCTTTGTTCGCACAGCTCCCGGGGTTCAGCTTTGGATTTGGCCCCACCTCTGCATGTAGGTCTCCCTCTGGCATCTGTTCTTCGTCCAGACAGGAGGGAGTTAAAGGAGCGGCTGGTTAGGGGGCTCTGGCTCACTCAGGCCGGGGGAAGGGAGGGGCAGAATGTGAAGCAAGCCTGCGGCGGCAGAGGCCAGCGTGATGTTGCAACAGCCTGAGGCGCGCCGTGTGTTCTCCCGGGGAAGTTGTCCCTGGGTCACGGGACCCTGGCAGTGGCAGGCTGCACAGGCTCCCAGGAGGGGACGTGTGGATAGTGATCTGTGCTTGCACACAGGATTCTTGGTGGCTGCAGCAGCAGCCATATCGTTTCATGCCTCTCTCTGGGGTCCGCGCTGATAGCCGCGGCTCGCGCCTGTCTCTGAAACTCGTTTAGGCGGTGTTCTGAATCTCCTCTCCTCGTGCATCCTGAAACAATGGTCTCTTGCCTCTTAGGCAGGTCCAGAGTTTTTCCTGCACTCCCTCCCGGCTAGCTGTGGTGCACTTGCCCCCTTCAGGCTGTGTTCACGCAGCCAACCCCAGTCCTCTACCTGGGATCTGACCTCTGAAGCCCAAGCCTCAGCTCCCTGCTCTCACCCGCTCCGGCAGGTGAGCAGACAAGCCTCTCAGGCTGGTGAGTGCTGGTCGACACCGACCCTCTGCGCAGGAATCTCTCCGCTTTGCCCTCCGCACCCCTGTGGCTGCGCTCTCCTCCGTGGCTCCGAAGCTTCCCCCCTCCGCCACCCGCAGTCTCTGCCCACGAAGGGGCTTCCTAGTGTGTGGAAGCTTTTCCTCCTTCACAGCTCCCTCCCAGAAGTGCAGATCCTGTCCCTATTCTTTTGTCTCTGTTTTTCCTTTTTTCTTTTTCCCTACCCAGGTACGTGGGGAGTTTCTTGCCTTTTGGGAAGTGTGAGGTCTTCTGCCAGAGTTCAGTAGGTGTTCTGTAGGAGTTGTTCCCCATGTAGATGTATTTTTGATGTATTTGTGGGCAGGAAGGCGATCTCCACGTCTTACTTCTCCACCATCTTGAAACGTCCTCTTTGCCTTTGCTTTTGACGTCATGACCAAAAAAAAATAAGTTATTGCCTTGACCAATGTCAGTAAGCTTTTTCTCTGTTTTCTGCCAGTAGTTTTACTATTTCAGGTCTCACATTTAAGTCTTTAATCTATCTTGGGTTCATTTTTGCATATGGTGAGATAAGGTTCCAATTTCATGTGGATATGCAGTTTTCCCAAAACCACTTATTGAAGAGCTTTCCCCATTCTGTGTTCTTAGCACCCTTTCAAAGGTTAGTTGACTGTAAATGTGTGGATTTATTTCTGGGCCCTCTATTCTGTTTCATTGTTTTATATGACAGTTTTTATGACAGTACCACACTGTTTCAAATACTGCAGCTTTGAATATATTTTGAAATCAGAGAATATGAAGCTTCCATCTTTGTTCTTCTTGCACAAAATTGCTTTGTCTATTCAAGTTCTTTTGTGGTTCCATATGAATTTTAGGATTTTTTTTTCTATTTCTGTAAAGAATGCCATTAAAGTGCCATTAGAATTATGACAGGAATCACACTGAATCTGTAGATCACTTTGGGTAGTTTGGACATTTTAACAATATAAAGTCTTCCAATTCATAAACATAGGATGTCTTTCCATTTATATGCATCTTCTTTAATCTCTTCATCAGTGTTTTAAGTTTTCAGTATACTAGTTTTTTACTTCTTTGGTTAAGTTTATTCCTAAGTGTTTTATTTATTCTTTTTGTTGCTATTGTAAATGGGATTGTTCTCTTAATCTCCTTTTTAGATAGCTCATTTTTACTGTGTAGAAATGCCATCAACTTTTGTATGTTAATTTTGTATCCTGCAACTTCACTGGTGTTGTTTATTAGTTCAGACAGTCTTTTTGTTGAGTCTTTATGGTTTTCTACATATGATCAAGCCATCTGCAAACAGAGATCATTTTACTTTTTACTTTCCAATGTGTATGCCTTTATTTCTTTTTATTGTTTAATTGCTCTGTCTGGGATTTCCAGTACTAGGTTGAATATAAGTGGCAAAAAGGATGGTACAGAGCATCCTTGCCTGTACCAAATCTTAGTGGAAAAGCTTTTGGTTTTTCTCTATTGATTATGATTTTAGCTGTGGGCTTTTCATATATGGTCTTTATTTTACTGAGGTAAGTTTCTTCTATACCTATTTTGTTGAGACTCTTTATCATGAATGTACATTGAATTTTTGTCAAATGTTTTTTCTGTATCTATTCAAAGATCATGTGGTTTCTATGTTTCATTCTGCTAATGTGGTATATCACACTGACTAATTTGTGTACATTGAACTACCCTTGCATCTTAGAGATAAACCCCACTTGGTCATGGTGTATAGTCCTTTTAATGTGCTGTTTAATTTGCTAGTTTGCTAGTATTTTATTGAAGGTTTTTACATCTAGGTTCATTAGGGATGTTGACCTGTAGTTTTCTTTTCTTGTGGTGTCTTGTCTGACCCTGGTATCAGGGTGATCAGCATCAAAAAAAAAAGAAAAAAATCAGTTTGGAAATGTTCCCTCTTCTATTTTTTTTGAAGAGCTTAACAGGGATTCATATAAATTAACTTTTAAAATCAAAATTAGTTAAGTAAAGCTGAAAATGTTTAAATTTTGAAAATAATGAAATATCACTCAATATTTTAATAAAAATAAAACTATTTGCATTTCTAGCATTAAGTATCTCTTTTGTTACCAAGGTAAAGAATTAGTAACATGCTCCATGAATGTTCTGTCTAGATCTACATGTATGAATTGTTAAGTATTTCAGCCACCATGGGCAACTCTTGTGAATATCATACCTCTAGAATCACAAACCAGAACACAAAGAAAATAGACTCTTGGCATTACAAAGAAATGATTGTTATGCAAAAGTAGATTGCATTCGCACTACTAAAAGGGAAAATTTGACAGTTAATAACTTTGTCTTATCTCTTTCCTAAGCTCACCAGTGCTCATCAAATCTTCCCCTTACTTCAGAGAAACACTTGCTTCCGACATGGGCAGTGGAACAGCCAACTAACCTTCACAACATTCAAGTGCAGTCACCTTTGTTTTGAGCACATAGGACAAGAAAGGTGGACAACGATATTCCCTGGATCTGAACAGTGTAGTCAGAAGAGCTGTTGTTTTAGAGTGACATATGCTACATTGTACCAGTCTTCAAGGTTGAATCTCAAGTGACTAAGACCCATGTGTCCTTTAATAAATTTAGCATTGTGGTGTTTGTAATATAGAGGGCTTACTAAAGCATAGATGCTGGGTCACAGGCTCTTGCCTGGGCCAAGGATGGTTCCACCATAGAGCCTATAATTTAAGAAGAGAAAGAGACATATAAACCGTGAATTATAGCAGAGACTAAATGAAGGAGTGCTGTGATAGAAGAATAACAATACTCAAATTTTATTGGCTCCCTGTGTCCCACTCTTACAAGTGCTTTATGTATGTTATTTCATTTGAACCTCACAGAATAAGTGAAGATTGCAAAATATAGAATTGAGGCACAGAAACATTAGGTAGCTTGCCCTCGTATGTGAATGCCAGTCAGAGGTCACGTTTTTAAGTAGACGTTTGCTGGATATAGTAGTTTGCCAAATTTTATTTTAAACTTTTAAATAGATGTTCACTGAAAGGCATTTTTTTCTTTATCATTATGCTCTTGTCAGGTTTTGCATTTTCAAGAAAAAAATTCAGCTCTGCGTGTGCCTGTGTGCTTGTGTGTTTTTTCCTAGAAATAAGGTCTTTGGTTTTTATCAGCTAAGTCTAAAATGTATATGGAAATGGCAAAGGCCAAAAATAGTCGTGAAAATCTTATAGAAGAACAAAGTTGGAAGATTTACACTATTGGATATCAAGATGTATCATAAATCAACAGTTATTAAAATAATATGGTATTCAGAAAAAGAGAAACAAATCAAGGGAATGTTGCAGAGAATTCAGAAACAGGCCTATACCCAAAATGAATTTTGATTTATGATAAAAATGATCCTGCTTAGGGTAGAGGAAGGGCAGCCATTTCAATAATGATGATGGGTCATTGGATATCTGTACATGAAAATAAATGAAATTTGATTCTCATCACATATCATATCCAAACATCAATTCCAGGTGGATTGTAGTTCTAAACTGAAAGTGCTTCTAGAAGATAGCATGGGAACATATCTTTCTGACCTTGAGGGATGAAAAGATATTTTTAAAACAGAACATCAAAGCACTAATCACAAAGAAAAAGACTTCCAAATTAGACTACATCAAAATTAAGGAGTTCTGTTTATCAAAAGACATCATTAACAGAGAGAAAAGTTAAGCCAGAATGTGGCAGAAGACATTTTCAATAAATATATCTTGCAAGGTTGCATATCCAGAATATATAAAGAACTCTTACAAATCAGTAAGAAAACAACAGATGACACAATAGAAAAATGGGCAAGAAATTTGAGCAGACACTTCATAAGAGAGATTATCCAAATGGCCAACAGACATGAACATGTGCTAAACCTTATTAGTCATGAGGGAAATGCAAGTCAAAACCTTAATGAGATATAACAACACATTCACCAAAGTGGCTAAACTTTTGTAAATGATCACAATACCAAGTGTTGATATGGATTTTGACCTCTTGTACTTTGGTGGTGCAAATGTAAATTGATACAACCACTTTGGAAAATTTATTTGCAATATATATTACACTTGAAAAATTCTTATTCAATGATCTAGGAATCTAACTCCTATACCCAGGAGAAATGCGTATATATGTGCATCAAAACAATGGACAAAATGTTCATAGCAGTATTATTTGTAATAGGCCCAAATTGTCCATCAGTGGTAACATGGATAGATATATTGTGGTATAGTTATATAATGAATGATGTTCAGCGATGAAATGAATGAACTACAACTATATGCAACAGCCTGGGTGAATTTCATCAATATTATATTGCATGAAAGAAGTCAAACCAAAAAGCACATTCTACTTTATAAAGTTAAAAAGCATGCAAACTAATCTATGGTGCAGATGTTAGGATTGTGACTACCTTTGGGGTGGAAGAGGAATAATGATCCAACAGGAGCATGAGGTGAGTCTCCGGGATGCTGATATGTTACACTTCTGGGCCTAAGGAGGCCACTGTGTAGAAATCTATCAAACTGTACAGTTACGATTTATGTACTTTTCGGTAAACAATACCTTGAATAAAAATGTGTTAATGCTGTGAAGGAAGTAAACAGTGATGGAATAGAGAATATCTAGAGAAGGGAGGTCAGGGAAAGGCTTTCTGAGGAGGTGACATGAGTTAAGTCCTAGAAGATAAGAAAGAGGCACACGGCTGGGGGAAACCCTATGCCCTCTGCAAAAGTGAGTGAGTTTCACTTTCGCATGGATGGGGTAGTTGTGTGCTGAATTCATTAGTGTGTTTGTCATCTATTGAAGAGCAAGGCCCTATGACACAAAATAAATGCATTTTGATGGACTGCAGAACTAGGGAAGATTCAGAAATAGGAGATGCTGCCCAAGGGATGTACATGTGTAGCGAAGACATAGCTGAGAAGAGAGAGCCCTGAGGTATAGCGTGAGGGCACTGATTCAGTGGGAGGAAGGAAAGACGGGAGAGATGATAAAGAAAGAAAGGAGAAGGTGGAACTTAGTCTTAGCCTCCTTCACTGCTTCACCTATCCTGATCTCAGACATCAAGTAGTAGAATCAGGGCCAAAAAATTAAGGAAAAAATGACGAGGAAAGAAGAAAGCATCTAAGGTTAGCGTGTGTGCAGACCTGTTTATGAGTGCACATCAGCAAACCCACATGAGGAAACTGAGCAGACAGGACATACATAAGTAGAGGGTTTAGGAAGGTGAGAGGGAAAGGAGGGGCTCCACTAATACAGATAATGTGAAAATAGATACAGAGGTTTGTTTGACATCATTTGGGGAAAAAATTAACTGTTTTATAGACACTTCTCACCTTTTAATAAAATTATTTCATGCACAAAACTTAAGAACTGATGGGCCAAAAGGGAAATGCAAAGAAAAAAAAAGCCTTCAGAATGCCTGCCTGTGTACGATATTTGATATTATGAAGGACTGAATTAGAATCACGTTCAGGAACCATGACAATGCTAAAAGAAAAAGAAAAAAATTCATTCTGTACTGGCCTTCACTAACATTTTTGCAATATTTAGAAAGCACCTGATATGTTATTCCTCTGCATAAATAGATTTTACATACAAGTCTTGAGGATAGGTATATTCATGGCTTAGGCTAAAAAGTACAGACTGAAGAAAGTAGAGTCCAAACTTCCGAGCATCATAATAACACAAAGACTTACACATTCACACGCAGCTAAGTCTGGCTGGTATTTGAGAGAATGCCAGTGTAATTAATCAGTTCTCCCCAATGTTTACTTCAGCTATCTGTTGTGCACAAAATGGCTCAAATTACTTTTGGTAGTAGAAATGGTCTGAAATCCAAAGACAGTTCACATCACTGTTCTAAAATTATAACAGTGCAACACTGTAAATTTTACTTTTCCAGGTGTGAACCAGATGCTATAAGATTATTGTAAGTTACATTCTCTTCTGCAAAGGCTTTCTTTTCAACATATTCTCAAAGATTACATAGCGATGATTCACACTTATGTTGAACACATTCCAAATTGCGTATGTAGGAAGTACTTCTAACAAAAATCAAACAAAGGCTTTTGAAGATTTCTTTAATTGGTGTTTTATTGGGTGTCATTTATTTTCTAGCATTTCAGGAGAAAAAGCTGAAAACAAAACATAGTGCTAGGATATTAAAATTATTAACAAGTATTAACTTAGAGTTTGTAAAGAGTTAAAAAAAAGTAATAAGGCATATTTTTATTTATAGAACCCTTATTACATGAAGTAATATTCAGCTCATTACAATAAGAGACGGGATAAACAGGTATGAAATAGTTAGGAAAAGAAATCTGATATCGTAAAATATACGAATGACAAACCCCAGTGTCTTTAGTAAACTTATATATAGACCAAACATAACAGAGAGATTAATAAATACATAATATATATTTTTATGGTCAGGTTGAACAGAAATAAATTTAATTTTATTACACAATAGATAAAACTAAGGAAATATTTGGACTTCTTTCCCCAAATTCCCCACTAGGACTATGTTCTAAAAATAAATATTATAAAAATACAGTATACCTTTATCATATAGAAAACATAGAGCTGTGAGTGAGGCGGTGACAGATATCGTCATGTCACAACAGGGGGACTAGTGTAAGTCCTAAATGAGGGAAAGCCCTTGAGGTGCATTAGTACGTCCTGCAATGACCGAAACTCCATTATGGGAAGAGTAATGGAGATTTTTCTAGGCTACTTGAGATGTGACAGTACTGTAGCAGAATCCTCCCTTTGACTGTACTTACTAGTTTCCAATGACTGCAGCAGAGAAATTTCACCCTGTGGCTTTTCCTATTCTAGGAAAACCAGGTATCTTAGCAGAATAGCCCTGGCTCTGAGCTAATTTCTTCCATGCCAGTGATGTATTTGCCAGACATATGCTGGGGAGAAGCTTCTGTATGCTGTCTACCACGCAGTTATCATGACCTCATTAGACAAAATCTCCAGGTCCACACCCATGACGACCCCCTCAAGATAAACACCCCCCCACCTCACCCCTTCCCTTTTACCATTTCCCCATTTCTGCTTCCTCTCCACCTGGCGCTCTTTCTCAGACCCTCATTTCCCGCCTCTCACTCTCTGTTACTCTTTTCTCAACTCTCCTCCTCCTCCCCATCTTATTTTTTCCCTCTTTTTGTCTACTTTTTCCTCTGTTTTCTCCATTTCCCCCGTTTTTCCCCATTTATTCCTCCATCTTCCCCAGGTCCTCTCCCCTGACCTTTGTTTTATCCTAGCTTCCCTTCTCTCTATTTCCCCTGTCTCTCCCATCTACTTGGTGTATTCTTTTGGGATTTGGAGGGATGAATTCTCTGGGGAAGGGTACTTCTCTGAGCATATTCTCCACAGAGCCTATTTCAGCAGCTCTGCTCGGTGTCACATCATTTGCCCCACTACACATCTCACGCTTGGCCCAACCTGACCCTCTGTAACCCAAACACATTATTCCCTTTGGGAAGGTAGAGTGATTAGAGAGGTGAACACCTTATAGGAAATCAAAATCCTACTGATTTATTGCCATCAGCAACACATTTAGGCCAGATTGTCAAGGGCCCTCCCTTTTCAGGGTCCCCTATTTTTCAGGCTTCTGATTGATTTACGCTTAAAACCCATAAATTGTTTTCTGCAAAATAAGAGGTAAAAAGGCAATTTTATCTCATTAAAATGGAAACTGTTCCTTTGAAAATCTGGCCAGAAATGTTGGTGGAATTGCTCTATTCATCAAGGCTCAAAAGACTGTGAGACTGATCATCCTTAGGAGAAAACAACACCGGTGCTGTGGCTACAGTCTAACGATTTAGATAGAAGATGTCAGAGCCAGCAACTGATGTCCCTGTGATGGGTTACCAGGGCTTGCATATAGGAATGAAATGGTTCGGGTAAACTAAGCCTAAAGTATGCAAATATATCATCTTCTCACTACTCTTCTCATGTACGTAGGAAATAGTTCACAGTCAGACTCAGGAAAGAAGGCCCCTTGGAGCTCTGTTGGTAGGTGCTCTGCTCATGAAATGAGTGCCAACATGGCCCCAGGCATCCACAGCCTTGGAATACAGCTCACCCCTCCACAACAATGTTAACAGCTGTCTGATGATGAAAACTGAGCTACTGGTTTATGTACCTACTTTTTCCGTCTTTCAAAATAACTAACTGTTTGATGCTGACACTATGAATTCTTATGATAAAAATAGGAATTAAAAATAGTGCTTGTCTGTGTTATTCTTGAAAGAATTTCAGATGAAGCCAAATTCTCTCATGCTGCTCGAATCAGACAAGAAGTTACTGCCTTTATGTTTCCTTACTGAATCCCATTAACTGTTTCATGATTCACTATTTGGTATGTGATCATGGCCTTCTTTTCTATGATTATCCCAAATTAAAGTTTACATTGTCTGCTTTTATTCAGATTTTCTTATTGGATGAAAGAAAACATACTTAGCATTCAGTGGGAATTATGGTAATGAAAATGACCCTAGCCAGCCATCCTGGCATTAAAAATATGTGGCTTGCTAATTATAAAAGAAAAAAAAAGTCATTATGTCAGATTAAGACCTTCATCTGTTAATGGGCAGCAAGCTCAGAGTTTCTTTGTCTGAAGGATATTTTCACATAAATTGTTCCCTTTGTATCTGAGTCCAAGGATTCTGCTTTTGTTACTTGAAAAATTCAATAGAAATTTCTAGCAAGACAAGAAATATTTTTAAATAGGTAAAGGCACTATCTGAAAATAAAAAGAATGCTAATTACTTGTTTAAAGTGCATAAGAATTTAGTTTCAAGTTATATATATGTGTATACATACATATACATCCACATATAAAATCTCATGACACTTAAAATTTTCCCAAATGATCATAGAAATGTTCACATTGAACAGGACTTTTGAGATCATCCAGTGGTTCTCAAATTTAGCTCAGGTCAGAAACGCCTGGAAGGCTTGTTACAAAACAAATGGTAGGCTCACCCCCACAGTTTCTGGTTCAGCAGAATTTGCACTTGGAACAAGTACAGGTGATACTGTTGCTGCTGGTTCAGGGACCACAATGTGAGAACCTCTGACCCAGGCAAACCCCCTTGATTTACAAACCAGAAATCTGCAGTTTCAATACATTGTCCAATGCTAAATACATGAGTGGATGAGGTGAGAGAGGAACCTGGTTCTTCTTGCTCCTACTTCCATTCTTGATCTTCTACATGAGTGTTTCTCAAACTCTAATGTGCATACGAATGACCCCCGGGGAACTTGTTAAAACACAGACTGTAATTCGGTGGGTCTGGGGAGAGACTTGGGTTTCTGCATTTCTAACAAGCTCTCAGGTATTGTCCTTGCAGCTGATCCACAGATATACTTTAAGTAGCTAGGTCCTGCACTGTCATGCAATAGTGCTGTCATCTTTATGTTAATTACTTACACTCAAAAAATGTAGAACAGATATTCTTTTGTTTTCCCTAATAAATTTTATTTTGGAGTAGTTTTATGGTCACAGCAAAATTGAGCAGAGAGTACAAAGATTTCCCATATACTCCCCTCTTCCATTCCTCCTCCCTGCTCCCTACACAACCTTGCCCACTATCAACATCCCCCAGCAGAGTGGTACATTTGTTACAATTGATGAACCTACATTAATGCATTATTAACACCTAAAGTCCATAATTTACATTAAGGTTCACAATTGTAAGTTCTGTGAGTTTGGACAAATGTATAATGGCATTTATCCACTATTACAGTACCATGCAGAATAGTTTCACTGCCCTAAAAAGCCTCTGTGCTCTATTTGTCTCTCCCTCCCCCCAATCCCTGGCAAACACTGAACTTTTTACTGTCTCCATTGTTTTGCCTTTTCTAGAACGTCATGTAGTTGGGATCATATAGTATGTAGACTTTTCAGATTGACTTCTTTCACTTAGGTTCCTCCATGTCTTTTCATGGTTTGATGGCTCATTTCTATGTAACACTGAATAATATTCCATTGTCTGGATATAGCAGCACTTTGGAAAGCATGACTTTATTTGCTTAATGGGTGTCTTGGAATGTAGGAGCTTAGATTTAAAGGAACCATGATCCTCTGACACTTCTGACTTAGAACAAATGCTAGAATGTATCTGTAGATTTTAGATTTTATTGTTATCGCTACATCTAACATCCACCCAAACTTTCCATTTTTAGTTTGTCTAAATTCAGATTTTATCAGTTTTCTAGTTTGATAAAAGTATTTTCCAAATTTCTACTTATCCTTTAGTATATGCCACTCCAATAGTTTTTTTTTAAGTCAGTATTATCTTTTTCAAATGTTATCTACACAGTTTGCTTCAATGTTTTCTTTTTCAAATATACATAAATACCTCACTGTCATAATTAGACATTGCCTGGTTCTCCATTGCCTCTACAATAAATTATTAATGCCTTACTGTCCCTATTTAAAAAATGGATATATCCATTCAAGTACTGAAGGACATCTTGGATGCTTCCAAAGAATGTCCATGTGCAGGTTTTTGTGTGGATATGTCTTCAACTTCTTGGGGTAAATACCAAGGAGTGCAATTGTTGGATCATATGGTAAAAGTTTTGTGAGAAACCACCCAACTGTCTTCCAAAGTGGCTGTACCATTTTTCATTGCCACCAGAAATGAATGAGGGTTCCTGTTGCTCCACATCCTCATCAGCATTTGGTGGTGTTAGTGTTCCAGATCTTGACCATTCTCATAGGTATGTAGTAATATCTCATTATTATTTTAATTTGTAATTCCCTAATGATATATGATTTTGAGCATCTTTTCGTATGCTTATTTGCCATCTATATATCTTCTTTGGTGAGGTGTCTGTTAAGGTCTTTTGCCCATTTTTTAATTGGTTGCTTTTTTCTAATTTTTGAGTTTTAAGAGTTCTTTCTATATTTTGAATAACAGTTCTTTATAATATATGACTTTTGCAAGTATTTTCTCCCAGTCTGCAACTTGCCTTCACATTCTCTTAATAGATATTAATTTTTTGGGAGCATAAGGCATCATTTCTTGCTTAGGTTTTTATTCTTTCATAAAGTTAAGCTTTGCTGATTAGCAATAATTCTATGTCAAGGAAGTATATGAATTATTAAAAATATCTTTTAAACTAACTCTTTCATTACTTCAGAAAAGGAAGAGTACTCTAAATATGCTGAGTATTTTTGTGGCTGTGTTAAAGCTATTTTAATGAAGAGTTATTTAATGGTCATTGCTAGCTTGTATATATATCTATTCATTCAACAGCATTTATTATTAAGCACTGTCCCTGTGCTAGGAACTTGGAACAGGTGAGTCATAGACCCAATCTCTGTCATCAAGCCTAGTTAGGAAGGGGAGTGTAAAATGCAGTGCAGAGTGTACTGTGGTAGGTGTTAGCACAAGCAATATATACAGGATGGAAAGAGTACTGAAAGGAAAGTGTGTTTAGGGATGATTTTCCAGAGGAGGTGGTTTCTGAGCTGGATTTAAAAGTACACATGGGAGTTTGACAGGGGCAGGGGGAGGGAGGAAACAGACATTCCAGTCTGAGATGTCATAGAACTTAAGACCTGAAGAGCAAAGGCCTGAGCACACAGCATTATTGGAAGTTTACATTTAGGTAGACAAAGGAGGAAGAGAAAGCAAAATAGAGATAGGGCATTTTCAGAGACTTGGGAGAAACTACTCTCCAGAGCTAACTTTAAAAATGAAATAGAATCGGTTGTTCTTGTACTCCAGCAGATGTAAACAATGAGCGTCTAGCTTCTTATCTGTTCTGTAGTCTACAGGAAACCCAACACACTGTTAGCTCAAAAGGACTCATTGCTAAGGCAGACACACACTGGCTAAACTTTGGGGATTCATATAAATTTAAAAGTTGTAATTTTAAAAACACCATCTCTCTTAAGCAATTAAAATGTAAACTAATGGATGAACATCTATTTTAAGTGTGGTATACTTTAAAGCAATCCAATAAAACAGAATCAGTTGGTTAGACTGAAAACTTTGGGAGTACAGAGACTGTGAGTTAAATTCATAAGCTCCTAAAGTTTAATTAACAAGTATTTTTACTTCTAATCTTGCCTTTTACTTCTTTTAAAATGTATATGTGTTTTTTAAAGAAAGGTCTTCTTTTCTCTCTACATTTATTCTCAACTTAGCTCAGTTGCAAACCCCTGTTCTTTTGGCAGCTCACTTCCCTTTAGGGAGCGATCGTTCTCTGACTCAGACATTTCTGCCTTTTCCCCATTCTCGTGTAAGACCTCTACCTAAATTTCCCAGCTATATATCAGCTAAAATATCCCTTCTTTCCTGTGTGGCTAATTCACTTCTCTCCAGTTTATTTTCTACTATGCAGTTTCCCCGTCCTTCCTTGGAAGAAAGACGTTTTATAGAATTTTCTTAGCTCTCCACATATCTATGTACAGTGATTTAGAGTTATATTGCAAATTTTCCTCCAATATGATTTTTTTAGATTGAGAGAGAATACTTGTAAATATCCAGAAACTCTTCAAATGTAAACTTAAGACTTGAATTTATTACATGCCAGTTAATGAATTTTCCTGTTTTCTCTCTAAACTTTTGTCACCATGAACATTTAAATACTAAACATTGTTACCAATTTAAAGATTATTCAGTATTTAACACAGCTAAAATCATACTTATGGACTGGCTATCATGTCAATTCAAAAATCATTAACTATAAAAAAATAATATATAGAAAAATAAACTTTTGACACCATCTGGCAGAAGGAAGGAAATAATAATGATAAGAGCATTAATTAATGAAATTGAAAACAGGAAAACAATAGAGAAAACCAATGGGACAAAAAGCTGGTTCTTTGAAAAATTCAGTAAAATTGATAAATCTCTGGCAAGACTGACAAAGATAAAAAGAGAGAGAAGGCACAAATCACCAATATCAGGAATAAAACAGGGGCTATCAATACAGATCCTGCAGGCATCAAAATGATAAAGGAATACTACAAACAACTTTATGCTCATAAATTTGACAACTTAGAAGAAATGGACTTGAAAATCACAAGCTCTAAAACTCAGCCCAGGTGAAATAGGCAACCTGAATAGTCCTACAAACTCTAAATTGAGTTAGTAATTTAAAAGATCCTGAAAAACAAAAAAAAAAAATCTCTAAACGCAGATGGTTTCACTGGAGAATTCTAGTCAATTATTCTCCAATCAATCTGTAGGTTCAAAATAATTCCTACCAAAATTCCAGCAAGGTTTTTTGCAAGCATAGACAAGACAAGCCTATTCTAACATTTACATGAAAAGACATAGGTCCTAGAATAGCTAAAATAATCTTGAAAAAGGAATAAGTTAGAAGGAATAAATATACCCAATACTCAGACCTACTATGTAGATACAGTAATCAAGACACTGTGATACTTGTGCAAAGATAGACATAAGGATTAATGGAACAATATAGAGAACCCAGAAATAGATCCCCACAAAACATGCTCAACTAATATTTAACAAAAGTTCAGAAGTAATTCAATGGAGAAAGGTTAGCTTTCTTAACATATGGTGCTGGAACACCACACAGGAAAAAAAAAATGAATCTCAACTTAAATCTCACACCTTATACAAAAATTAACCCAAAATGTGTCACAGACTTAAATGTGATACATAAAACTATAAAACTTTTAGGGAAAAAAATAAATCTTTGGTAACATATTCATAACCGAAAATCTGATAACAGATGTGGCCAGGTAAGAGTTCTTAGATTTGATACCGAAGTCACAACCCATAAAAGGTAAAATTAATAAATTGGACCTCATCAAAATTTTAAAATTGTCCTCAGTGAAAGTCTGTCAAAAGGATGGAAAAACAAGCTACAGACCTGGAGAAAATTTTTCTGAACCATCTACCTGACAAACAACTAGTATCTAGAATATATTGCAAACACTCAAAACTCAACAGTAAACAAATAATCCAATTAGAAAATGGGCAAAAGACATGAACATGTATTTCACCATATATAGTAGATGACAAATAAGTCCATGAACGTGTACCAGCCATTAGGGATATGCAATTTATAGCAACAGTAAGATATCACTACATATCTATCAGAATGACTAAAGTAAAAAAATAGCAACAATACCAATTGCTGGCAAGGATGAAGAGAAACTGAATTACTTGCACATTGCTGCTGAGAATGAAAAAATGGTATTAATACTCTAGAAAATAGTTCAGCAGTTTCTAATAAATCTAAACATGCAACTAGCATATGACCCAGAAATTGCATTGGGGAAATCCCAAAGAAATGAAAACTTAGGTTCACACAAAAAATGTAATGGATGTTTTGATCATAATACCCCAAAACTAGAAACACCCATGTCCTTCAACAGGTGAATAGTTAAACTGTGGTCCATCCGCACCACAGAATATATTTACAAAGAGGATACACTTGACAATTTGAATGAATCTCTAGGGACTTACACTGAGTGAGAAAAAAAAAAATCCTGAAAGATTATATACTGTATAATTCCATTTATATAACATTATTAATATGCTAAAATTACAGAAAGAAGAACTGATTACTGGTTGCCAGTGTGCAGGGGTGTAGGTGGGTGTGGCTATAAAAGGCAACAAGAGGGAAATTTGCCTGTAGTAATATCAATATGCTTGTAGAGATATTGTCCTGTAGTTTTGCAAGCTGTTACCACAGAGGGAAACTGGGTAACAAGTACACAGATCTCCCTGAATTATTTCTTAAAACTTCATGTGAATCTCTAATTATCTCAAGTTAAAAGTTTAAAAAAATCAGTTTTAATCTTTTCCTATTTTCTAATTATTTAATAAACTTTTTATCAATACCAAAAAAAGATATAGGAATCAAATTATGATTTTATGGAGAGGCAAAGAGGAATTATTAATCTAATTTATGAAATATTGACTAATACTCCATAATACTAATTATCTGTATTGTAAACCTGAAGCCCCATATGGGAAATTGCAAGACAAACAGAATATGACATTGTCTCCTCAGATCTTATATGGAACAAGATGGTGTATTAGAAACCAAAAATATATTGGATGTGAATACAATCTCAGACTTTACATAGAGAATATTAACAAGGTAGGATTTCTCACTTAATCTGCAAATTATAGCTTTAAGTAGTGTTTCTTCTGTCATCAATGCACAGGCTTATTAGTGAGTTTTATTCTCTGATGATGACATTTATTAACATCAAGATAGTTAATGTGGATTGTTTGGTTATTGAAATGATTCTATAATGCAAAATGAAAATCTCATCATTTCCCTGCAAAGAAAAATAATTGTAAAATACAATCTAGAAATTGAAGCCTAGGATTAGATGCTGAGGCCATGAGATTTTCTTTACTCTTTGCACCATCGTATATGGATCTCAACACTGTAGATAACATGCCATTTATGTACTGTTATCAATTAATTTATTTAATTCTGTATTCACTTATTCAACTAACATTTACTGAGAACATAGCATGTGCATAAAATTATGCTCAGCACTGAAGTAGAGCAGACAGGTAAATAACACTGCACCCTCAAGTAGACTTCAAAGTAACACACATCCAGAAACAACAGCATAAAACAGAAAGTCTTAAATGCCCTAAGATATAGGCCATGTAAGCCAAGAACAGTCAGTGTTCAGAGGAAGTGAGTCTTTCCAACCTAGCGAAACTGGCAAAGGCTTTATGGAGAAAATGATGCCTGGTGGAATCTTAAAGGAGGCTAGGTTCAAACAGCCTGAGAGAGTGAAGGTTTAAAAGAGAGGAGTCAAGGCCCTCTGGAACTGCCAGGGAAGCCTGAGGCCATCTAGGCTGATAAAGGGATGGCCTGAATTCTATCTCTGAAAACTGTCAGTCAAGCTTGCTTGGATTCCCAGGGACAGGTCAGTGACTAATTTGAAAAGACATTTCTTCAGCCTTTCAGCACATTTCTGACTGGTACCTATTTCCTTATCTATAAAATGAACTTTACAGAAATGAAGGAACTACAAATATCTAAAGTACCTAAATAAATATATATTTTTAAATATTTTTATTGACAGTGAAGATAGAATAAGAGAAAGTTGACACTGGGGTAGCAGTCAGATAGGAAATCATTTATAAGCATGAATACTGTAGGGGATTAGGGTTTAAGGATGGCAGCACTGAAGCACTAGGAAATTTTTGCATTTCCTGGTGGGATCTAAAGAAAAAGAAAGAGAAATTAATACTCATCATCCTAGGGCAGTGTATAAGGAGTAGATCTTTACCCAGGCCAGTGTGAGGATCTATCAGATGTAAATTTCTTTCGATCTGTGGCTGTTTGTACCTGGTGAAGCTCAGGCTGGTAAATAATTTAAGTGCATATGTTATCTACCATTAATCCTCTAAGGAGTTTCAGATGCTTAGATTTTTTCATTTGCATATTAGTTAATTTGGAACATCCTTTTTGATGCTCATGCATACACTTTCATATTAGATGGGTAGTAAAGTCTTAATGTCAGGCAGTGTCTGCTCCCAAATTTTAATTTTCTCTTTCCCTGTTCCCCAGAATCTGGATGCCCTGGTGAGTGAGTGAGTGAGTGTGTGTGTGTGTGTGTGTGTGTGTGTCTGTGTGTTGGGGTCAGGAGGAGAGAAGGTATAAATAAAGGAAGGTGACCATGTCACATATGCACTATTGGAAAACTGATCTTAAATTTCGTTTAAACCCTAAGAACCACTTCCAATAACCAGGAAATAATTTTCATCTTAGTAAAAAAATAGCTAAATCAAATTTAACGAGCCCTACAATTTTAAAGCAGTGTTCAGTTTGACTATGAGTGTTGATCAAATCCCAAACATAACTGAGTTATCAATTTCCTCGAATAATTTTTAAAAGCTCAGATTTTGACCTTGAAACTAAAATACTTGACCTGTATTATGCCCCACCTCTAATTTGACTAATTGGTGACATAATAAAAACAACATACATGTAAGGTCTTTAAATGTTAGCACAAAGACCTTTCCTGCTCCTCCTACTTTCTAATTCCAGATATTGTGAATTCATGCAACAGACCTGTTTGAATCAGCACTTTTCAAAAAAAGAAACATTTTCAGAGCAACAAAGAGTGTTTTTAATTTAGCCTGATGAGCTGTATTTCAAACAGCTATGTAGATAGGAGGCTTAAGAGCTATTTGCTTGGGCTTCCCTGGTGGTGCAGTGGTTGAGAATCTGCCTGCCAATGCAGGGGACACGGGTTCGAGCCTTGGTCTGGAAAGATCCCACATGCCGCGGAGCAACTAGGCCCGTGAGCCACAACTACTGAGCTTGTGTGTCTGGAGCCTGTGCTCTGCAATAAGAGAGGCCGCAATAGTGAGAGGCCCGCGCACCGCGATGAAGAGTGGACCCCGCTTGTCACAACTAGAGAAAGCCCTTGCACAGAAACGAAGACCCAACACAGACAAAAATAAATTAATTAATTAATTAATTTTTAAAAAAATCAGCTATACTTCAATTTTAAAAAGTAAATTAAAAAAAAAAGAGTCATTTGCTTACACACACACACACACACACACACACACCCCTACCGCTTTGATGATCACAAACCAAACCCTTATAATCACAAGGTTGCAGGACTGAACTTCTTGGAAGACACGCCATCTAAGAACCCACAACTTCACAGAGAAGTTTAATTACTACATTGTCCCATGGAGCTTACCCTCAACTCTGATAAGTAGATTTCATGTTAACTTTATAAACAAAGTGTCTAAACTATTACTGCTCAGGACTTTAAAATTGCTATATGTTTTCTCAAGGAATCAGTCCCAAAACGAAGAAACCCCCCCCCAAAAAAAACAGTTTATAAGCTGATGTGGTGATGTCAAATACCAGATACCACACAAAAATATCCAGTATGAATTTTCTTCTTCATGTGAAGGTCTAGTTCACTCACCTGAATAAACTGTCTTCTGATATACATTACATCATGAGTATGAGATCAGAATTTTCTTCCTTAGATATACTTAATGTAGAAATACTTGAAGCCTGTGTTTCTTTGAATAGCTGTAGTTACAATGATTTTAAAGTATGTGTGGCCATTTGAGTATTATTGAGTACAAAGTTTTAAAGCATTGGTTCTAAATTGTGAGTTGTTCCACATTAGACAAATCACTCCACACCAAGAAGCCTGATACTTGCTCTCGGGGACCAAATTGGTAACTCTTTATCCAGACACTTAGGCTTTCTCTTGAAATCTGTGATTACCTTGGTGTCCAAGTAGGAACTGAAAGGTAGTTAAAAAAAAAATAGTAAAGGCAACACAGGAGACCTAAGAATCCAAGGAAACTGATTGTTCTCTATCTTTTACAAGCGTTAACAGATTGGAATTGTAGGTTTGTAATTTTTGGCAAGCATGCTTATTTTGTACTGACAGAAGTATTTGGCTTTGGAAAGTGTGTTTGGGTCAGGTAGACACACAACCCAGACCATCCGTCACTGAGGTAATGTTAGGACTAGGAGAGTTTGGTAGGTCAAGGAGAACAGGAATTGCCCCAGGATATGTAGCAAAGAGAAGTCCCTGGATGAGCAGGTGTCTACGGTGGCAGGTACCCATGGCCCGAGTGCCCATAGTGACCGCAGACCTTTATCTCCTCCCCCACCCCGAGACATATATTTGCAAATTGCAGTGTGACCCAGACCTTCCCCACTGTGTTCCTTCCCACAATCACCTTGAAAAGTGGGAAGAGGTCCACTGCAGGTCTGGGCTGGCCTTGAACATTAAGATACACCCTGAGCAGGTGGGCAACTCTAACCTGTGCTGTGCTGGGTAGTCCCAGAGATCTCACAAGACTTATGAGAGTGCGAGTCTCCCACAGTGGTCGGGTCACGCCATCCGCACTCCTCCAGCAGTGGCCATTCTGTTCTGATATATAGGACAGTACAGACTGGCCATGCAGTGGCTGTGATTCGGGAGATGAGGACAGATGACAATATGTCATTATTCCTGTCATGAATGAACACAAACTTTCCTCTGTGGATAGTACTCAGTCAGTGTGAACGTCTAAGTCCCCAAGCTGTTCTTTGAGTCTGCCTACCATCACTCACATAGATTGTCTATGTACATATGCAAAAATCCTCCCTTGGAGAAGGTGGTCAGGCCAGATGCAGCGTTTCAGGAAGACTAAAGACAATTTGCTGTCACATGATGCTGCAGTGTTGCTAATTACTGAACAAGAGCACATAGATAAAAATGCACTCCTTGTTTGAACTGGACCTTGAGCACTTGACTCCAAGTCCTCTGTCACTGCACTGACTTTCATTGAAACTATACAGCCTGGAAGGGTGGCAACCAGCTGATACATCTGCGATGTAACAGACACTATTAATAGTGAGGGTCAAATGTGACATTATCTAAAATATCTTTTCCTTCTCTTGGACCTGCAAGCTTTCCTTATGCTTAAAGCATGCTTGGCCTTTCATTTATATCCTGGTACTTTGGAGGACAAGCTCCTGATGTCATTTTCCAGACATTTTGGCTTGTGGTAAAATCCTTTCACCAGGTGCATTAACTGTTTCAAAGGCATTTGTTTTTGAACCACCTAGTTTCTTATCCAATGTGACAGATTTGTATTTTCACAGTTTATGAATTTATTATATACTTCTTCATGGTGATCTATGCCCATCCTGGCATCTAGTCACTCAAGCACAGGAGAATAAGGATTTGGCACTATTCTTTTGAAATGTAGACCCCTTTTATGTGTTTTGCGGCTGGGAGTCAGAGGGGGGCGTTCCTATGAATAGATGAAAGATGAATTAATTTAACAGAATGACTATTTAAAGATAAGCTCTTGCAGCCTACACATAAAGCTGGCACTTCAGTCCCCAGTTTTGGAGTGTCTGAGGTGAGGAGGAATGCTGGAGCCCCGGCTGCTTCTTATTTGGCTCACCATGAAAACCTTCCCCCTCTGAAATGCCTGCTTTTTAGGTGTCACATAGTTCTTGCAGCTGAACCAGGCTTCCTCTAAATTGGCTGGTTTACATGCAAAATATTTTGTCAGATACACATTAGCTTAGGGTACTTTCATTTCAATCTTTTAAGCTAAAACAAAAAAAGACTTGTTTTCTTTTATTGAAATAGGGAGGGGCTCCCTGTAGGGCACAGGGGGTCAGAATATTTCCTTTCCTCCATTGTTCAATGATTTTTCTTTCTAATTATCTTATGTTTTCAAGGTCTAGGCAATTTTATACATAAGAAACAAAAAAAACCCTGTTTTTGAAAAATTATGTTAGAAAGAAAGAAAAAAGCACATGCCTTTACAAAATCAAAACAAATATCTTAAACTGATTTTTTTCACATAACTTTTCAATCCTTTTCTAAGTGTAAACATTTAACTAAAATTTATTACATACGTATTTGAATTAACTCTTCACAGTGTTCAATTCTCAGAGTCCTGCTCTTAGGTAGGAGAAGCAACTCTTTAGCTATTGAAACATGCTGAGATCAATGAAAGGGGAGAATATGAGGAAAACAAGATTCATTAGTGAGTCTTCTTGTACAGCCTTGTGATTTCCCTCCCTTCACTCACAGAGGCTGACTCCCTCTACTCAGATAGGCACTTCCAGGAGAGGGATCCCCAAAGCTCATAGATCTGTGATCCATTTTGACAGGAAATGCAGGAGGATGTGTATTTGTGGAAGCATACTGAAAATGTCTGCCCTACGGTTATCCCCAAGTTTCCAGGCTTCTAGAGCCACCCTTTTCTTTAACATCCAAACAAACTGAATCAATATCCCAATCCCAGTTCCCCTCGCCATATTTTCAACAGATTTCCCAGAGGGATTTGGTTTCCAGTTTCTCCCTTTCTCTGAATTCCTGTGCCTATGTGTCAGCCTACCCTCTTCCACATTCCCTCACCCAGCTCTGGACAGCCCTGAGGGCTACCTCACAGCACAAAGCTAGGGGGCACTGCTCACTTTGTAGTGTATGTGAATGACGTCTTCTGGAGCACATCTAGGAGTAAATGGTGGCCCTGGCTTGGGCAACATAGCAGCTGCAGAAAAAAAAAATAATTCTTTTTTTTCACTTGCAAAAGTACTGTTAACTCAAGATAGAGGTCTATGGGATGTGTTGGGCTAATTATTGAGAGTAATTGGTGAGAGTAATCACATCCCAGGTAGGGAATCCTTTTAGGCTAGGTGGGGGGAGGGGAGCAACTCAATTTTCATAGCCAAACAGGCCCAGGTCATTAAGGTATTGTCTAGAAAAACAATTCTTGAAAAGAATTCTGCCTTCTTCCTAAGCCTTTGCCTTCAAATGCTAAAATGACAGATATTTTTATTGCCTTTACAGATGGTTTGCGGAGAAAGGAAGGAAGGATGAGTTGAGACCATAGGGATGATTTAGGACTATGGCAAAGCCCTAAACTGAAAGCCTGAAATCCCTGAATTCATCTCCTATTTGCCACTTCACATTATATATTCAGCCTTTCCCAGACTGAGAGTAAGGGAGAGATGCTTTCAGACGGTTGTATAGAAATAAGTTTTTCTTATCTATCCAATGTCAGCCAGTTGCTTACTCTATTGATTTGAAAATCTCCCTCCTGTGCTAGGTCTTTCTTACATTGCCAGTTAGCTTCTTTCTAATGTCCTGTCACCATTAAGATCCCCTGATTAAGGATTTATAACTGCAATCTCATTTTTATTATATATCTTCAGATGTGAAGTTTTCCCCTACCATGTAAATCTTCTCTCTTGAACATATTTAATTAAATGAGTGAAAAGTAAATAAATGTTCCTTTTATAATTGATTTATGAGAGCTTAATGCAATTCAAATCAAAGTCTTCAATTATCCTTCAGATAGCTTCTTCATTGAATATGAAATTAACGTGGTACCATAAATTTTCTCTATGTTGTGTTAAGGGTCAGGTAAATTGAACAAAGGGCATCATGCATGGAAAAATTAGAAAATACTGTGTTTAGATATTACTATGTCCAAAATGGTTAAGCTGTCAGGAAAATCTACTCCTGGAAATAGAATATTAATTGGCTATTCCAAACTACCTTATAAAAGAACACAGTGGAACTAGAAGGACTGACCAGAGACTGATCATTGAATTTAGGTAAATATTCAGAGGAAACATTACAGTCTGAAAAATAAAGTTTTACTTACACTTAAGAAATACAGATTAATAGACTACCTTTTTCATAAGAACCTTAGATAAATTTTTCTTTCCTATTATCTTAATAAAAAAAACCCACTTATACTACATACTGCATTATCAGTTGCTTCTTGGAAAATAAGATTGAAATACTGTATATAATCTATACTCTTTAGAGAAAAAATCATACGAAACAGGAATTTGAAAGTATCAGAAAAGATGGGACCGAATTGAAAAGCCAAGCGACAGAAGTAATCATTGAATGTTTTATTCAGTTGGAACAGTGCTGTCTTCATCCCAGTTTGACCCCATATGTGTTTCTTTTGAGTTCCCTTGTTGAACAGAACATGGTAGGCATTTCAGTGTGGTTCTGTAGAAGCAGTTAGCCCACCTAGTTGCCTGGGTGTCCTCTAAAAGACTGGGCAGGTTGGCCATGGAGGAGGTGAGCTATAAGTGCGAGAAAAGTGATTAGTGAAATCCACATATTTCAGACAAGATCTTTCACTACCTGTTTTGTAGAATGTCAAAAAGCTGCCTTATGTTGGAGAATATTCCCTGGCAGGGCTCTCTTCCCCTCCTGTGGGGAGGAGACCTAAGGATTGCTAAGTTATAGTTGCTGCTCTGTTAGGATATCCCATCAAGTTTCTGGTCAAAATGGCAGAAGGCAGAAGGCCAGGCTACGTTCATGTGGTAGGGAGCTGCCTCCTAATGTGCTCTGAGGGCTTTCTAAGGCAACTCTGTCACTGAAAACCTCCCCTAAGAAAGAGCCTTAAGGCCCCACCATTATATTCATTCCTTTTGCATAAAGACAATTCTAACCAGATTCAGAAAGAGCCTCTTAGCTGCACATATTACCCAAGAGATATACGCACTAGTGACCTTCATTTGTATAGTTTGTCAGCTTCACTCCAGATCCTATTAGGATCCGGAGGGAGTGGGACACAAGACAAGTATATTTTGGTGGCAAGTGTTGAGTGGAGACAGAAAAGTCTGAGATGTGGTACACAGCCCGGATCTAAGAATCAAGCGTGGTCCCAGGCAGCCCAGCCCAGGGTAAGGATAGTGTGTTTCTAGAGACGAGGAACATTAGGGCCTATTTTGAGAAATGGAGGGCATTTGAAAAGTGAAGTGAGGTGGTTGGTACCCAACATAAACTTGACCTACCCCACACTTTCGTAGTTAATACTGGCCTTGAGTAAGGAAGGGACCCTGTTTTGATGAACTCACTGATAATTGCCAAACAGGAAAACAAAAGCCCTCCCAGAAGTCTGGTTGCCTTGGGCCTCAGATGCTTCCTTGCATTTCATTGTTGAACAGGAATCTGCTGTCAGGAGCTTCTCTTCCTTGTCAGCAAAGAGGCAGTGCTTGCTGTTTTAATTGGCCACTGTTTTTTGGCCACATAATCTGCTGCAGTTGGAGATTTCATTAAAAAATTGCCTCATGTTATTTTCTTACTTTCAACAACAGTATTGAAGACAATAATAAAACAGAAGTGAAAGTGGGCCCTGCTGCTTCTCTGGGGTCAAGGCACCTGCATTTCCTGTCCTGCTCAGAGTATCTGAGAAGTAGTGGTACACATCACTCAGCATATCTTATCTCCCTGCTTTCAGACCTAAAAAGGCCAGTGTGAAGAAAATTAAGCCAGGTGATAAACTACCACAAGAAGGGATAATTTTTTCAAGTTTTCTTACGTGGAGAAGGTAGAGGAAAATATTTCAGGTAATTGGGTCAGGCTTCAGTAACCTGAAGGGTCATAAACAACCCCCTCCCACCACCAAAAAAAAAAAGGGCTGATACTGTCTGCAGGTTTAATAATGATACAAACACAAAAAGAAAGGATTGAACTACTTTTAAAGACTCTACAAGTTGCCTTGGAAAATAATTCAAAGCAGAAGGTAAAATAAATGAATCCTGTCCACTGGGCTGATTAAAGAGAGGTAATTGTATTCTCAATCCTGCCAGGAGTCAAATGCCCCTACAGAGTTCAGAATTAGAAGTGCTTGTAAGGCTCTTGATCTAGACAAATGGATGACAGACATCTGCCTGAAGGTGAAGAACTGTTTTACTAACTGTCTTGTGTGGTAATGGACAGAAGCTGACAATGAAAATGGCTGACATGTAGGTTAAGAGGTCAGTCATCTGCCAAGACCTGTAGGCCTGGAGCATGATTTGAATGTTATACAGGAACACAAGGAAAGGCAACTGCGCATGTGTGATTGTGGGTGTGAACTTCACCGGTCCTGGGTCAGATCATTTATGTTGATGTTTCTTCCATGCCACACTTCAAATCATGCCTCACTGCTGCCTGTTTCATCAGACCCAGTGGGTGTGTGCATAAGGATGTGTAGAAGGTGGAGATTTTAGTTGGCCCTTGTTCTGATCATTAGTTCACAGTTTTTTATTAGGAAACAGCTGCAACAATAATAAAAATGATCATAATTTTAAAAAAGGGAGGAGTGTAAGAATATGTTGAAGGTTGTTTGTTATAATCATTAGATCTAACAGCAAAAGCAATAGAAAACAAAAAAACTAGAGACAGACTAAATGTTCCTCAATACATTGAAATATTAGCTGCTAAATAAAATGAGGTGACCTATATGTTTTATGTGAAAAGATGTTCATAAGATGCTTTTAATTGTTAAAAAAGGAATTAATTTGGGAACAAGATGCATACCTTGATTCCATTTTTTGTTAAAAGGAAAAGAAATATTTTTTGATAAATGCAAGGAAGAGGATCTGGAAGAGTACACTCAAAGAAACACTTGAAGAATAGGTTTGATATGTAAGGTTTGGATTTTTATTTTTTAATGATGACTTCTCTACTACTTATATTTTTTAAATGAGTATATATTGGTTTATTAATTTTTAAAAGCCATCAATTTTTTATTTAAAAAAGAGGGAAATGGTGAAATAGAAAAAAACAATAGAGCTGAGAGCTATGGTTCAAAAATTAGCACTTTTGCATGCAGACCCCCTCCTGTGCCAGGAATGGTTAATTTTATTGCAATTATTTAGTTTGTGTTCAATTCTAGTGGTGAGTTAAGATTGATATTCTCTTTAGAATTTCCATGTGTGTAATTGTGTGTATGTGTGTGTGTATGTAATTTCTGCTAACACATTGAGAGAAAAAAAGAAAAATTACCTAATCATTTCCACTTTTCTTCTTTCTTTTCTTCATTTTTGGGGGCCCTTATTACTCCTTTTTCCTTCCTTTCTCCTTTTTGACACAGTTTTTATTTGCACTCAAACATACTATATTAGTTATGAATCTTTTGATTATAAGAGATTATAATGAGCAGAAACCCAGCTCAAACTAGCTTATGCTGAAAAGAAAAGCTGAGTGGGAATTTTGTGATCATGTAATTAAGAATTCCGGGGGCTAAATTTTTTTCATCAAGATTTTCTTTCCTTTTACATCTTTCAGCACTACTTTTCTCTATATTGTCTTCATTCTCAGTCAGGCTGTCTTCTCAGGGTAGCAAAGATGGTAGCCACAACTGCCCAGGTCTTACATCACTCTCAGAGCTAACAATCCCAAGAGAACAAGAAAGAATGCCTCTTTTTCAATAGCCCCAACCAATCCGCCCAACCCTATGGCCAAGAGGATGAGAGACTCTGATTGGGTAGTCTTGTGCCCATCCCTATGGCCAGGGAGGCAGGTCAAGTGATAAACACATCTATCAGCTGAGGACGGGAGAGTTCCCAGAGGAAAAAGATAATAGCTGTTACAAGAAGGGAGAAGGTCTGCCAAGTAGGCAAAAACAACAGATATACACTAAACATGGGATTTAAAATGTGTTACACTCCATATGAAGAAGTAATAGAGCCTCCCTCATCTTCTTGGTCTTCCTAAATTCTTGAAAATTTTTCCTCCTTAAGTTTCTATAAATTCTTTTTAAAAATCTCTCTCTGGATTGGGAGACAAGATTGCCTGTGTTCTTCTTCCCTTGTGTATCCTGTTATGAGCAAATGGCTCTTGCTTTGGTTTACCCAACTGTCCTGTCATTTGCCTTCCAATGATTTATCTCAAAAGGAAGCTGGTAAAATGAAATATTCTGATTTTTAACATATTTTATTTGAGTGGGGGTGGGGAGAAATACACTGTTTCAGATGGGGTTTTTAAAAGCCTTGAGTCGGTGAGTTGTTGCATAAAAATAACTTATGCTCTTTTCCCTGAGCCAGCAGTCCTTTAAAAAAAGCAGGTGTTCCGGATACTACAGATGACAAACAGCTTTATAACTTACACAAGGAAGAGCAGAGAACAGTGAACTTTTCTGCCAAGTGTTAAAGCCAAGGGCAGAATATTCCAAAATGGACTTCTCTGTAACCATTTCAAAACAGCGGAAGCCAGAGGATTAGTAAAACAGTAAGTGTACAGTCTGGTCACTTTGAAGCCTGACATATTAGTCAGTTTGCTCAGGGTGTACTTTTATGCGGATCTTTTCAAGGGAAAAGATTTTTCCTTTAGCCAAGTGTGAAGACACAATAGTTTTTTCTCTATCCTCAGCTCATGCTAAGCATCATCAACATCTGTGGCATAATCTACATGGAGTGGGGTTATTGTCATGAAGTTTGCAGGATACCCATTGGCTACCTTAGCTGATTGATTGTAAAGGTTTGTTTCTGCTTGTTGAGTTGCTGTTTTAGAGGAAAGAAAGGGAGGTTGGGTATAGGTTTGGAAAATTATGCATGCTCTCTTTTTTAAAAAAAACAAGCAAAAAATTAAAAAATAAATAAAAAAATAAAAAAGCACAAGCAATCTGAAGGACAGTATATCCTGCAGCCCCTCAGTCACTGGGCATAAGGATAATGTAGTGTTTTGTTTTATTTTTTTATGCTCCCGGTTTCCTTCTTTGGGAACATCTATAGAGCACATCAATAATTTTTCTCCAATACTTATCAATGAGTTTTTCTACCAAGCATCAATTTTTCCAATACTGTGTAACTGTCACATCCATCTGTTACCTCCCACCAAAACCTGAAGCTGGCTAGCCACCCTCTGACAGCACTGTCATCCATTTTGACAGAATGGTGTATGATGGATGTTAGGGAGCAGGTATGATGGGGTGATTTTTCACATTCCCTAGAACCGAGCTGTCCAATAGAAATACAATGCAAGTGAAATATTCAATTTTAAGTTTTGAAGTAGGTGGATGAAAAAAGATTACAGGTGAAATTAATTTTCAATATGTTATTTAATCTAATATATCCCAACATTATACAATTATTAATGGGATATTTTGCATTCTTTCTTCTGCACTAAGACTTTGAAATCCAGTGTGTCTGTTACACTCACAGCACATCTCAGTCTGGACTAGCCACGGTTTGAGTGCTTATAACGACCTCTGGCTAGTGGCTACTCTATGGAACTATGCAGCCCTGGAGGGACACTGCAGGCTATACTTAGAGCATTTGCTGTGGACCTGTTGTGCTTTTATAGAATATTACAGAGTTGTGAGTAGTTCAGTATGCTGTGAACAATAGAATTTTTTGTTTTGTTTTGTTTTTTTTCAAAAATCCTCATTTCCTCAAATCTGTACCAAGATTCCAAGTTCTTTCCCCTGGTCAATGTAGCTACTAAAAGCCATTGCCAAGGTCATGACAGGTTTTAGAAAATGAGGAAAGTTGAGGAGAAGCGTTCCAAATTTCTAGGTCACAACTCTTAAGTGAAATTCCATATTGGATAAAATGTTTAAAATGTATCTACCTGATTATTTATGATTCTCATAGAATTTTTCACCACCTCATGATTTTCTGCTACCTACTTACTCTTAAATGTGTTTTGTGTTCTAGTCTCAATTCTCTAGTGTTTTGGAACAATTAATCTCCTTTCTACCTCGGCTACACATTCCCAATAGCATTGCTTGATCCTTACACCAGGGAGTATACTGTAGGAGTTTTTACTTTCTTTGAAGACTTGCTGTCTAGGGATTAGCACTATGCAGTGATACTGTTCTCATAGATGCTTTGTAAGCACTTTAATAAGTCAACATTTCCACTTGTGTTTCCTGAATATATGGTTAATGGTGGCGTTGATGATTGGTTTTGTTTTTGTATGTGTGTGGTACCAGGCCAAGGGGTAGCTGACATATGGCCCTCCTTAAATCACTTAATTTTTTGAGAATGGCTCTGAACACTTTTGGTTTCTGCATGGTTGATGGAAGGATACTCAGCAGCCGGAGCTGGTTCCTCTGTCTGGATCTCTTCTCTCACTGTTCACATGGTTGTCCTCTTTTCTTTCTTCAAACTTCAGAGGCTTTCCCTGACCACCCAACATTATACTAGGTCCTCTCTTTCTTTCCCCCCCCACCAGCAATCTGTTTTTGCCTTCATAGCTCTTTGCAACACAGACGTATACTTGTTTATTGACTACCTATAAGGTCAGTCTGGTGTCTCTGTTCTGTCCACTCCAATATATCCTAAACAATTAACACAGTGCCCAGTGCACAGCAAGTGCTCAAAAATATTTGCTGAATAAATGTGTAACCAAGTACTTTGCATTTTCCCAAGAACTGTATTTTTCCATTTATATCACTTTAATGGTAAACATATCAAAATCATATTGACAGCCCTAGAGTTAAATGCTGATGATAATTCTTTTGCTAAAAATGTCTCATTTAAAAAAATATTTCTTCTCCACCTGTTCCGGAATTGTTAGTCAAATCACCATTGGAGGTCTCAGTAGAATGTTAAATGCTGTTTACAAATGAAAGTTAAATATCAAACTAGAGGATAAAATATTTTTAAATCTTAAATTGTCAGAGAACCAATGGCAATACTAAAACATGAACTGAAAGGTTTTCTAAATAATATTTCCAATAATCTAAATGATTATAATAAAAGTGGGGTTGTGAACAACTATATACAGACCATATAGGAATCCAGGATGTACTATTATTGTAGTTTAAGGAGAAAAGAATTCTAGTGCTATTTAATGCCATGATACAAGTAGAGAAATAGGGATATTTCCATCCAGCTAGGCAGCACTCAGCTTCAGATTTCATTTTTTCCAGTGAATTCACCCAGGTGCCATAGGCTTTCTAGAGTACATTTATTTAACAAATATTTATTTAAACTTTTTAATGTGTTCAATTTTAAGTTTTCTTAGAATATTAGCGTATTTAATTCTCATAACAATCTTTTGGGTAGGCACTATTAACATCTCATTTTGTAGCTGTGGAAACTAAGGCCTGGCCACATGAAGTAACTTTGAAGTGGTAAGAAGGCAAGTTGGGATTTACACCCAAGATGTCTGACTCCCAGATCAGTGTGCTTAACCTCTATACTGCAGGGCTGCCTTGGACTTTGAGTTTAAAAGCATTCAGTCTATCAACAATTACATCTTTCTCTATTCTTCCCACAAACCACCTTTAAAACATTTCCCATGATTTACAAGGAACGTTTTTCATCAGCCATCAGCTTTTCTCATCCAGTCCAGTATGTATTTAGCTTTTCTCTCCTTGTTTTCTTCTAAAGAGGACCATATGTCCCCAGGACGAGGAACTGGAAACTGGAAGCTATAAATTTGTGGAAGAAAGTAAAACTCGTAAGACAGTCATATCTAGGAAGACTGAAAATCTTACTTCATTTTCAGAACTGGTCTTTCTTCACAAAAGCTGTTTGGAAATAGGATTTATTCTGGTCTGGAACAGTGGGGATTATAATTACTTATGCATTCCATTCACTGACAGCTTTCTTCTGCTAATTAGAGGTAACCAGTTCTAAAGTCTTTGCATGGCTTATCCAAGGGGGAAAGGTTTCTGTTCTCTTAATCCCTAGAAGCTGCTTAAAGATAAAGTCAGAGACCAGTCTATTATAGGTTTAATCCTCATAAAATCTAAATCATTTTATTCCATTTCATAGCCATGGGCATCACCTGTAGAGCTATCCAGTCATCCCCAAATGCGTGTTTTTGGTGTCAAGGCAGAATAGGTGAGAAAAAAGATGAATTACTTGTAAAGACAACAGAAACCCTGAATCCAAGTACATACATATCACAGTAATATTCAAAGCACAGATTATATGCTATGGTAAAATCATTAAAATGTTGAAGAGAGACTTTGTAGTTGCCTGTAGGAACAGACGCAATTAAATATACAGTTCAGTTACAATTGGTCAGTAATCAATGGAGTGCATTTTCATAGGTTTCATATTCTGGGATCGTGGCAGGTCCCTGTGAACGTGGCATGGTGTTCACAAGTTGACCTGCGTTCCCGTTTAAATCATTTAACCACACTCAGCTGACCTACGTTCCTTTTTAAAACAACCTCATAAAATTCATTTCAAATACCAAAACCTCCAGTTAGGGATTTAATCTGTTTATGCACACTTGTGAAATCTCTGGTATCTAAACGTGCCCTTGCTTACGAATACTCCATGTTTACAGAATATGAACTTCACAAGACCTCCCAGCCATAGTTTTCCAATCTTAAGTGAATTTTCTCTCTCTTTTTTCCTTGCAAAAGGAAAGAAGTAGGATGATTTGCAGTCAGGGTCAGATGGCCTCAGATAATGTTTGGTTTTAGGCACATTGGCCTGTATCAGAGAATCATTCCTGGAAGGAAAACTACAGGTGCCCCTCCTTGAGAGGGTCTCTCTCTCTCTCTCTCTCTATTAAGAGGGCTTTCATCAGTGGGATATACCAATTGTTGAAACCACCCACCCTGGGTCTGCATCTCAGAAATTATTTATCTGTTCTCTTGGCCCAAGTTGGAAAGTAGTGTAACCCAGCAGGCAAATTACTAATTTGGCAGCTCTGGAAAATATATTAACCCCGTGGTATAGCATAGAGTATGCTGTGGCTGAATATTTAATAACTAAGATATTGTTATATATACATGCCATGTTATGAAAGCAAGAATGCTGATCATTTATCCCAAACTAAGTTGAATACTCTGCCGTATTTCTTTCACCAACAGAAAAAAACAAACCTAAGAAAAAGTTGAATAATAAGGCTGTACAATTTGAAAGGTTTTAAACACTCCCCAGTTTTTGCTATAGAGTGTGAAGTATTTCCCTTAGAGATAAAAATGTTAGATGTAAAAGACTGCTTAGAAAAAACCATTTTAGAGTTAAATAACAGATCCATGACATCAATTCACATCAGTGACTGGAGTAGCTATTAATGAAGATGACAAAAGGAGACCGGAATTTAAAAGGGGGAAAGGATGGTATTAAAGACAAAAACCAGACAAGTGAGGTTGATTTTGTTCAGGCTATTGCAATAGGAAGAACACCCTACCTCTGAGTATCAGGGTGTTTCTGAGGGGTGATGTTGCGTTAGACTTTTATAGGGCAGAATAGACAAGTTACAGGTGGGATGAGTTACATTTGGGATTGCTGTAATCAGGGGAAGTCTAGGTCAGTTAGCTGAACAGGAAATGTTTTTCTCTGTGTCTAGCAAGTTTCAGTGGGACAAACAGTTCTAATCTCAGCTATTCATTCATGAGACAAAGAATGGGAAGTTGGAGGGTCTGGGTCTAGTCTTGTCAGCACATTCAGGCAGAAAGGGGAAAGTCTGGCCTTCTCGTAGGTAAACAAGAGAGTCATGTGCAAATCTTCTGGAGTCATGAGAAAAACTGGACCATGAGTTTGATCAAAGTCACGGGGAGGTGGCTTTTTGTGGTAAGTCATTTCCCGGAACACAGAATGGTGGGGGCACTTCTCAACCATCGCTGATTTCTGGGAACACAGGGCTCAGGCTGGCTTCACCATGGTCAATGGCAAACGGATTCAGATTGGAGGCATCAGTGGACACATAGGGAGATGTGACGTAACCCAAAGGAAGATCAATTCAAATAGATCTGAAGGCATCAAGCCACTCTGGGGTGGAAAAGTCTTTCCATAAAAAGTAACCTGGAAAAAGTGACCTACTAAAGACTATGTGGGTGGAGTCCCTGGAAGAAGAGATCAGTCCACTGGGCTCAGGTTGCTGCAGAAATATCACTTTTAAATCACAACTGAAGGTTTGTGGATGAAGCTTAAGAATGGGCAGAGTGTCTCTCAGGGCCACGGTGAAGAGTGAGCCCAAGTCAACCTCAGGTAGAATAATGTGTGAACCTGCACAAATCCGACTACGGGGTTAAAGTAAGTATAGTTAAATCCAGCCATGAAAACTTTATAGAGTTTGAATCCAGAGTTCCTCTAGGTATCCCAGCAGTTTTACAGCAGATTTGCTCCCTGATGGTGGTTCATTATGAAAGAGGAGCACAGGGGAAAATCATGGTCCCAAATCAGTTGATTTATCCAAAACCCCTTAATCCCTGATGGATACTTTCTTTGTGTTTTTGCCCCAGGCTGCCTCAGAACACATGGCAAGACATTCATCTGATTGTATTTTTGTACATGGTCTAATTTTTTCCATTTAAAAATACCAACAACAACAAAATTGCCAATGATCTGTAAGGATAGGTAAAGCACAGTAATAGGATTAAATGGAATCTCAGGAATATCTCAGTGAATCAGGTTAACAATGCATAAAATTTCTTCTATACCCAATCTTTTATTGAAGTTGCTATAGTATTATAAGCAGTTAAGCTCCTGGGCTTGAATTTCATCTCCGTCTCCAATTCTAACTTTATTAGAAGTGCTAAGATGACGCAAAAGGCTAAAACTTGCTCCAAAAAGAGAGAAAAGAAGAAATATGGAAGGAAAAAAAAAATCACTGGAAAGTGAAGAAATGACCATAGAAAACAGGTCAGGTGAAGAATGCTAAATTCCTAGCCACTCTCACCTCAGGCACACAAACACCCACGGGTATAGCAAAGATGAGCTCTGTCCAAAGAAGTCAAAGATAAGGAGGTGTGTACTGGGAAAAGGAGGTGGGGAGAACATGTGAGAATGTCCTATAACCAGGTGGAAAACTGGGTAAAACCATGTGTTTCTATAACCATTCCTTTCTCTGTGAAACTCAAAAATGTTCAAAAACTGGGCTCCTAATCATTCTTTATCAGTCACATTTCTTTGCTCTTGATTTTGTGGTTATTTCAGAAGTTAAAACTGCTATAGAATTTATACTTCTGTTCATCATCTATTTCCATACTTCAGTTCTATGGCTTTTTGTAAAATGCACAGAGATTTTTCTCCTGTTTTCTAAGATCTACAGTAAAGTGTAATATGTTCATACCTCCTCATCTTATTATTTACCAAATATCTGGGTATATTGTAGGATGCCCTTCCTTGTCCTCTTGTGAGTAGTGGAGCCACATAACTAGTTGTGGCCAATGAGTTGTGAGAAATGACGCGTGTAACTTCTGAGCTGGAGCATTTAGTTCCCTGTATAAGACCTTCAAGTTCTCTTTCCCTCACTAGAATGACCAGCAACATTGCTGTTAGTGGCTGTTTCATTAGGCTGGAGTCTTAAAGTGAAAAAGATATGAATCAGAGATGCAGCTGACCTGAAATTGCCATATAGTGAGAGCAGGAAATACATTTTTAATGATCTATGCAAGTTTGGGGTTGTTGTTGCATGAGTGTTTGTTACCACAGCATAACCTAACCTATCATGACTAATACAATCACATTTACATATGAAGTGTGATCTGATTCTTGAAATACGTATCTTATAATTAACCATATACATTTGTACAGCAAACAACGCAAACTTGACTCCAGAATAAAAGAGCAGTCTGGCCCAGCTGAATTATAGGTCCCAACCAGAAATCAGAAACGACCCCAAACAGGGCTCTCTTCAGTGATCCAGACTCTGCAATGAGAAATAAAAATCTGAACCTTTAATGCAGAGTTGGATGTTTTATTAAGCAAATCAACACTTAAAGGATGGAAAAAAAAATAGCGTCTATTTGATCACTGGCAGTGTTGTAGCAGGTTTATCCAATTTTTGTAGCACAATAAAGATATATTATGGAAACTGTAAAAAGAAAGAGGCAGCTGTTTAATTGTAATAATTGAATGAATAATTACATGGCAACCCCTTGGCAGATGATATACAGTGAAATGAATTTCTGTACTAATTATTTTCAGTAGCTAACTCTTGAATATAAAAACCTGCTCAGTGTCACAGATCCAACTATGAGTAGTATGAACTCCCTGGCATTTAATGGAAACTGACAATTGAATAGAAGGGGAGTAGAAATGGACATGAAGCAGAAATATACTAAATGCTCTAAGAGTTGCATACTCCAGGCTGTGACAGGCATGCGAATTCTAAAAATGGGTAAATAATCTAGTAGCTATGGCTGGTAAGCCATTCCATAGTTAGTACTAGCCTGTAGAGGCAGCTGCTGGAATAGAAAACTGAGTATTAGAGACTAGTTGGTAGTTAAGAAGCCACTGAAGGAGTGGGCAGAACAGTTTACTAGCTTGATAAGAGTCAATGTTATTTTGAGGAAGCTGGCTTTCTTGCCATCCAGTCTAAAATCTAGCTCTGTTTCAACCCCAATTACTTCACTACTTCCACACTTTGGTGTATCAGTTTGTAGTTTAGGATTTGGCAAGACTGTGCACAGGAGAAGCAAACCAACAAACAGTCCAAGTAAAAGCAAACTCATCACCTATGTGGGAAACTGTGTATAAGCACAGGTTTATTTTTACAGTGTAAAAATAATCACATGGAAACAATGGTAAACATGTAATCAAAAACATGTTAGAAACAGAATGAACCATAACAAAAGAACTAAAAAAACAAACGGGGAAAATATCTGAAACAATATCTCAAAGGTTGCTCTTTTAGACTATGGCATGCTATTCCTTGGCTACACAAAAACAAAATTTTCTTTCCTCTGACAACCCATTTTCTGACCATGCAACAGAATCAACTTCCTTCTTGTTGAACTATTTACACTGGTTAACACCTGGCTTACTGTTAGAGAGAGTAGATGTTTAGGGCAGTTGGAAGGAAATAGCCATTTATAACTCTTCAAAAAATTACTCGTTCAATAAGTTAAAATTTGATTTTTAAAAAAGCAGGCTGTCAAAATATTTAAGAGGATGGCAATAAAAGTATGTTGTGTATAGAACATATCAAGGGTGACACCAACTCCATCCATATCTACTGGATGGAAGCAAGATGTGCTTTTCTTAGTTTATACTAGGCAAAAAAAAAAAAAAAAAGAGGCATTTTTATTTTAACCAGATGTGAAAGAATTAAACCCAATATTTTCAAGTATTTTTAGTGCCATATGATGTCATCTGATTTTATATCTTCTGAGGGATAATGTGTATTTTTTAAATTGTGAAGCCACTTTCCATGTATGTACTTAAAGTCTTATATAAGATAAATCACAATAAACAAATTACAACACTGCAGAACATGCTTTTGGCTGTTTATGTCAAAAAACAGAGAGAGAAATTGAGTTTCTCAATAGGAAATGGAATTAAAAGCATGTGAAATGTCTTCTGCGGGCCTTCAAGGTAGTCCTTGTTTCAGTGACTATTGTACTCGTCCAAATAGGTCCAGGGCAGGAATTGCTGGGCCATGTCCTCCAAATAGTACAATGGCCTCTTTCCTGAAATGCCAACAAAGCAGCCCCTGGACTACATAGGCACTGTTTGCAATATTTCGCTAGTCATCCAGGGAACCACAGTTTTTAAACAACAAGGCCCTTCCTTTTTTATTGGTAATATGTTTTCAGTGTCGGTCTTACACATGCTATACATCCCCATTGCCACTAACCCAGATAGGGCCGAATTTCCCAGGATCGTGGCGCCGCTCTTGTCTTCTGGAACTGGCAGGGGAAGGAGGAGGCCCCTAAGCGGACAGACGAGAACTTGCTTCCTCGCACTTTTCTCTGGAGCAGCATCAGGCAAGCAGCCACACCCAGGAGCAAGAGTGTGGCCCTCAATGGCTTTGCTGAGTGAGCTTCTCTGAGACATCTCTCCCGGGAAAGAGATTTCTTAAAAACCATTGAAAGCTTTCCAGAGGGCGAAAGCGAGATGATCGGGAGCCAAGGTTAGCATAAATGCTTCCACTCCTGCTGAGTTCATTTCGGAAACAAGGAAGGAAAGAGGCAGTCACCACTGCTGACTTGCGGATGCCTCATCCAGCAGCTCCCCACCCCGACCCCCCCCAATTAAGAAAGAGACGCTAAGAGTAAAGTTAATATTACTGCAGGGCCGTTGGTGTATTAAATGTTGTTGAATTAAAAAGCCATTCGCTTAGACCAAAGTCTCCTCCATCCACCACCCACACTTGAGCACAGAACATTCCGGGCAAAGCCCCCTTGCCCTTCCCTCCTTGGCGAAATCCTCTAGGGTGGGCGAGCCTGGCGTGGTGGGAGGTGGGGAGGATTGGGGGCTGAGGACTGTGCCAGCCCCTGAGGACTCTGCCAGGGGTTCCCGAAGCACAGCAGTTTCCCAGGACAGTGCCCATGTTCCGTTCCCCCCCTCCCTGAGTCTCTTTTCCCGGCTGAGGCTGGAACCCTGGAATGGTTTGGGGACCAATGAGGTGGCAGCAGTCGACGCAGGGATCACGGTGAGGGGGATTTCATCTCCGGGGGGAGAGGCCGCCAAGCGGGGGAGGGAGGCGGAGGAGAAAGGGGGAAGCGGGGGCAAAAAGTAGGAGGGGAGGAGCGGAGAAAGCCAGTTGAGGGGCGGCAAAGGCAGCAGAGGTACCAGAGCGAAAGGTAAAGAAGAAAGAGCAGGTTCGCTGACCGCTGCGGGCAGGAGGGCGGGCGGGGGTCCGGGGCGAGGAGGCGGCGCGGCCGGGGCGCGGGCCGCGCGGGGGGCGCCGCGGGGAGGGTCGCAGTCAGTCAGGCCGAGGGGGCTCGCGGGCCGTGGGGGGCGGGCACCCGGCGCACTGCAACGCGAGGGCACGGCGGCCCCTGCAGCCCGGGCAGCGGTGACCGCGCCCCCATCCCAGAGGTGCGCCCGCGCCGCGCTCCGCTTCCCTCCGCGCCCCTCCGCGCCGGCTCCGCGCCCGCCGCCCCGGGGCTGCCCCCGCCCGCTCGCGTCCGTTGCGGGGCCCGGGGAGCGGCGCCGGAGGCCCGGCCGCATTGTGACGTAGCGGGGCCGCGGCAGCGCCTCCGCCGCCCGCCCGCTCCTGCTCCCGCCGCCGCCGCCGTCCGTCCGTCCGTAGTCCGCGCTCCCGAGCCGCCGCAGCGCCGGGTGCCCCCGGTGAGTCCAGGTCCTGGGCGGGCGCCGCGGGGAGGCGGGGGGCGGCGCCGCGGGCGGCTGAACCTTTCCAAGTTTACACCGGGCGACCTGGGCGTGTGTCGCCCTGGCTCCCACCGAGCCCCGGGCCCCCTTTGTGCCGCGAGTCCCGGCTGCTCGAGTAGCGGCGGTGCCTCTGCAGACAGGGTTTGGGGGGAGGTCTCTACAGCAACGGCGGCGGCGGCTGCCAAGCGGCTGCTCTCCTTGGGGGAGGGGGGAACAGCCCCCGCCTCAATTTCCAAAGGATTGTTCTTTTCATTTGCCGGTTTCGTGTGGTTATTATTCTTGCTGCCACCTGGGATCGTATCGGAGGCAGGGATGGGCAGTGCCGCGGCTCCTAAGAGCTGAGATAATGAGGGGCGAAGTAATAGTAGTAGCAACAGCACCACCACCAATAATAGTAATCGCAGAAGAGGGACGCCTGGGGTTGCCACGGCCCAAGGGAGCCCCTCGCTCAGCCGCACCGCGCCCACTGGCTGCTCCGTCCTGCCCGGGCTTCGACCGCCACCCTCGGGCGCCGTCCTGCGTCCCGGGCTCGTCCGCGTCAGTTTTAGCCAGGAGTGTTTGTCTCCTGGCCTTCTTTCGTGGTGATGACTTTCATCTGCAGGTGGTAAGTGAGGTGAACTGGTATTTTGGCTATTGTCAAATGCCACGTTTTGTTTATTTCATTTTTACGAAAAGAAAAGAGGGAAAATTATGAGCCATTACTGGCAGCCATACAGTTTCCACAGGAAATTCTAGCATTCTTTGAGGAACACGCTACTGCTTGCAGGGAAGAAAGTCTTTGGGAAACAAAAAGGCAACAGCATTGTTGCTCATTTTCAATGGACCGCTAGGAGGGGGGAAACGTGGTGTTTTTTCCTGTGGGAACAGGCTTTCCTTGGGAAAGTTAATTAAGCTTACTATCGGTGGCCGTTTTTCACTTGCTGGTGGCTGGGCCCCACTCCTCTTGGCTATTACTGACAAGTGTCCATCAAAGAGCCCAGAGGAAGGGAGAACCGCTTCAGGGCAGTCTCACCACACACCACGTGCTGTGGAGCCCAGCCAGGATGCAGTTTGCAAAATGAAATGAGGGCTGTCTGGGGAGGTTTATGAGGATTACATGTGTGCAGAGTATGTCAGTCCTCCAAGGTGTCACTCTAAACACGTCATTTTCAAGCACGGCTTTCCTTGCTGAATCTGCAGGAAGGCAAAAACCTATTTCTCTTATTATGGAGCAGATGTCCCAGTTGGGAATGGGTTGAAATCTGTATTTCATTTGTACATACTGAAATTTTAAAAGGCAAAGAGGACAACGTGTGGGAAAGCAGTATGTTAATGTGTTTACATCTGGGAGAGAATGTCTGTTGGGTATTTCTGATGCATCTCAATATTAAATTACATTCAGCCTGGTTAGAGTCTAGGGAGACACCCTTAAGGTGTCCTTAAAACTATTTGAAAAGGTGTGACATTTTCATCACCATAGCAGAAGTCTCTCTGGAAGGCAGTATTAACTGAAGATTACCCATAACCAAATATGCAGGAGTTCCAGGTCTAGAAACAGGAAGAAAAAGATGGTGGTTCTCTTAAGGATCTTTGGACATCTCAGTTAGAAATTAAATATAAAAAATAAGCTATACAATTTTGAACATAAACTTCATTTTATTTATAGCAAGCATTTCATGAGGAAAGGTTACAATATGGTGGATTTGAAATGATGCTGCATTTATTGATTTGACATTTATTGTGTATTGATATCCAAAAGGAAGGGACTAAAGCAAATGAATTTCTCTGTCTACTATGTCACAGCTTTGCTACTTCCAAGTAGTTGTTCTTGTGCAGGTATATAGTAGAAATGCAGAACAGAGGCCAAGAAACTTTGTGTGTGCTGTTGTCTTGGAAGGAATTGTAACGGTACTTTACTGCTCTTAAGAGGAGGGAAACCCACATAACCATCTAATACAAACAAATGATCTTTGATATTATCAGAGAAAGCCTGGAGCTGTTTTTCTTGCCATACCGAAGGCATTTCTTGTCAAGAGAGGAAATCTCCCAAGGAGCAGGTACATCATTATAAGAAACACAAGGGAATTTCTCTTAAATACAAAATCTAATTGAACAGCAGCAAGAGAATCAGTGACACTCTTAGAATAGAAGGCTTGTTTTTGTCAGTCTGTCAGATTAGGGTTGCAAACCACATAGGAGAAATAAGTGTCTTGGGAGAAAAATAATTTCCTGGTGAAAATCAGACATTTGCTTCTGTGAAGCTTTTACCTTTATATGCTTGTTTCCTTGTGCCCCTTAGACTGGTGTGCAGATTCCACTTACAAGAATTAATTTTCTGAAAATGAAATGGTTACTAATGTAATATATACTATGCATGATTTTGTTTTAAATGTATGGTTATTATCAAGATTTATGCCGTAACTTGCAAACCTCAAGGCACTTTTTTTTTTTTTTCAAATTTATTATTTTTGGCTGTGTTGGGTCTTTGCTACTCCGCGCGGGCCCTCTCCAGTTGCGGCGAGTGGGGGCCACTCTTCGCTGCGGTGCGCAGCCTTCTCACTGCTGTGGCCTCTCCCGCTGCGGAGCACGGGCTCCAGGCGCGCGGGCTTCAGTAGTTGTGGCTCGCGGGCTCTAGAGCACAGGCTCAGTAGTTGTGGCGCACAGGCCCAGCCACCCCGCGGCATGTGGGATCTTCCCGGACCAGGGCTCGAACCCGTGTCCCCTGCATTGGCAGGCGGACTCCCAACCACTGTGCCACCGGGGAAGTCCCCTATGCATGATTTTTTTACTTTACATAAGTTAGATAACTAGATTTTGTATTTTATGGTTTGTATCTTATCAGCTCTTTCTTTAAGCTTTTAAAATTAATGATCATAATATGTGTTGAAATGATTAATGTTAATTGATATGATTGATGGCTGGGCCCTGGAAAAGTACTGATTGATTCCTAAATAGTCATTGTGTATACACTTTGTACATACATGGGATATAAAAATGTGCAGAGTCTCTTCACAAGGAACTTACAAGGGGGAAATAGGACACATGAAAAATAATGGTACAAAAGATGAAAGAAGATATTTTATGATTGAGTGCCCAAGACACTGAGTAGTAGTTGAAAAGGAATTCCCAGGAGAAATTAACCAAATCAGCTTAGATGTTTTATCAGTTATCCATTGCTGTGTAGCAAATCACCCCCAAATGTAGTTGCTTAAAATGACGCTATAGCTTGCGATTCTGTGGTCGGCAGTTCAGGTTGGGTTCAGCTAGGTGGTTCTTCTGCTGGTCTTGGTTGAGTTCCTCAGTTATCATCAGTGAGCTGGTAGTTTGGATGAGCTAGGATGGCCCCATTTATGTCTGGCAGTTATTAGGTCACATTAACAGGTAACTGGGGCATGTGCCTCCCATTCTCCAGCTGACTAGTGTGGGCTTCTTTATGTGGCAGACAAGCAGTGTTCCAAAAGCAAACCCCAATTCAAGGTGATTTTTAAGCCTCTGCTTGTACTGTGTTATACTTGCTACCTTCCCATTGGCCAAATCAAATCACAAGGTCACCCTGGATTCAAGGGGTATTGAAAGACTCCACTTACGATCAGAGGGAGCTGCAAAAAATTGTAGCAATTTTTTTTTCAATCTAGTACGTGTATGAAAACACTTGTTCTAGCAAATGTTTTGTGCTGAGGGATAGTGTACTATAAGATAGTATACTTGTAAACAGCCCAGAATTGAGGCTAGGGAATTGCCCTATAAATCATTGTGCTATCATCTTTGTTCTGAAAACCACAGGTAGAGGAGGAGGAGTGACAACGATAATAAAATTTTAGCCATATCCTCTCCCAGCGGCGTTAGGATGGTCTGGAAACAGTAGGCTGGTAGCAGAGTCAGCAGCCCCTGGTGGGAGGTGAGGAAAGCTCTGACAAAGGTGGAGGCAGAGAGAATGGAAAGGGAGGGATCGACCTGGGAGAGGCCATATTTATCATTAGGTGACTGATTACAGTCAGAATCATTATGAGAATTAAAAAAGCTTAAGTGACTGAAAGAATGATTATGCTGTTGTGAGAAATAGAAAAATCAATAAGTGATTTATTTGGGGGGAGGAGAAAAATTCAGTTCCAGGAAGGTTGATTAAAAGAGATAAATTGCATGTGAAAGTACTTTATAAGCTGCAGAGTATACTATGAATGTCACTATTGCTTAGTGTTTAAATGGCAGTGGATTCTATACCGCTAAGTTTCTCTAGTTGTAAAGCAACAGAAAACAAAATGCAACCTGGAGGATATCCTAAGGGTCAAAGGGAAGTCAGAACCACTCTCAGGATAGAAACAAAACCTCTCTGGGGGGCTGGGGAGTAGGAACTGAAGTTCTTTTTCCTGAGGCACAAGCAGCTGGAGGTCTGCCCATGGAAGGCTCTGCCCTTGGACTTAGTGAAGCAGGAAAGAGAAATCCTTGGGCCTAGTTTGAGTGGCAGGCACACTGCTGAGCCAGAAGCCTTGACTGACAGCCCCGCTAAGACAGCACACAATGGGGAATAGGTGGGTGCTTCCTCAAAGGACATGGGAGCACTGCTATCAAAATTGGGAATGGACACAAGGTGGCAAAACCAGCCAGTATCCGCCAGAGATGAACACTTGAAGATTTATTTGGGCCTAGCCACTGGGAAGCAGGCAGGGTAGGAGGTGACAATTCAGGCACATTTACATAGAGATGTCAGTGCATTAATGTCAGTTAAACCCATGCTAGTGTCAGGGTTTTCTCATGGAGGGAGAGTAGAGAAAGGAGAGAGCCGGCACAATGCGTCATCCAGGCTCTTCCATAAACGTCAGTGGATATTTTATTAGAGGGGAGAGGAATGCAGAACACGTTCTGTGCCGTCTTTCACCTGAGGGCTCAGTCGAGGTGCTGCTTCGCCAGCCTTGTTTTCTTGGTGGCTAGGCTGAAATTCGGGTGGTGTCCTTACCATCGAGTGCAGCTGTCAGGCCAGCCCGAAACACCTGGCCTTGCTCACATCACACGATCAGTCGCAACAGCACACAGAGCTGCTCTTTATGGAAGAGCCTCGTATGGACCAGCTCAAACCTGAGCATATGCTTTTCTGGTTTCTGTTGCACAAGTCTAAGAATCCTGAAGGTATTCAATAAATGTTATCTTAATGAGTGAAGGTGCCATTAGCTGCCGCAATAACATTTGCTAAAGCAGTCCGGTCTGGCTTTTCATTATTCACAAAAGAATTTGCTATAAAGTCCCTAAATGTATTTTGCAGATTTAAATGTTCTAAGATGCTAGTGTCACAGTAATATAGGTTTTTATAATCCACCACTTACAAAAATAGACTCTGGGTTTTCTTTTTTGAAACACAATTGTCTTTACTTTTTTATTTGTCAGCAAGTCACAGAAACCCAGTGTTCAAGTAAGAAGGGACATATCCTGGCTCCTGTAGTGGAAAAGTTCAGGAAGGATCCAATTCTGCTTTAGTCTTCTTCATGGTGGTAAAATGTTCATCAGCAGCTTTAGACTTACTCCCTGTGGGAAAAGAGAATAATTCAGGATTTACTCTAATTAGACTGCTTTGATCATATGCTCATGCCTGAACCAGTTCTTATGGCCAGAGATTGGGAACATGCTTCTTGGCTCGGCCTTGATGGTGGGTCCAGTCCTGGAGCCTTCAGGAACGGGAGGGAGTCTGTGTGAGGAGTGGGTGGGAGGTGGGAGAGGTGCATGGGAGGGTGGTCAGGAAAGCCCTCCTAAACCGAATGACCTGAGAGCAGGGAACGGGTGGTTTTTAAAGAGAAAATACTGAAAAGAAGAGAAAGTGGAGGCTGTGCAAACAGAAACAGCAGATATCTACTGTTCCATCTGTTTTCCCCGGAGAACATAGCATATCTCATTAAAAGCCACCGAGCCGTAAACCTGGGAATGGTCCTGGTCTGACCGTCTCCCTTTCTGCCTCCACCTAATCAATCACCAGGGCCTCCTGTTCCATCTCTCAATCTTACTCTTTTTCCCTATGTTAGTTTAGACCCTCCCTGTTTCAGTCCTCACAGCTCACCTCTAAAATGCTGCCTCCCGTCTCTCCCTACCAGGCCATTCTCCTCACCACTGCCTGAGAGCTCTTTCTAAAGAACGAATAGTTAAAATCGAACCATGCATCCGTGGTCAAAAGGTACAAATTTCCAGCTGTAAAATAAATAAGTCATGGGGGTGTGATATACAGCATGGTGACTATAGTTAATAATAATATATTGCATATTTGAAAGTTGCTAAGAAAGCGGGTCTTAAAAGTTCTCATCATAAGGAAAAAAGTTGTAACTATGTGTGGTGATAGATGTTAACTAGACTTATCATGGCGATCATTTCATAATATATACAAATATCAAATCATTATATTTTGCATCTGAAACTAATACAATGTTACATGCCAGCTGTATCTCCATAAAAGAAGAACCATTCAAAACTTCATGGCCCTGGGGAAGAAGTTCAAGCTCTTAACCATGAATTCCAGGATTCCCCATGATGTGTGCCCTGCCTCCTGTCGGACACAGCAGATGGACGGGAGTGAGGGTGTGCAGCACACTTCTTTTAGCTGTCCACATAATCCTCATGCTGTGCTGACCTCTCTAACATTGAGGTCACCAAATGTCCATTTTCTCTCTCATTTTCCTACTTTCGCATGTGCTCTTGTCTCTGTGGAATATTGTTTCTCCTTTCTTGACCTAGTGGACATCTACTCCTCTTCCTAGGTACAACCCAAGTATTATTCTCTCAAGAAGCCTTTGCTGAACACCCCCTCCTACCCAGCCCCTGCCTCGGACTTGACCCTGTGGTCGGCGTTGGGTGTACTAGTCTGTCTCTGCTCCTGCTCTAAATGTCTTTAGCGAGGCACCGTGCTTCCTCGTCTTTGTATATTCCTGTGCTTAGTACAGTACCTCTCACACCAGGGATGCACGATAATTTTTAAATGAATGAATGAAATATGTGTACTGAAATGTTAATCTTTGGGTTTTTAAGGTGATTTTTTAGGTTTTTTTCTGTTTCCTTTAACTTGATTCTCATATTTGCATCTTGGAACACTGGACATGAAGACAGGTTCTCTTTGAAATTGCTGCTCAGACACTTTTGCAGCAGTTCTCCCAACTGCTCGTTTCCTACTTGGTCACTAAGAGCTGCCTTAAGAAAGAGGTGGGAAAATAGCAGTGGCCCAAAGTTAATCTCAAGGCTAGAATCTATGGCTCGGGGATCAGATGAGGAATACTTTTTCTTCCTACCGTAGAGAGGGCATCTAACAGTTAATATCCGAGGTGCTTACTCTGTGTTGCAGTTATTCTTAGGGAATCCTCACAGCAGCCCCAGGAAGGAGACGTTACATTCTCAGCCTTCCTCTCCGTGTGAGAAAACTAAGATTCAAAGAGTTGAAGCCGCTAAGCTCCCTCTTCCTGGAGCCTGCAGAGCTGCCAGCCACTCATCTGGGTTGTTGAGGAGGAGACCCCATCCCTGACTGGGCTCCCAAGTCATCCATTATGATGTTTTTGTTGTTGTTCTAGAACGAAGTGGCCACTTCCTAAGAATAAAACATTCCAGCTGCCTTCCTTGGCCATCAATTATGTCAAAAACACTATGGAAAAAGTTGTTTAAAGACGTAAGGACACCAGTACTCTATGTAGTTGAAATTAAGATGAATGTCTACCTTAGAAATTCCAATTATGTTCTTGTGAATCTACCGTTGCCAGATAATAAAGGCCTCTTACAGAGGTTGTACTGTCATGTGTAAAATGTAGGCCTCTTGGACAGGCATGGAAGAGGCTTAGTTCTGAGAATCACGCATAAAGTTATACCAAAGATACACAAAATGAGCTAAACACTTTGGAAGCCGCAGGAGCTTAAGAATGTTTCTTAACCTGTTGTCAGTCTGAGAGCATTTTGAGGCTCTGATGAAAGCTATGGTTTCTTTCCTTAGAGAAAAAAGATGTGCACACTCACACACACACCACTTTGGATCTGATTTCAAGAGTTTCCATCTGTGGATTTCCTGAGGCTCCATGGCCTCCAGGTTAAAAACCTTGCTTAAAAGCTGTAATCTGGAAGAAAGGTAACAGCCATTGTTGAGTGTTTGCTGTGTATCACATGTAACCATTTATCATGACCACCATGTGCCAGTCCTTTCTGAAAAGCACATCATAGCCAACCAGCCCCTAAGACGTGCATGATGAGCCCTGTTTTAAGCTGTGGAGAGTGAAGTTTGGAGAAGGAACTTACTTGTCTCCCAGCTGCCAAGCGGTGAGCATGGAATTAAACGCAGAACCCAGATCTGCATCACTGCTCCTTCACTCCATTCTTCTTACCAGGAGAGGCATGACACCTGGCCAGGGAGACTCCCAGCCTCTGTTATTCCTGACTGCCCTCAGCTTTCAGCTTCCCCGTTGAAAGTCACTCAAGTGGCTGCTTCTGCCTCAGGAGCTTCCTGGAGTGTTTCCAGTGCCAGAGTGGACAAGGGCTGAGAAGGTCTCAGCTCACTGTCGCCTGCCACGCAGAGCAGATAACATCCCTAGAGAGATGCGGCCCGACTGCCGGACCATCCCTGGGTGAGCGCCGCACTTGGTCCGGAGTGCCGTTTACACACCTGGAAACTTTAACTCAGCACATCCTCCACAACACAAGTGCCTGCACGTTCTCCATTTGAGCCCGTCCACAGATGTTTATTGTGGGCGCCTGTTTGCCCGGCTCCACGCTCGGAGCTGTGGTCACGGCAGCACACAGATGTGGATCCTGAGCTCTTGGCGCTTACACCCGGCTCACATCTAGCAGAGAAGGGGGCTAACAGAGAATTTAAATAAAGTGTGATAAGTTGGATGAAAAAGGAAGTATAAAGGATTCATTCCATTCTTTGTAGTTTCAAAACTCTAGTCCCAAACATGTCTAGTTCTCTAGCCCTTTCCGTCCTCCCTCTCAGGGTGTTTAGAGAGCTTCAGGTTTCCAGAGACTTGCTTGACAGAGGAAGGGTGACCCACGAGCAGAGCAGTTCCTCTCAGGTCCCCCTTTGCAGGTGAGAAGGCAGAGTGACCAGACAACAGGCCACAGATGGAGTGAAGACAAGGCTGACTGGTCGGTCTGGTCCTGGCAGAGCATGGCTCCCTGTAAACCACAGGCTGCTTCTCAGTTATTGGTGATGTGACTATTGTCCTTGTTTTGGTCTTCACGTTGTAGTCTCTCTGCTGCAAATGAATCTGGCGGGTAAGTACTCTTCAGGGAACAAACACACCGTCAGCCTCTGCTCCCTCTTTGTAGCCCCTCTGGGCTCCCCGTGTGTCACCTCTTCTCTCATTCCACGGCTACTTCTCCCCTCTCGCCCACCTGCCCCCGAGACAGCCTCCTGGGTTTTCTCCCCAAATGTCTGCTTGTGACCAGAACAGCCTGCTAGAAATAAATAGGATCCATGGATGCAAGCCCCATAGGTCATTTCAGATCTTCCAGTAGGCACAGTAAGAAAAGTAGAAGGAAACAGGTGAAATTAATGTTAATAATGTTTTACTTAACCCAGTATATCCAGAGTATTAGCGTTGCCCTATGTGACCAATATTTTAAAAAATCATTAACCGATTCTTTGCATTCTTTTTTTCCCAAACTCTTTGAAATTTGAATGTATTTTATTTTTTTAATTTTTAAAAATTTTTATTGAAATATAGTTGATTTACAATGCTGTGTTAGTTTCAGGTATATAGCAAAGTGATTCAGTTATACATATATATATAAATATATATATTCTTTTTTTACATTATCTTCCATTATACGTTATTACAAGATATTGAGTACAGTTGGGTGTATTTTATTCTTAACACAGACCAGCCATGCTTGCCATCCTCAGTCACCACATGTGGCTGGTGGCTCCTGTGGTGGCCTGCAGGCTCGGGCTCTGAGGAGGCCCTGGGAGTCCCAAGGGCAGACTCAACCACCACCACCTCTATCCCCCGCAGCACTTAGCTTGCGCCTCTGCCATCGCCCCACCAGGAGGTGTTGTACTTGGCTGTCTGCTCTCTCGAACATGGGCCTTTGGGGGCAGGCAACGTGTCGGTCATCTCTCTGTCCCTCGTGTAGAGTGCAGTGTTTAGGAGGCCCACAGTTGGCATTTGGGACATTGAACGCGTTAAAGGATGGGGGAGGGTTATTTGTAACCTCAGGAGCGGAAGGGATTGGTATGGGGGAGGGGGCTCACCTCCCCACCCCTGGCTCCTGCCTTGCAATCCCTGGTTCTGTCCGGTGCCGCAGAACTGCATTTGAGTCAGACTGAGTGGACAGGGGGCCTCGACAGTTAAAAGGGACATTCTAGCCTAGAATCGTGCTGAGCGTCTATGTGTCTCGTTGAGTGTGAAGCTTCACCTCCTCTAATACTGAATACTAGGGGAACTTATCTGCAGTCTAGCATGTTAAACTGTAACGTCTTATTTAACGGCGGTAGGGGAGGGGGCGTAGGCAGGACAGACCAAACACCAAAACAAAACTTGTCCACTGGACAAGCCTCCCAGCGAGATTTCAAAGAAGGCCAGCTGACATCTAGAACATTAACTACACAAAGAAGGAATAGCCTGCATCAGGGAGCTGTTAGAGTCATAAAGATGAGCTTTCTCTATGTTTCCAGTGGTTTTAGAGTCATCACTACGCCCCCTGAGAGAATGGGAGATTTATAGGCTGAGTCAGTTTGCCTTTGCACATACAGTATTTAAATTTTGCAAGTTCTCCTAACCAACTAATGTGCATGTGCTTGTTGGTCTACTTTACCCCTAATGATAAATGCCACTTAAAATAATTGATTCAACCAAACCTCAAAGATTGGTACTGTGACAAAACCATACTAATCACATATTCAAATAAATTCAAAGTTTGCAAAGGGGAGAAAACATTAGTGTTTGATCTGTTAAGTCATATAAGCATCTTAAGAAGGACTTCTTGTATCAGAAAAGAGTATGGTTACCTCAGGCCCACTCAAAGGGTACGTTGAAATAGAAAGTGGAATTAGGCCTAACCTCCATTTTCTGCAGTTGATTCCCATTTTCAACCTGGAAAGCTCCTTGACCTCCTTGAGGTTTTTGTTTCTCAGAGTGCATACAGGGAAAAGTAAATCCTGCTGTCACACACTATGTAGGAGGAGGATGAATGAAGTCTAGAGAGTGTTTTGAACAATTCCTCAAAAAAACTATTTGGAACAGTTGGAGGGCAAAGTAGCTACCAATATTTTTGCAGACTAAATTCTAAAAAGCCAGAAAAATCGTAGCATACATCCAATTGTAGATAACCAAACACTAACCATGTTTAAGTAATTCGAAGATCTCTTTTTAATAAGTCAAGGATGGTTCAAGACAGGCAGTGCTTTTTATCTGTTGGCTCCAGTTTGGGGAAGGCTGCTTTCATGTGAGCCTCTTAAAAAGAACTCGTGCCTGTCTGTATCTGCAGTGTCCTTTGTCCAACATGACGGCTCTGGTGTGCTGTGTTGCTGTAATTGAAAACCTATAAAAAGGCTGAGAACTACTTTTGAACTGGCGCTGTGAGCTTGGACTGGATTTGTCAAAGTGGTGAAAGGTTTAAAGGAATTTTCATAAATGAGGTCTCCAACCTGTGTTTTAGCCATATAGTTCCAATGAACTCTGAGGCCCGTGAACTCAGAGAAAAGCAGTCATATCAAGATGGAAAATAATGATTCATTTTCATTCCCCGAGTTCTGCAGACATAAGTACACTTCGCCGCTGATCATCATAATTCAGCAGTACTGTTGTGCACTAAAAATACAATTTAAAAGTCTAATGTTTAATTAAGTTGAGTACTCGCAGATTAACATGGTTACACATCTTAGGCACAGGATATAGCGCAGTGTTTACTCCTGTTGCTAGGAAATAACAGAGTTCTTCACAAGTTACAGGTTGATTTGGTAAGAAGAGGGATGTAAGTTTCTCCCGCTAACAGACTTGATGGATTCTTCTTTGTTTGTGTTTCATAATGTATGTAAATGCATTTCATGCCCCAGAAGTCCTGCACACTCAGAGTTTTTGTTGGTAACAGAAAGCCCAGGTACGTGCACCTAAGTAAACGTTTGGAGGATATTTGAAAGAGTGATTTTACCTAGAGCTCGTGGATGAAATCAGCTTCATCAAGTATTTGAGTTTTTAATGAAATGAATTTGTCCATTTGTTAGAATTATCAAGAAAATAGATTGTTCTTTAATGTATGATTATCACGAGGCTAATTAATGGTTTTGCATTCTTGCCATTAGTGGGAAACTGTCAAATTAGTATCAAAATTTAATCCAGGTTGATGGTTTTCCAAAATCATTAAAACTTGCATGTAGGAAATCAACTCTGCTATTCTTTTTTCCCTTTCCCTCCCTTTGGCAAACCTCACTGCGTGACACATTGTACAATAGTTTTTAAAAATGCAAAGCTAATGCTTGCACAGCATGAAAGGGAGTAGCTATGCCAGCTCACTTGCCTTGTCCCTGGAAAAGACGAAAGATTTCTATGTGCTATTTCAGTCAGGACCAGGCGTGAAAGAGTGGCCTCCCCAAGCTCAAAAGCAGAACTAAGAAAAAACCCACGGGGACAAATTTCTGTTTGATCTATTTGAGTCAGGCCCTTGTTCACAGGGCTGAGATTTCAAAGCAGAGGCCCTTCCTAAAAGATGGAAAATAGCAGAATACTTGATTGTGTTGAGGAACAATATCAGCTTTTGGATGGCTTGTGCTTATTACAGGATTTTATCCTATATCCAAACTCAGAACAACTCTTGGGGAGAAGAAGGGGAGGGTGCTGCTGAGGGGCAGGATTCTGACTGCACTCCAGGATATGTGCCCTTGACCTCTCTTGGTGATTAACACACTTTAAACTTCCTTCTGGGTAATTATTGACTCATTTCTATTGAAAGCCACTTGTTGATTTTGGTAAGAATGTTTTCTCAGTCTGTGCAAGTAGCTAGCGCAGTTTCAGGTACATGCTATGTGATCAATACATGTTGGCTGAGTAAATGAATCCTTCAAACATGTCTTGCAAGTAAATGTATCAATAATATAAGACCTAAGGCTTACTCCACTGCAGTAAATAGAGGTTAAAGGCTTGTCTTCTCAAAAGATATCATCGCGTAACCTGTGTTATTTATACTCGGAGCATCCCTCTGAAGCAGCATACTGTCAAACAAGTGGGCAGAATGCCATGTGATGGAAGGTTGCACTGCTCAGCCGCTAGTTGGAATAGGTGAGGGAATTGTAAGAGGCCTGAGACCTGCTGTTACAGAACTTTTGATGCTAGAAGGGAATTTGGAGATTTGACAGTAATGAGATGGAAAGGTGAGATAACCAAACTGGAACACAAATTACAAGCTTTTAGGGTGTGGTGATTATTTCCTGTCTTTCTTACTGTCACCTGAAACACCCAACAGCACTCTTATAAATGGTGTGGGATAAAGATGGTGGATGGAGGAGACTGCTGCACTGGTTATGGGCAGGGGTATGAGTCTCAGAGCACAGCCTGGCTCAGCCTCTTACTGTGCGTGTGATTTGGGACAGCTCACTGAACCTCTTGATATTTTGATATTGTTTTTTCTTTCTCTAACAAGTATCTATTGATTACTTCATTTATTCAAGGTAAGTTTTGAATGATTAGGATAAAATGGGAATCATGGATATCTGATCCACTCTCTTCCTTTCTCCACCTGCTCTGTGTGCTGAGATATTTGGACTGAATCAGTAGGCTTCTTTGTTCTCTGGCTTCTGGTTGGGTTTGGCCAATGGGAGGCATCAGCAAGAGATGAGCAAGCAGGTGGGGAGAGAGAGTTTGCACTATTTATTCCTGGGCTCCCTCCTTATCAGCTCGCCTCCCTAGACTATAGGCCACTGTCCTTGGCACACGAGCACCTCCTTAAGGCCACTTTCTGAATTCTGGTAACTGTGTCCTCCCCCAGACACTTCATACTGATAAATGCTCCCCTTTAGTCTTACTACCTCAGGGTACTGCACCAGCTCTTGTAGTTTTTCCAAACCCTGCCCACACCTTTGCAAATGATCTCTTTATTAAAATACCCTCAAATTGCATTCGATTGTGCCACCTGTTTCCTCGTGGGAACCTAACACAAGTGGTTACCTGTTTCAGAGGTCATTGTAAGAATGACATGATTTAGCTAGAATTTAAAACAATGATTGGCTCACAGTAAGTATTCAACGAGGTTAAATATGATTATCATCATCAGTTGTTTTTTATTACAAAATATTGAGTTCATCATATTCATTGTTATTATAGTGTTTTAAATTTTTAAAAAGATGAGAAGAAAACAACTATCATGTTGCAGATGTTAAAAGTGGAAAAAGTGAAACAGAGAAGTCAAGGGCTGAAGTCACACAGTGCTTCAGTTCTAGAACTAAAAAATGAATTAAAGATTTTTGACCTTGTTCCTTTGCACAGGGTACACAGTCACAACATGTCTGGAAAAGAAAGCTACAACTTCAAAGTATTTAGTAAATTAAAACATAACCTACTTGGAGTAAATGGGTATGCCAAATGTAATACATCCTACTTGTGACCACTAAATAATAATTGAGTTGAATCATGGACACCTCAGCATCTTCACCTTAATTAATGTAAGAGCTGAGACTGAGCATTTTCACATTTATACCATCTTGGTAGTATCAAGACAGATGATCCTTAAGACTGAATTTCTTACAGACTCTTAAGGGTAGATACATTTATTTGTACTCAGAGCTGAATAGGAGACCAGCGTTATGATGCTTGTATAGTAGATTTTCTGCACACACACACAGTTTTCTAACTTCCATCTAAGAGTTCTCATTCTTAAGTCACATAAAATAGGTCACTCTGTGATATTTGGAGCCATCTCATCTTTAACTTATAGTACACTCATTAAACTGTTTGTCGAGAATGAAAACTAACGAATTCCCTGAAGAAGTAGTGGTCAGTTTGAAAAATGAAACATCCTACAACGTCTTTCCATTCGATAATAAATTTGTCATAGTTGTTGAAAGTTCAGACCATATGGATGTATCTTTCAGTGTCTTGGAAAAATTGTATAAGTATTCACTAAGAAACTAGAAAGAAAGTGAATTTCAGAAATGTCTCTTTTTTACAATTAAGTAGAGTCAAGGGAGGTATAGCAATTTGAAAGGCCTTTTGATGTCAGTACAAATAATGTTTTATAGATTGTCCCTTCTATTCAAGGAGCTAAGTGGCAAAAATAGATATCTTGTTTCTAGAAGAGCTAATGCTTCTAGAAGGAATGATTGTCATTTGAACATTTGGATCTCTTTTTATTTAGCATTTTCTTTAAAGTCAAATCCAGGTAAGGTTTCTGTCGTCTTTCTTTATAAAGAATATGCCTTTCATATATTGGGTACTTAACAAATGTAAACTTTCTCAGCTATGTGTTTGTTTATTGTCTTTGAATTGTCCTTTCTGGAGGAGATATTACATCAGAGTGCCATAGTGATCTCCCAGTTGATCCTAGTGAAGCCTCCCATTGCTTCCTTCCACCTGTCTACTTCTGTTTAGATTTTCTCTCTTCCCATTTTTTGCCTTGAGTGAAATACAGTGGCATATTCACTGAGGGGAACTAGTATATTCATAGTAATTATTATTCTAAATGATGGCACTGTTTTCAGCACATCAGTTGTGTTGACATGCATATGAGCAATGTGGGAATAAAATAAAGTTCTTAGTAGATCATACCCAAAATATCACACTATACCCAAGAACCTTCTGTGGCTGCTTGCCAAACAGGGGTAGTCATAGGTTTTTTTAGAGTAATGGATGGTGTTTGCAGATGGAGGACACATTGCTTTATGCAGTCAGTTTGTAAACATGCTTTGATACCTTTTCCTGTGTAGATGCAGTCTTTTCCTTCTCTGAACTTTCTATCTAGTGGAGGATAAAATTGTCTATCAATAGTAGAGGCATGGACCAAGTGCTGTAGTAGGAAGGAGGAGGGCGCAAGGAACTCCACCTGAAATCGGGAGGAAGGTGGCCAGGTTATCAAGGGCTTCCCAGGAAAAGTGACATTTGCTTTAGAGTTTAAGGCCAAGTGGGGGTTCACCAGGCAGAAAACTTAGGGGAGGGTATTCGAGTCTGACAGACTTGGGAAATTATAAGTATTCTGATGTGACTTTACAGTAAGATACGTGGTGTGGAGTGGCAGGAGATAATGTTAAACTGAAGCCAAACCTTAATCTGCTTCCCAGTGTGGAAAAAGGGAGCCTATGTATCTTTTTCAATGAGTGATATTAATAAATAACCCTACATAGATTCTTGTGTCATCCATGCTCAAGGTTTATACTATCACCTGTGTTGTGACTTCCAAATTTTTATCTCTAGCCCTGGGCTAGAGATTCTCTTTATCTTCTGCTCATCTGCATTTTGCTGTTTCATCAGCTCTCACATAGCCTACACCCCCAAAGTAAACTCATCACCTTTCCCTCAAAATCTTGGCTCTGTCCCAATATCTTAGTTTAGTCAATGGCCCCAATTACCAAGGTAGTTATCCATGACACTCCCTTCTCTTGAACCCCCCCAGCATCTCCCGACATCCGAACACTCAACAAGTTGCCTTATTTATTCAGTTACTTTCAACATTATTGTCTCCTTTCCATGTGCATTTCTAGTATCTTTATTCAGGTTGCCGTCATCTTTCTCTTTGATTACCACAGCAGCCTCTTAACCCGCCTCCATCCCTTTCTGCTCAGTTATATCACGGTTACCAAGTTGATCTTTCAATTGATTGAATCAGTGACTGTGCTAGTAAATTTTTAGTAGGTTCTCATCGCCTATGGATAAAATCCAAAATCCTTAGCGCGACGTATTGATACAAACCCTTAGGATTTTGGCCCTGCCCACTTGTCCAGCCTCCTGGGTCCCGTGACCGATCCCCTGCCTTTCTCCAGACTTACTAAATGTTGTGGAACTCCTGTAATTGCCAGTCTGTTAGTCTCCTGGGAATTTTCCTGTTCCTGTTCCCAGCCTTCTTACCCTGGCAGCTCATTCCTCCCCGCCTCTGCCTCCACCCAAGTTGGGGTGAGGTGTTTCTACCACTGTGTGGTGATACGTGGTTTACTTTTCTCCACTAGATTTCAGCCTCCTCAATGTCAGGTAGCATGTCTCATTCGTGTCTGCCATATTCTCAGCGCTTAGCTTCATGTCTGGCTCACAGTTGTAGCAAAAATAATAGTGTTGACAAAGCACTTAATATAGACCAGGCAAGGTGCTAATTTATTTACATATATTATCTCTTTTAAAGGGAAAAAACAAAATCAAGCTATGATTTGAAAAGGGAATGTGGCAGAAAAGTGAAGATTGGGGAAGAGATTTGTTACAGGGAGTACAGTAAGGACAATATTTTATCAAAACAAGTGAGAATTGAAAAGAGATCCATACTAGGGTAGAGGCGGTAGAAATCAAGTGGAGAGAATTTATTATAGTGATTCCTATAGATATTGAATAGATGAGTGGATGGTTGGATGGATGGATGGATGGATGGATGGATGGAAGAAAGAATAGAGAACCCAGCATGTGTTCCTTAGAACTTGCTGTGGCACTTACTTTGTTTACCTTACAAGTCTTAATAACTTTGCTGCAGCAAGTTTATTAGGATGAGGGGAGCAACTGTGTAGGTGCAGAAGAAACCTATGTGGCAACAACCTGAGAGGAGACTAACCTAAAAGCAGAGATATCATAAGACTAATATGTGACAGCTTTTAAAAATAGATATTTAGAATTACATGTACATATAATATTATTAAGTCCAAAATTAATTGTTCGAATGTGGAAGTATGTTATATAATTCAGAATTCTTTCAATCAAACGTGAAGCTTCCAGTGGTGTGATTGTAAGCCTAGGGACTGTCAGTAGGGAGTAATGGTTAAAAACGAGGACCCTGGAATCAGAGTGCCTGGTTCTTGCTCAGTCATTTACTAGCCATAGGACCTGGAGGATATTACTTAACCTCTAAAATGGAGGTACTTTCTTTGTTGGGGTGTTTCAATGATTAAATGAAAAAAGAAAAGCATGTGCTACTATAGCATCGTGGGATGTAGCAAACACTCAGTGAAGTATGGGCTCGCCTCTGTGTATAACCAACTGCATTCCTTAGCAAAAGTGGGAAAGGGAGCAGTTACTGCATTTGCACTTCAGCTCTTGTTTTTGACTGGCTTTCATCATGTTTTGTAGATGTGTTATAGCGGGTAAAATATTGCCTTGTTTTATATTTAAAATGACAATTTTGTTTACTAAAATCCACTTCAAGGAACTCTTTGTTTGCTAGGGTACAGCCTAAATGCATTTAGTTTTCCCACACAATTGCTTAAAAGAATTAGTGAGATGAAAAACATGTTAGTGGTGAACAATCATTTAATGCACACAGTGTATTAAAATATGATACCTAGTTATGTCCTTTTGGTGGGAATTCTCGAGTTCATTGGTGTTGAATGTTCATTAAGTAGTCCCTTTTACTATTCATTATTTTAGCTAATTAAACATCTTCACGGGAAGAATCTTTAAAATCTGCTTTCCAAATGCTCATATTAGTCACTATATATTTCAAGGTAAAAATATCCTAAGGAGAATTGCCCAGAAATAAAAAATATATATATATTTATTGATTTAATGACTATGTAACTGATAATGAAGAATGAATGTGAACCTGTAGTATTAACTTAGTGAGTCTCTTCTGAGTGTCTGCTTTTTTAGCTTCTTTGCCTTCCTTGGTTTCTTTGATCGCTGCAGATTCAAAACGTTTGGTGCCGCCTCTCAATCCGCTGTCATTCTCTGTACTTTTACCTTGTGTTATTTTTTTCTGTCATAGCACTTACCCCAACTTAACACATCCTAGGTTTATTTGCTTATTTATCATCTGTCTCCCCTACCTGAATATAAGCTGCTACGTGCCAGACTTTCCTTTGTTTACTGCTATATCCCTCAGTCCTAGCATAGTGTCTGGCCCATAGCAGAAATTCAGTAGATATTTGTTGAATGAAGAAGTGTACACATATAAGCTTGTGCTTAGCCGAGAGTCCTAAACAAGATTGTGCTGCTACATGAATGTGTTTTTGTAAACATTGTTTGCTGAATATAATGTAATGCTTATTCACTGAAAACACAAAACAGAACTTGGAAAATACAAAGAAATATCAATAGAAAAATTTTAAATCATTCTCCAACTCTGAGACAGGGATTAACATTTTGGTGTGTTATCCCCTTCATGTATTTGATATCATGATTATGCACCATCCTGGGTATATTATTTTGTACCCTGCACTTTTTTTCAGTTAGCATTGTGTCATCAGCATCTTCCTATATTTTTTTACAAAACTTTTATGAAGACTTCTATTTTAAATGGTGGAGTAAAAGTCCATTTCTCCCCACCTCCAAACAACAACAGAAATAATGAAAAAACAGAGAAGAAAATCCATCTGTAATGAAACAAGTCATTAGCAGCAACCCCAGAGCACAAACCTTGAAGTACACCGGCCAAGTCTATAATGTATGGATACAGGTGAAGGAAGGCATAAGAACCTACACTTATCATCTTGGACCTTGAGCAAGATGCAGATTTCCTTCAAATTAAGTGCACTGCTGTAAAAGACATCTCCAGTGTTCCCTGAATTATGGGACAAGACCTAGAGCCATAGATAGACTGTGGGAGAAGTTGGGAGTGACTCTGTAAACATCCAAGTGTCAGCACTGAAAGGCAGACAAGATGGAACTGCAGGAGAAGCCATTCTGAGGTGCCATTTTAATTTTCTTGTCCCCAGCCCACTGGCTGGAAGTGAGGTGTAGAAAGGAGGGAGGGAAGGCAGCCATTGCCTGCAGGGCTTTGCTGCAAGGTCCACTGGAGCAAGCAGTGAGAGGAGCAGGGGTAGCAGAAAAGAAAGCCTTTCTGGGAGAGCTAGCCAAGGCTTCTCGGGAAACGCATTACTTATTTCAGACTGAGACACTGAATAATATTTGGTGAACTAAAAAAGTGAATACTTTCACTTTATCTCTCAATTTGGTAGAGAGACTTGGCCACTAGGGAGAAACTAATCCATTAAGATTAGAAACAAGAATGAAATAGCTGAGCTTGTGCAAACTTCATGTAGTTTACAGAAAGAGGTTAGTACAAAGATAAGGGCCATAAGTCAAAGATTAAGCAACATGGCACAAAAGGGCATGTTTCTGTAGTAGTAAAATGAGCTTTGCAGCAAAAGGTGAAGCTGAGCTTTTCAAAACGCGGGAATGTCACTGTTTATTTATGAGCCGAGATAAAACTCATTTTTAGATAAATGACTACATTGAAATACCATAATGCGTACCATTCAAGAGCTGTTGTGGTTAAAAAATGTGACTATAAAAATGTCACATTATCACAGAAGCTATTTGTTGGTTAGGTGTTTTCTGAGTCCCATCGACTCAGTTTATTGACTCCCACTAGGTTTTACTGCTGCCTGCCTTGTGTAGCCAATACACAGTAGCTATTGTAAAAGCAAGATAAAGTTCTTTCTACCTCACAGAGCCCTGAAGAGTTTCGGGAACTCAGTATGAACCAGAGCTCACATTGTTGGTGATGGTATTAGATGAAATAAAAATAAAGGCACTTTGTTGACAGAGACCATACCTCATTTACAGAAAAGCAGTGGGCTCTTCAAAATTCCAGTTCATATTTAATTTGAAACTTGACATCTTACATTCTAGTTGTTTACCATTTCCCTTGAGCACTCAAACTATTATGGTATCTCTCTGCCTGATTTAGCCAAGGCTGTATAACTTGTTAAAAAACCAGTACAAGACTGCATGAGAGCAGCAGTCCTGCATTTTGTGTGCCTTGCAGATTAGTCATGTTCGTAAATTACATTTTCATGTTATCATAGGCCGCAAATGAAATTTTTGGTGACAGATGGCAATAAGAAGTCAGAAGTAGTGGGGAAATGGAATATGTGTTATGGTGGATAGAAAGAGCAAGTTAGTATGGAAAACTGAGCTTTGTGACAAGCAGAGAAGTGGATGAAGTGGATGAGTCAGGTAACAGTATGACAGGATGGCATAGCAGGCTTGCGTCCTCCCAAGAGGTTATAAGAAGAGGAACTCAAGGAAATGAAAATAGAGAGGCAAGCTAATAATAGCAAACACATTTATACCATGTGCAGCCACTGTCCTAAATGCTTTACAAATGTTAACTCATCTTCACAGTAGCCCAGTGAGCTAGGAATGATTAACATCTCCACTATACAGATGAAAAAAAAAAAAAAAAATGAAGCATAGGAAGCTTTAAAGTGCTTTGCTCAAGTCACACAGCTAACAAGATGCCCAGCTGGGATTTGAACCTGGGAACCTCAGATCCAAGTCCTCGCTCTTGGTCATTATAGTGTATTGTCTCTCAGACATGGGTGACAAATTAAGATGATTTGTAAAAGTTTAACTGTTTACTGTACAAAAGAATGAGTTGGCAGTCAGGTCTTTGTTCAAGGTCAACACCTGACTAATTCATACTTGAGGGAGTTCCAGTAGGGAGGCGATGATCAAAAGAGGGCACACAGGTTCATGTCAGTGGACATAAGGTAGTAAAATTGAGAGAGGAAAACATAGGGTGGATTAGAGAAATAATTGTGATAGCAGAGCCTCCTCTGGGAACTGTGGGTTCATATTAGACAAACTGTTTCTTTTGAAAGTTCTATTCTGTAATTGAAAAATATCCTTATTAGAAAGCGTGCTGGGGCTTCTGGTGGCGCAGTGGTTACGAATCCGCCTGCCAGTGCAGGGGACACGGCTTCGATCCCTGGCCAGGGAGGAGCCCACAGGCTGCGGAGCAACTAAGCCCGTGCACCACAACTACTGAGCCTGCGCTCTAGAGCCCACGAGTCACAACTACTGAAGCCCGTGCGCCTAGAGCCTGTGCTCCGCAACAAGAGAAGCCACCGCAATGAGAAGCCTGCACACCACAATGAAGAGTAACTCCCGCTCGTCGCAGCTAGAGAAAGCCCGCGCGAAGCAATGAAGACCCAACGCAGCAAAAAATAAATAAATAAAATTTTAAAAAAATAAATTAAAAAAAAAAGCGTGCTAATATTGTGCAACTTTACAGTAGTCCTAGATTAAACAGCATATGAACCACTTCGTTGTCCCTACTATGCAAATGAATTAACCACAGAATTTGGGTAAGTGTCCAGTAATTAGTTTATTGTTCTTTCAATTTCGGACCCTTAGGCAAAAATGATATTGACCCTATAAGTGTGGATTTAGTGACTTCAGTTTTTAGGAAATATTAAATTGCCAGAGGTATTATTAAATCAGTGTAGATTTGGCCAGAATATACTTTTAAATGCCTTTGGCAAAGTGCTTTCACTTTTAACAACTCACACAGTTAAAAGGGTGGGTGGAAGACTTTTAGGCAACTGAAATACATATTTTCAAGCATTTTTTCCCTTGACAGCCAAGGTACTATATAATCTTTTTTAAAATAAAAATAAAACCTAATGTTTTAGATTCATCTTTAGTGGAATATATTTGTTGGGGGGAAGCAGTTTTACAGACAAGTTTCAGTTGAACGATTGCCAAGGACCCAAAAGATAGGCTTTTTTATATGCCACATGTAGGGCTTTGTCTTTACAATGCCAAAACAACTGCTCAGTTCAATTAACTGTTTGATTCTGGGATCAGATAAGCAAAACTAATTATTTGGCTAAATTAATCTGTTTTCATTTTTTTTTTCTCTCATCTTCCTCAATCAAAAGTCCCCATTTGTAGTTGTAGAGAAAGCAGATGCGCCAGTTCTTATGAAAAGTAAAAGGTGCTTCATTTAGGATGTTGCAGAGAGCCTGACCTCAGTAACCTTTAACGCACACTAGTTTTGGCAGCCGGTTACTCTGGATTGTAACTGTTGCACATTAGGACCTCTGGGAAATAGACTCCATGCAGGAAGTTTATTAGAGAGTGCTCTTGGGATCAACACCTGTGCAAGGAAGGGAAGGAAGCAGGAGCAGGCAGAAGAAGTTGGGCTCTGATGCAGTCTTACCAAAGGCCTCAGCCAACACCTGGAGAGTGGAGAGGCTTTCTAGCCAGGGGAAATTCCCAGGGAAGAGGACAGCGGAGAGCTGTCGGGCAGCATCATTCCCTGCAACTGGGAATGATGTCCTTCAGTCTTGAACTGGGAACAACAGTGCCCTCTATAATAAATGACTAAAATCTTTTGAAATTTTAAGAAGGAAATGGAAATAATAAAAAATATCTACATCTTATTGTTTACATTTAAGTTATATATAGTGTTATCACAGAAGCCTCATTTTACAAGGAAATGAAGCTAAGAGAAATTTTATTTGAATGTCTTTTTTTGCATAGGAAAGGGAAGAGGCCGTGTATTTAGCTATATACTGGTTATCAAGAGAATGCACATGTGTTTGCAAGAGTGTGTAACAGATAAATAGGATGAGCTACTTTTAGTCTTGTGCACTGTATTAGGAGCTGAACCTATCATTTAATCTGTGTATCTCCCCTGAGAGGGAGGTACTGTTCTGATTCTGCTGATAAATAAACAGACTCGGATGGGTTAAGTGACTTGTCTGAGATCACACAGATAGTTAGTGGTACAGTCATGACTCTAAGCTAAGTCCATCCAAATCAAAGCCCTTTTAGGATCCCAGGCTGTATTGTCGGTTCTAGTCCTCGAACCTTAGCCAAAGATTTTCTGCTTCAGTGGATAACTTTCTACCCTAGTTTTAACCATGTTTCCTTACCCAGGTTTTGTCCTCACAAACCTCAGAAATCTGGCATTTCAACTGAGTATTTATTGCTTTTGACCCTTGAGACAATTTCTGTAGGTAAAAGGCAAATATTTTTATCCCCACTTATCAGGACTGGGGTGCCGATGACAGTGGACCAGCATCCTGTGAAAACGGGTCCCTTCTGGGATGATTTCTGCCCTGTACTTCTGCCCCCATTTACTAGATGTGTTAGTGGGTAAAGGAAATTCATGATGCTAAAATATGGTTAGGAGTCAGAGGTAAAGCTGGGTATACTGATTCCAAATCCCATGCTTGATTCCCCTTTCAGTGAGATCAATATGGGGAAAGAGATGTGTGTTTGTGTGTGTGTATAGTAAGTACAGAAACAAACCAAACTTTGAATGACCCTACATTATAATCATTTCATTTATGATGAGGGGATTCTGGAACCAGTAGAAAGAAATCATTTAGGGGGCTACTAGGAGAACTATAAATATATACACTTGAAGTATGTGACTTTTGAAATGAGTTTAAACCTCATTTAAATTAGAATAACTTCCTGTGGGCTTCTCATTTGATTAGAGTGCCTCGACTATGTTCTTTTACACTGTGTTCAATATTTTGAGAAAATACGGTTGACTGATCCCCACACTTGAATCAGGTTACAAATGACACATTTCCATTGCTCTATGACAGTTGGCTTCCTCTGATTTGTTTTCGACAGCGCAATTGAAGTAGGCAAGGTTCTCTTGTTACTTTGCTTATTTTAATAGGGTACTGCTTGTGTCAGATAATCCAGAAGGACTTTAAGACATTGGTCAGATTTTCGTATCATATTTCATCTTCTATAGTAAAAAAAGGAATAAGGCAAGTCATTGTAATATTTTCAGTCATATATATTCTTTAATAAAATGAAGTAAATGACAGTCTCCATCTGAAGTAGTTTATGTCTTTTCTCAAGCAACTATTACTTTATTCATATGTCTTTGGTTTCAGCTCAAATCTTAATTTAATGGAGGGTTTCAGGAACAGTTGGATGGAACAGATATTTCTGCATGATTGATGCAGCGTCCCATATATACTGTATAACTCTGCATTATAAATTATTTGGAACTTTAATATTGAAAACAGATGACAGTATGTTTGCTTTTTGAAATGCAGAAAGAAGGATATTGGTATATAAACGTGTAGAGATTTGAATACATCATGAATGCATGCGTGTTCATTAACAACCACAAGTCAGCTTAAAAATACACATCCACAAGTTATCAGTACTAATCTAAATGTCTGTAAACTGAATTATCAGTACTAGTGCTGCAGTCAAGACCAACTAAGAATTTACTATTATTTTTTATTGCTCTGAGTATTAAAATGGTCACAGAACTACAGTAATACTGTTTCATATCTATACATGCATATATTAAGTTATGCCGACACTTATAATTGATAAAGGTTTATGAATAAGAACCAAATTAAAGATGGCTTTGAGTTCTCTTTTTTCCCCCACAGTGAAGTCAGAAATCAAGTAGTAATATAATATCTTGAGAATTCATATATAATGTACAACGATTTAATGAAGACTTTCAGGTTTCGCTGTTATTTTAGATCCCCATAGTATTTGAATGGGGTTTCGTATGTCATTTGAGTCTCTTGGCCTAAGTCTTCAAGGGAATGTTCATTTCCTAAAACCTCTTTATGGGCTAAACATAAGAGTTTATAGAAGGATTCACGTGCACCTCTGCTTCTAGGGTAGGGATGATAAGTCATATGCATACAGAGGCAGGGAGGTACTTGGACACCAGCAGGGGGGCTGGGGTGTTATACAGAGGGGAGTGGTGGCAGCTCGCATATTGAGCGGTGTCCTGGCCTGAAGGAGGCAGCTGGGTTTGTGATCATTCAGGAGGTAGTGCCAGTTTCTCCACGTCTGACGTTCAAGACAAGACAAAAATATGGATGTTTTTGTAAAATTCCTTAATTTTAGAACACTGAGTAGGCCAAATCAATCCCTGATGTGGGCTACATATGGCCCAAAGGCCTCCAATGTTCACATTCCCATCTAAGTCATGGGAAACTGGAGTCCTGGGTTGTCTTGCATTGTATATACATGGAATGCCAATACAGTTTGAGTAGGGAACTAATTATCTTAATAGAATCTTCAAAATGGAATCAGAACCAACTTTGGATAACGTTTTCTTCTTCAAGTGTGAAAAATCCTCCAGTGTTTTGGTTTAAGCCATGTATATGTACTTTTAAGCCCCAAAAGAAGGTGGGGGGGGGCGGGAAGTTGGAATCTCCTTTCATTTGGGATATTGTCTTTTATTGATTGGTCCAAAATTGAGCACCCAATTACCTCTTTCCCATTTATATCTCAGCATGAGATTTCCTTTCCTGATTTAAGCCTTTGTGGCCTGTTTTTTATCTGATCATTTGCCTGTCTGATATCCTTGGTATGTTTTTGTAACATTTTTAACAGTTAATGTAAGTGCTATTTGTGGAAAGCAAGCTGGTCGCCTGTGAAGGGTCTCTTGTGATTTCTCAAGTTGTTTTCACATTCGACTGATACTGGCTTCTAGAACAGAAGTCTGGGAACTAACAATGAGTGTTAGACCACTGAACACAGGTTACTTTCCTTTCCAAGTCTGTCTGCAGGGGCAGAGATAAAAGATGAATGAAAATGGAAAATAAATGCATGTAGCTGAGCAGGAGGTTAATTATATTAATTTCAGGCTCAACCCAGCTTGACGACAATATAATAATCTTATAAAAAATGGAATGCCAACAAGGAGCCAAACTCCTATTACCTTTTTCCTTTTGAGAGCACAATATGTTATAGTAATCAGGAGCTCGTAAATTGCCCTTACAAGCAGTTCAGAAAAAGTTGCTGTACGAAGCCTACTTAAGAGTTGGAAACAGTGGGGAGATTCTTTTCCCTGTTGCACCTGAGGTGTTTTTTCCATGTGTTGAGTTTCATTTCAGTTGTTCAGTAGAGAACATAGGAATTCTGCTGTGCTTCTCAAACATGTGATGGGTGTGGAGGAGTCAAGCTGCAGTTGAGTTATTTTAAATACCGAGGAGCCAAATGTAAATAGTACTCTTGTAGTATGGTTCCTTGACTGTATATGTGAATACAGAGAAGCATCCTGTTTTCCCCTCATTTGGACTAGAATACCTGGTAAGAATTAAGTGGGGAATGAGAATGGGAATTAGTGGAGGGAGTGATGAAATATTCCAGTGCCTCCCAACACAAACCTCTCCCTTCCCTCACCAGGGAAGCTTCTGTTCCTCTCCTTCATCAATAAATTCTAAGAATCACCGAGTAAAAGACCAGTGATTCGAAGTGTTGACACCTTGAAGCAAGGGAATGTTTCTCAAAATATTTACAGCAGCTATGAAAGTAATTTAGAAAGTTGATCTGCCCTTAAAGTATTCAACTTTGTCAATTGTGCATAATGTCCTCAATATTTACTATTACTTAGTGCTACAAACATAAACAATCATTTCAATGACCCTTTATATTAAAATATGTGAACCCTTATATTTCATTATTCGAGAGAACCACATGATCCCACAAGTCCGTGGAAATTTTAGAGTAAATTTTACTGCCTCGTCACCTGTGTCTAGACAAATTTATTAGGCACTTGCTGATGGTGAGTAATACCTGTTTATTAAGCTGATTTTCAGGCTTCTTACAAGAGAGCTTTCATAAATTAGCTTTAGTACTTTAGGATTTAAGCTTAAATAGAGATTAGGCATTCATAAATTGAATCAAGCGATCATGGACTGAGAGGGAAGAGAACTATTTTTAATGCATTTTTGGTCTGGAACCCCTCCCTTTCTTTCAACCCCAAGAGCCTGCTCTGCCATAAGGAAGGACATAGTTAAAGTTAGATTCTCTGGTGCCAGAAATTTCTACTTTATGTCTTGGCTAACCAGTGAGGATAATCAGCACCTTGTCTCCCTTAAAACTGACAGGGTACCTTTTTAAAGTGTTGAAAGAGAAGTATACAGACCTTACAGGTTGAGCAGCCTCAATTCCCTGGCCTCGATGAAGATTTTGAAACTTATTTTCAGTCGTCAGGGTAACGCTCTATGGTCAGTAAATGAATTGGCTACCCTTAGTCATTGGCATTTTCTACGTAATGCATAAAAGGTGGTAGTGCATACTCTGAAATGTAAAATCGACATTATTCATAGGAATGCTCATTTTGTATAGTTTTATGGTACCTTAAACATAGAAACCATCTATTACCCAGTTTGGTAAGGCTGTCGACTGTTTAGTATTTTAAGAAGGCAAACCATTTAAAGATTCAGATTTATTAATCTTTTGGAAATTAACCCAGTCCCAAGTTTTAAATGAAATCTGCCTAAATTCAGACAAGTGCAATGAACCTGCAGGTTGTTTAACTCTTTTATTTGGAAAACTGTAGGATTGTCTATGCCTCTTGTCACTGTTTAAAACTTTGGTCTGTCTAATGCCTCCTCAGAAGAGCAGTAAGCACCTTTGTCTCTTGGGGTTCTGGAGGAAACTGCATTATTTTGAGGCAGGCTCCACCATTTGAAATCCACCCCAGTATCTTGGAAATACTGCATAGGAGGTACATGGGGTGTCGTGGGAATAGCTAGCACATAAAATAAACAGTACCCCATGCTGAATTTACCTGTTTCTAAAATCCTTTGTCTCTCGTAAATTTACTTCTTGATTATGTCATAGAAACAAAAATTAAGGGAGTATAAAATAAACTTTAGGAAAGTTTCTCTAGCAAATATAAGTAAAATATGCTTTTTGTCATCTAGCCACCCCTTTCTCTAGGAGAGTAGAACTTCCGTGGATGGTGAGGCATGGGATGTTTTGCATTTTAGCTGTGTTCTCACAGCTCCTCCATTAGCATGTTCTCACAGTAATCAGGATATTGATTGCTAGCCATCAAGATTAATACACTCCAAGTTATAATTTTTTGGTTTCTCCTTTTCTCCTATTCTACTCCTCTCCTCAGTGGCTGATCCACTATTGTCTTATGTTCCAAGTACTCAGTCTGAGGGTAGAGAAGACTGAGCCGGGTGGTTTGGAGAATGGACGAATGGAATCAACACCGCTCTGTGTCCGCCCAGTGGGAGTCACCACCCCCAGTGCTCAGGTCCTCACGTAATGTCTATGGGAATGGCAACTGCAAGCATCCAGTGACCTCTGGCAAGCAAAGAGCTGGCATGTCTCACATGATTCAGATCACTGGATATGGATTTGGGTGCTAAAGAAAAGGCAGGATCATTTCAGTCCAGATGCAGCTAGTTGTATCAATAATGCTGTCAGTCATTATTGAATCCTTATGGAGTGCCCAGTGAAGTGCAAGTACCCCAGTCATTGTCTCACTTAATTCTCATGGCAGTTCTAGGGGGGCACTTTGATGACCATTATGCCCAATTTACAGATGAAGAAAATGGAGCTTATAGAGAGGCTAAGGAACTTGCCGTGGTTATTCTTCAGGTCATCGGTGGTGAAAGGACTCAACCCTGGCCCCGAACCCATGCCCTTAATACAGCCTGTGTCCCCCCAACTGTCTTCTTCACTCAGCAGTGTGTATAATGCATTCCAAAATGCTAGCTTCTGTATTTGTCACTTGTTTTCATGGTGACAGCGTGATAAGCAGGCAATGCTCTTTTTCCAGTGGCAGAATGTTTAAGATATATTGTTCCTATCTTAGAGATGTATAGGGGATTTTTGCAATTGATATGTGAAACTCTATCTCTGTATTTGCCTTAAGTAAGGACAAAATAGAATGTCTTTTTCTTCCTTTCCTCCTAAACTTGTGATTACACTTGCATTGGAAAAGATCCCGTGGCAGATGGCATCTTAGAGTAGTTTTAACAAATATGTTCATGTACTTCATACCAACCAGTTTTCCGATGACACAATAAAAACTGAACATTTTCATGTTGAAACCTACTTAGGTACTTAGCTGTCAAACTAAATCAACCAAGTATTATTTTCTGCTTGCCTCTTAGATGTGGATAGCTAAATATTCACTTATGGAGTTTAACTCTTGCCAGTCAAGTAGTTTTCTCATGTTTCCTCTTCATCTCACTGTCCTCCTGACAATCAGTACTGTCTGAAACCTTTCACTCAAGCAGCGACATATCATTACATTAGGCACACTTTTTTTTCTAATTCAGTAATTTTCACTGGAGACTGTTGACATTAGTGCAAGTTTTAATTACAGGATATTTGAAGGAACAGATGACTTTTATATGTAAGCAGTTATTTAAACTGAAATAAAATATTAGTAATCATATCTTCCTTTAATGAGTCACTGAAAGTGTTTTGTAAGTAAGCTCTGCATAGATATTCTTTAAAAATGATATGCCATTTTTTTTGTTTTCTGTTTGGTAGGTATTGAGTGTTTGGGAGAGGCCAAGCATGCTTCATCCTCTATGGCAGGGCTTCTCATCCTTGGTTCTACTGACATTTGGGGCCAGATCATTTATTGCTGTGTGGGCTGTGCCTGTGCATTGAAGGGTATTTGGCAGCATCTCTGGCCTCTACCGACTGCATATGGGTAGCAACCTCCTCCCGCATGTGACAGTTAGAAATGTCCAGACATTGCCCAATGTCCTCTAGGGGCAAAATCACCCCAGACTGAGAACCACTGCTCTGTGGTTTTTCAGATGAGAAACCATAGTTAGAGAGGGATGAAAATATCAGCTCTGGTGTTGACCAAGCTACAGTGGATAATGTGGCTAACGCCTAAGGCCAGGATGGGTTTCTTTCTCTTGTTTTTTCAGACACCTTTACCCAAGTGTCATCCTACCAGAAAAATAGCACAACCCTGTGACCGTCAGCCTCACCTGCTCTATTTATCTTCCCAGGACCAGTCTCTTCTGAAGTTATGTATTGTTTGTTGTCCTTCTCCTGTATCAAAATGTAAGCTACATTACCCTTAAGGCAGAAAATTTTAAATTGCTTTTTAAAAATCAGAAAAAAAAAAAAGAAAAAATAAGCTACGTGAGTGCAGGAAATTTGGGTTTTATTCAGTACCATAACTGCAGAGCATAGATCAATGCCTGGCGTATAATTTGCAATCCATGAGTAATTGTTGACTAAATGAGTCAATTATTTAGAGACACTTGCTGTGTAAAGGTAGAGTGAGGATATTACAGATCACAAATATAGCTTAAAATAAATTGAGAGAGTTTTTAATGAAGTACAGCTTCAAGTATAATAATTCTACCTAATGATTTTGTAATTAATTGTTTCATAATTGAGATTTAGGTTTTTGCCTCATTTGATGGAATTAGTTGTACTAGAGTCCGTTTTTCATGTCAAGCAACAATGGCTTCAGATAAGAGAAATCTTGGGCTGTAAGGAAATGAGGAAAGAAAGTCCAGATGATGCATGAAGTCAGAAAACAATTGGAAAATACCAACATTTCTTGTACAAGCAACCACTGAAAATGTGTTTCACTGGAAGGTACGGAAGAACAAGTACAGCATTTCTTGGAATGCTTGTTTTGTAGTTTGAGAAGTAACAACTGAAGTTTGGAATTTAAAGCAAATAATTTATCTTTTGAGTTAAAAGTTTGTATTCTATATTTTCAAAACTTTTCTTTATACTTTTTCAGCTCCCTAAATTTAACCAATTGCAAATGTTTTTAAGTACCATTACCCTCAATCTTTTGAATTGAAGTAGTTGCCTTTAATAGGAAATTTGCATTTCATCATAAAGATGGGACACAACATCCTTGGCTTAGTTATAAGGCCCAGAAATGAATGGGATAAAATGCTGTCAGCTTAGCAAATAGTAAAGACACACATTCCACCAAATGTGTCTTTGTCTTGAAGAATTACGGACATGTGTGCCAGACAAGGTGAAGAATGCAGCCCCTTCAGGCTGTATACTGAACACCACTTGAAATTTTATATGACAAGAATAACCAACCTGGCCATGGGCAGATGCCAGAATTCACTAGTACTGTCAACAAAAGGACCGTGACAATTTATCTTTCAAAAAATGTTAATATCAAATTTGTTGTAGGTTGATTAGAGTGCCCTTGTGTTTCTTAATTATAATGCCATTTAGTTCTTTCAAAGAACCTAATGTTTCTTACTTTTAAACATAGGATCGATATAATTAATAAGATTACTGTTTTTTTTTTCTTTTTTTCATACCTGCTTCATGAGATATATGTAAAGTCCTGAAGAGTCCAACGCAGCCCTAGGTCTGTGGATTGGGCACTGTTTATCATAGATTAGTTACAGAAGTAGAAGAACCAAAGTGAACTATCCTATTCCTTTTTTTTTTTTTTTTCTTTCTGTGGCTTGGAGAGGAGTTGACTCACCCAGTCTTACACAGTATGTTGGTGATATAGGTGATACATCCTTGCCTGAGACCCTTCTCTGATGCTCTCTGTCCGGTGTTATTCCCATCCTCCATTTGTGGTATAACATGACCATATCTTATCCCTCGTGGATTATAACATTGCTCAATGTCTAGAGCCAGGGGTTTTGGTATAGTTTTATAACGGTAATAGGATGAGTGGAGGTGACAGGGAACAAAGGAAGAGGGAATAGAGTAGAAGGCTGCCATTCTCTGAAATTCTGTCTGATAGCAGAACATTTTAGGACTATATTCAATCAGTGGACATATTAAGTTTCCATTACATGCAAAACATCATGATAGGTGATATGGGGGATACAAAGATGAATATGATCTAGACCTGCCCTCCAGGAAAGCATGCCTTCTAATGATTTCCTTCCTTGAGATGGTCCACTGCAGCCCATAGCTACAGCTCTTTCTGGAAGTGTTAGAGATTTAAGAAAATCATGTTCCTGTGACTTTTGGACATCCAATAGAATGGCTTACAATGTATAGTTAGGTAGCATTTTTGTAGTCCTTTAGAATTCATCCTCTCAAAGACTTTTTTAAAACTTAAAAATGTATTTCATTTATCCCATGATTTGCTCTATGCGGCTTTATATTTTCTAAGCTCCTTAACATCACTAGAAGAGGCTAAAAGTAGGATTCCAGTGTTAAAGATGAGGGTATAGAGTTTGTCTCAAATAACTGATGATTTTTCCAGAGTCAAAATAAAACTTCCTCTTTTCTCTTCATTCAAGTAGGAGGCAGTTTGACAAATGAACTCAACTTCTGTCTTCTGCAGAGCATAGATTCATGGACTAACAGAGTTTTAGAACTCTAAAATTATTAGAGATAATCTCAGAGACAGCTGAATTAGTAGACACTTAAATACACATCTTCCTGCTAGCCACTGAATAATAGGACTTTCACATTCTTATCTGCTTATCTGATAGCTTCCTGGGATTTGGGTAAATGAAGGTAGAGTTGAAATGATCTATTTGATCTGTTTTTGACATGTCCAGTCCATAGTAGCATAAAGCTGAGAAGTCAATTCTAAAACCTTTTAGTAGCCACAAAGAAAGTAATAATATTGATTACTGAGGTATATATGAACTGTGGGATTGTTGAGAGGCACTAATGATATGGATATAATTATGGATACAATGAAAGCAGTTGTCGATGGATTGTGTAGGTTTTTTTTTAAAATCACATTAACAATATTACCAAATAATTAGAACACAGTTTGAGGTAAGCTTTGCAGGAATGATTCCCAGATGTGAGTGAGCTAATTTTTATCATTAGATTAGAGATAACTCAATGTTTTAATGCAGCTGGAGCAAAAGACATATACTTCAGTAGGACCTACAGGAAGCCAAAGTTGTTTAACTTTCTTCATTTTACTCACAGATTATTTGAAAAGATAGACTATGAATTCTTTGTCATCCGTAATATATTACAGCTTTCTGGAAGGTCTGTGTGAGAAATGCTTTTCAAAGCTTGCTGGGATAAAGTGGTCATCATAGCATCTTTACCGCAAAGAACATCTGCTTACCAGCTCTGCTTTCTTTGGTTGTAGGAGTGCTTTAGGGAATGATTTTTTCTTTTTGTCTCTTGACAGGCTTCTGTGCTTGAGGACAGACTGCAAAGATAACAATAGTGTGTGTTTGTGTGTGCACATGTCCGCACATGTGTAGAGCATGCTAAAATCATAAGCCTAGCCATATAAGGATATGTTTTTTCTCCAGGTAACTTGAAAGTCCTTGGTACTTTCACGTATGTGTAGATATCCTCAATTTGAAAAAAAATAAATATTGATTTTCCTTTGTCTCCCTTCTGATTATCAATTTCTAGTTATCAATTTCTAGAAATGCTTTACGTTTTTAAGTAAAATAACACATTCAGTGTGACACCATGGAATGATGAGCTCTATATTCAGACAGTTCTGTTTGTATCATATTTGTAGAATATTGTGAAAAGAAATACCTAATGCTTTTTCATCTAAAATAGAACTGTGAAGTTCTTTGTGGGAGGAAGTGTTTGAATTTGGAAAACATTCATCCTGATTTTTCCTCTGGTGCCATTTTGATTAAAAAACTAAAAATAAAAATGTTTCCCTTCCTATTTCCCCTTTTTCTCATCCTTTGACTATTCAACATAACCAAGCATATTATGAGCAGAGCAAATTATATGTATTTTGTCTTTACCTCTTAAATTAAAAGTGATTTTCAAATGTAAAAAATACTACAAATATTGACTCTATTTATATTTTTCTCAAATTTCTGAGATTCCCCCATTATTTCAGGTTCTGAGGGACATATATCTTTCATTCAAAATATATTAACAATTGGTATACCAATAGAAAAATTTTAATTTTCCAAGTATTTTATATGTTCCTTAAAGAAATGTGGGACATAGAAATAACTGTTTATAAAGTGTATGCCTTCATATTTGTTAAGATATCTTTGTTCATTAAAGGGAAAAACGATTTATAAACCTGGCTTTCACTTTCTGGAACATTATGGTCTAGAGAACTACTGTTGTTCATTACCTGATGTTCTTAAATAAGTGTTGTGATAACAAGAGTTTTCATTGTCTAAGTCCTCACAGTTTGGTTACAAGGTAAGCTGTCATAAGAGGAAAATAAGTTACTGATGAAATTACTGGTTATAAAAGTAGCCTTCTAAACCCTCATCAAGCTAATGTTTTTATTAATCAGTTTTGGACTGATTGTAAGATGCTTACAACAATTTAATGCCAAAAATGCAATGCGAAAAATATAGTGCACATACAATCCATATAACAAAACAAATTGATTGCAAGAATTCATTAATTCAAAAAAACTGATGTTGGAAAACTGCCTGAATCACATATAAATCCATTGATAGATGAGGATCCGGCAGAGTGAGACCAACGAACAATTTAAAATGAGAGAACAAAAATGGATGAGGACATAAGTAGATGTTTCATATGAGAATTACTTTAGAATCAAAGGGTAAGAGAAACACTTGGGAAAATTGATGACTTTTTTGAGTATTTTTTGAAATAATAGCTCTAGTTTAGGCTGAACTGCTGTATAATTTTGTCAGAAAAGAAAAATTATGTCCACTTGATTCAGTCTTTACTCCAGTTCATAGCCAGAATTATAGCTAAAACTTTTCCCTTATGATATAAATTTAATGGATTTATTTAAGATAATAACCCAGCATGATGTTTTTCACTATTTCAATGAAAAAGTGGCTTAGCCTTTTCCTGTCACCAGATTTTCTCTGATAATGAAAATGTCATATTAAGCCACCACTCTGAATTATCCATCACCAGTAATTATGAGTAGAGTGTGCCTCAGTTGCTCCCTCCATTAAAAACCCAAATTATTTATTCGTCTCATCTCAAAGTATTTATTTAGCACAGTAATTCTCAGCTCTGGTCAGACTTTAAAATTACTTGAGTCGTCTTTAAAAATACTCATGTTCCGGCTCCAGTCCCAGAACAGCTAAATCAGAATCTCTGAGGGTTGGAGCTTGAGAACAACTTTTTTTTTAAGGCTTCCCATGAGATTCTAGTGAGTACCACTGATAGTACATCAAAAAGGTATTAAAACCGCCAACAATTCGCTTTACAACCAAAAAATGAATATAGATATGATTTTCTTCCTACTAACACTGTTCTAATGTATTAAAAAGTTCTAAGGTTTTTCCTTAAATAAGTCAAATTTGAAAAAGTAATGGTAGCATGTGAGGTCTTTCTTGACAAGAAAGAGAATAGTCTTAAGCAAAATAACTCATATAACTGTATTTTGAACTATGTATTTCTTTAATTTTTTTTTTTTTTTCCTGCTGTAATTTCCTCTCTTTAGAGAAAACGTCCTAGTGCTACTTGTGTTTCTGAGAGGTCAAGGACCTGGCAGGCAGGGTCTCTTCGGACTTGTCATACCTCACTTTCTCTAATCTCCTCTGCTCTACCTTCCCATGAGGCATCCTACTGTAGCCACTAAGTGTACCGTGTATTCCCTAAACCTATGGTGCTTCATTGAGCTGGAATACTTCTGATGAAACTCTGCCTTGCCTGTGACTGTCCTGTTCGTCTACCTGTCACGGCCCCTCCTGGCCAGCCTGTAGATCACCTCCGAACTTCCACAGCCCTTTGCTCCCCCATCAGCTGAATGTTCTTTAGAAAGAGCCACTGTCTTATATTTCTCCCCATGTGGATATGACAATTTTCTCATACTAGGTAGACACTCAGTAAGCTCTGAAGTTAGGAAATTATGGAAAGGATCTAATGGCAGGGAGAATCTCAATGTTTCATTCAACTGTAATAAAAGTTTATTCTGTACAGATTTATTGCAAGATTTGCATTTTCTTGGTCTTGGCACATTTCTACATTTGGAATAAGTTAAGCATGGCAATACCTGAATTCAAAGGTCCATCCCACCTGAAAAGACTTGCAAATACATAAATAGGTTTGCTGATTTTTATGTTTTAGAGGAAAGAAATATGAGAGGTAATTGTGTAAATCCCCTTCAAATATAGAGATAATTTCTTCTTTTTTCTTAATTCAGTTTCCCAGAATTAGTTTCAGCTAATATATTTTTTTAATTGGGATGACAAAATTTTTAATATTATTATTTTATTTCAGTACACACTAAATAGATATTACAGTTTAGGTTTGTGCATTTCTTTTGTGCACAAAGAATAATGCCTCACAAAGTGTTTACAATGATTAAAGAGTTTTGCCTGAATCATTGTCGATTACTAGGAAAGTCTTATAAGTCATCTTTCTGTGTTTTAGCTCAGACTCTGAGCTCATCATTGAGCTCATCGTTGACCAACCTTAATTGCAAGGGTTTGGGGGCAAAAACCATGTTATTTTAGTTTTTTTGTGCTTATGTGTGCAACGAAACCAGAGATCACATAATGTGTATGATGGGGTCATGAGACAGGTCTCCAAACCAGTGTCACACTACTTCCTGGCAAAGACTGACAAAAAGGTGGGTCCCAGATGAGAAGGTGGGATGAAAAGAAGGGAGGAGATGAGAGCAGGGTGTTCACAATGAAGTAAGGAGAACAGATTGGGGTGGTGCTGAGGGATTTCTTGAGGCTTAACTGAAGCCAGAGCACCAAAGACAATGTAATAACTAAGAAATTCAGTATTCTTGCTTATAGTGTTGAGTGCTGTTTACTTTCTTTACTCCTAAAGAGCTTTTTTAGAAACATTAACTATGTGTCTAGCGCATCAGTTACTGTAACCCAGATCTTATTTTACCTCTGCTATACCTCCAACATTTTTCTATAGATTCAGCATATATACTGTTGTGTTCTCTTGGATATGAAAGTATTATCCTTTTTCATGCTTTTTTGCCCTAAGTTTTGTTTTGTGGTGTCCTCTCTCCTCATTTTACATCTTTTCGCCCATTAATAGATGTGCTTTTTGATTCCAGAGGAAAATTAAGAATGTGGACTGATTAAAGACATTATTTCGTCTGTAGTGGTTGTGTACTTGGCATAGCCAGTAAGCAGCTTTTTTGTTTTGTGTCTAATGTCATTAGGACCTAGACAGGCCTGAACAAAGGGTACTAATCAGCAGCATGTAACATCTCCGTCTGTGTTTGGACCCAGCTCTCTAACTGGGATGGTTGTACTGACCTCGTCGGGGAAGGCTGGCTGCTTAGCAAATTTGGCTAACCCTATCCCAAACCAAAAGAGTTTGTATACAGTATGTGGGCTTTATACCAGAAGGCCAGATGATGCCCTTGCTCAAAAGGAAGGATTTATAGCAATGATGACCTCTCGTTTCCCAAAAAGCAAGATACTGTGATCTCACCCACTGATATCCTCTAGGAGGCCGGCATGTCTGATTGATCTAATGGCTGTTTGGGAAGCAACAAGCCTTATGAACGATTGGCAAAGTGCAGTCTTCAAAATCTTGGATGCTCAGTGTTTGTTTATGATGTTTTCCCAAATGTATTCAGTTGGTACATGTGGTAATTTCTATGAAAGTCACGTATTACCTTTTTGTCTCTGCTCCTCTTATCAGATTTTATCTAATCCCTTCCAGAAAAATGAGTTCCTTGTATAACCAGTTCTACACTGTCATCAAAGAAGATTACACCACTGCTTGCATAAAAATCTCAAAGGGTTTCACAAAGTTTCCAGTGATTTTTTAAAACTATGTTTTTTATTAAGATGTCTTTTTTAAAACATCCATAGATTGAATAGCTTCTTTTAAATTATTGGAATTTCTATTGAGCTCTCATTAATAAGATTAAAGTCCAATTTTTTGCTAAGTTATCTTCTCTGATTACTGAGCTTTCTACTTCTCTTACTGAAGGGCAAATTGTAAATATGGAATTATAGTGATTTTTTTTTGATTTGCAATATTTTGTGGGATCATAAACATTAGAAACCTTTCTTCATGGTTCTATATAAGGATGAGAAAATAGTTCCTCCCTACAGAAAAGGTTCTTGGAGGTTTTTGAAAGTTTTTTAACCTTTTAAAAATTTCAGATAGCTTTTATATTTATTGATTTGATATTAATGCATTGCATATTAGTATAAAGAACATATACCATTATTTTGAGATAAGATTTGACCTCACAGACCTCCTAAGTCCTCTGTTCTAAAGAAGAACCGAACTTGGAAAGTAAATATTATTTGCCCTGGTTTATAATATCTGTGTCTGAAAACAAGGTATGAGAATTGTTAAAATCTTAAAAAGTTTGCTCAATTTGATGGCCTTGTTTCTTTGGTTTACTAATTAACGCTCTTATATACAAAATCAAAGATTATTATTTACTTTTTCATTATTTTTCTAGATAGCAAAACTTTTTAAGTAAGTGCTTTATTTTGACCTTATTATATCTTTATTAAGAAAAAAAGGCAAAAATTTCTCACTTATGAAAGAACTAAGTTTCTTTTTAGTTTTATTTATCATTTCTGATTATTTTTAAATGTTTTCTTGTTACCTTGTTACCAAATATTGTTTGAAAGTCATCCATGATCCTAGCTCAATGAAGTGCCTACATTTTCTCTGAAAACTTTTTGAATTTTGCCTTCCCAAATTCAGAACCTAAATGCAGAAAAATAAAATAAAATAAATTACCAGGATATCTTTTACACCTAAAACAATTTTTGAGATTTCAGAGACACTGGAACTATCACAAAGATTTATACTTTCATCTTATAAAAAGAGAAGTGCTAGAAACAGTTTTGTTTGAAATGTTATTATTGTAAAAGTTCATGGGAAGAGCTGTCTAATAAAAATAGACTCTCAACCTTCCTCTTGCTACAACAGTATAAATTATTAATATAAATATTTCAGAAATTGTATGATTTATGGGAAGTTCCTGGAAATTTGTCAATTCTCCCACTTTCCACAATATTTTTAATAGACTTTATTTTTAGAGCAATTTTTAATTCACAGCAAAATTGAGAGGAAGATACAGAGATTTCCTGTAGACTTCTTGCCCCCATACCTGCACAGCCTCCCCCATTATCAGCATCCCTCACCAGAGTTGTGCATTTGTTAAAATTGATGACCCTATATTTGCATATCATTATCACCCAAAGTCCACAGTTTACCTTAGGGTTTGCTCTTGGTGTCCTACAGTTTATGGGTTTGTACAAATGTATAATGGCCTGTATCCACCATTCCAGCATCACACAGAGTAGTTTCACTGCCCTTTAAGTCCTCTGTGTCTGCCTATTCCTCCCTCTCTCCAGATAGCTTTTTCTTGCCCACTATGAACCTTGTAAAAAGAATCAGGCTCTCATCCAAGTACTAACCAGGCCCGACCCTGCTTAGCTTCCGAGATATATGTAATCATATAGCTGATTCACTTTGTTGCACAGCAGAAACTAACACAACATTGTAAAGCAATTACACTCCAATAAAGAGGTATATAAAAAATAAATAAATAAAAGTTTCATTCTGGGGGCAAAAAAAAAAAAAATTGGGCTTTTTAGTCCTCATAGTTATAAGCCAAGAAAAAAATCATTGTGGGCAAATGCCCACAAGGACCATTGAGTTCCTTGAAGAGAGGATATTAGTCCATTTTTCAACAAATATTTCCTTTTGTTATCTTCATGCAATTGAGTTACACGCTATTCACTTTACACTTCGCTTTACAGGTAAGTATATGGTTAACCATAGTTGATATGCTATGGCTCTAACTGAACAGTTAATAGAACTGTAGGCTCTTGGGAACTTTATCTAGAACAGTTCTGGCATCATCACCAGCTTCCAGTTCCTCATCCCCTGTGGCTACAGAACCCCAACTACATGGGAAATCCTTTAGCACACATATAGACAAAGATGATATTGCCTAGGCTCTATCTGCTTATGGTTCTGTTTATTACTGTGATCAGTTATATTGCCCTGGATGTTTTCAAAAGTATTTTTTTTCTTGTGTATGGGGTTAGTAGTTAGTATCAGTAGAATTTTAGAGCTGGAAGGAATTAACAGTTATACACAACAGTATGGATGAATATTCCAAACACCTTGTTGGGCAAAACAAACCAGACACAAGAGTACGTACTTTGTGATTCCATTTATATAAAGTCAGCAAGGCCAACCAATCTGTTGTGTTAGAATTCAGGACAGTGGTTAGCTAGGGTTGGGGCGGGCAGTGACTGATAAGAGGTAAGAGGGAGATGGACTCAGTTTGTGAAAATTCTTTAAGCTGTGCAATTATGATTTGTGTACTTTTCAACCAAAAGCTTAACATAGTTTTAACAGTTATAAGGTAACTGGGGGGGGGGGGGGGGGAAAGACAGCTGCTGAAGTTAAAGCAGGAAAAGTACAGAGGGCCCAAGATGGGGGTGAGGTGAGGCTGAGCCAGTGTGAAAACCACTGGTATGACCCAACCACCATATTTTGGAGCGAAGAAAAGAAGGGCTCCCCTAGAGACAGTGATTTGCCCAAATTACACAGCTACTTGATGACAACATTTATTAACTTATTTAATGCATATATATTGAGCATGTACTGTGTCTCAGCTATGGGGCAGGAAGCTAGGACATAGTTGGAAACCAGATTGACCCAGCCAGACCCTGCCCCTGTGGAGTTTAGAAGTCAGGTTTTCTAGCTGACTCATGTACATGACCTGCCCTGCCTAATAGACATTTGAGTTTGCACTTCCTTGATTCACGTTAATCTTCCTGTTACAGAAAGCTGGCCATTTCATTTCGTTAAGGCACAGGCTAGAATTTCCTTCCCACTTCTACTTGTTGCATGTTTTGTTATGTTCAAGGAAGAATGTTCTGAGAATTGTGTGTAGTTTACTATTCTTTACAAGAGACACTGGTCTTCCAGAGAGGCTCTGATGAGAGCAGAGAGAATTCTTGCTGCATCCTCCTCTGGGCCTGTAGACTGGAGTCCCCATCATTTCTGTGCGGGTAAACTCATTCATAGCACTAGGCTCCCAGGCTTGTCATTTGATCAGGCTCTCATCTGCATGTCAATGAGGCTTAAAGCCCATGGAAAGAATTAACTGGACTTGGATGTTTATGCAACTTTTCAGCAAAGGCAATTGAAAGGAAAGTTGCCCTGACTGAGCTGATTGTCTTGGAGCAGATATATAGTGAAATAATCATGTTAACATTATGTGACTAGGGTTATATGATATTTTCAATGATCAGCCTAGTAGGAGTTTAAACATGAGCAAAAACACAAACTAATCAAAAACAGTAAATGAAACATCCCTTTTAAAGCAGATCAACTGGCCTTTTATTTATTTTTATACTTTTTTTTTTTTTTCAGAGTAAAGCATAGGACAAATTCAGATTTCCTTTGGAGTTTATGAACCATGTTTTCTATTGCATTTTAAAACCAACAATATTAATTTCCAGTTGTATTTCTTTTCCTTTAGGGCTAATTAAAGAAAACATGTTTGTTTTTCTAGGCATCACTCCCAAATTTGCAAGTGCCAGGATATAAATTCTAGTTTTATGTTCCAAAGGAATGTTTGGGTTTTGAGATCATATAAATCTTTAGTAGAATAAAAGTTCGTGTGTGAGGCGGGTACATACATTCTTTGTTCAAGAGTTTAGCCTCATACCATAGACATTTCTAGAGAGGTAAGCAAATTCCATGCAAGGACTTTCCTGTTACTTCTCCACAGGTTATATAAATAAACACACAACAAACTCAACTCATTAAAACCATGTTTCATAGGCCATAAATTTATTAGGTAAGACCCCTCAAAATTTGTATATTCTCTCTTGTTTGTGTCAATGCCCTTCATATATAGGATGGCCTCCCCTAAAAAAAATCTTGAGAAAGCTTGATTTTCAAGTTCTTTCAAAGCGAGAGATAGTCATATTAAGATCCTTCATGATTTTCCTTCTGAGTAAAGTTGAAGCAACTCTCTGCCAATAATGGTATAGAGTGAAGCCCCATCCTAAAAGACGATTAGGTTATAAACTCATGGCATGAGGCAGAAATTATGTCTAGTCAAAATGACCCTTGAATGCCCATTAAATTGCCCTTAAAATCCACCTTCCCATAGGCCCAGTGCTGTCAGTTTTTCCTCCAACGTTGGAGACACTGCTTTGTCTTTGCACATCAGATGATGTAGGGCCACATTATAGGAAAAAGTAACACTAGAAGGGCACCCGACATGGTAAGATCCCCACAGCATGAAATAAATGGGAACCAAATCAATGGGTGGAACAGCTAATTTCCTGTCTTGAGTCTCATGTTCATCATCAGGCCTAGATTCGTAGAGGGGAATAGGGAGTGGAATTTCTCACGCTATGTCAATTGCTTTCCTTTCTTCCTCCCTCTCACTGTAGAGTTGAATTTAAGTTAAATGCATACATACAGTGACACCATTGTATCTACGAGGCCCCTCTAGGGCTTTTCTGTGCATAACACACCAATGGACATGTCAGGGAACATATGTTGTCAATTCCAGGGTTAAACACTTGAAAACAACACAGTAATGAGAGATTTAAGTGGTCTGTACCCCAACTCTCCTACTAGATAGCATATGATTATGGTTTAGAATAACTGGTTTTGAAGGTGGGTGGCATTTATGCATGTTTAAATATATGTAGATTGTATTTAATACTGTGCCAAAATGTATTTTGGCAACAATAGATGTTGCAAGAGTTGGCTTCCTTTTTAAAATGTGATTACACAGTTTATATGCCTAAAGTTAAAGAAGTTCTTTATGACTGGACTGAAATAATTGGGCACATTTTACTTAAAATTTTACACACACACACACACACACACACACACACACACACACACACAGGCTTCCTGACATATTGATAAAGGCATTTATGGTTTGACTGCTCCTGGGAGTTTGAGCACCATTTTTTCTCACACTGTTCAAGGGTTCAAATGGCACTCCCTCCCCAGAGTCTGGTGCTGCTGGGATTAGCTCTACAACTCTCTTTGGAATCGTCCTCCTTGATCTCTTCCTTTCCTTTCTCTCACACACATATACTCTCACCACCCATCATCCATCACCAAGGCCTGTTGGCTCCACCCTCCTGCTACATTGGAGTCTGGCACTGGCGTGGTCCTAGCCAAGCCACTGGAGCATCAGGCCTGACTACATGGTTCCCTCCTGACTGCTGTTTCCACTCTTCCACTTCTGCAGTCTGGTCTCCAACCAGCTGGTCGTCGGCTCTCATTAAATATAAATTAACTCATGATACTCTCCAGTTGGAACCATTCGCTGGCTTCCCTCCACATCAGAGTAAACTCCGAACTCCTTTCCATGGGCCATAAGGCCATGCACCCACACCCCTCCACCTGCTTCTCAGACTTGGTCTCCTCAAACTCATGCCTGTTCTCCTCCATACCAACCTTTCTGCTCTCTCTGCTGCACTCCCTCTCACCACAGGCCTTTTGCACTTGCAGTTTCCTCTACTTGGAATCCTCTTCCCCCACATTATGTGTGCCTTGCTGCCTTTTGTCTTACAGAAAATGGCCTTTCTTTATCCACCATAATTTTAAAAGACCAACCTTCTCCCCCTAGTCATCCTCAACCTGCTGTTTTTCTTTATTGCACTTATCCAAACCTGAAAATACTTTATATACTTATTTATTTACTTGTTTATTGTCTGATTAATCCATTGGAACTCTGCCGTCCAACATGGTAGCCATTAGCCACATGTGGCTATTTAAAAAAAAATTTTTTTTTTTGGTTGCACCGGGTCTTAGTTGTGGCAGGCGGGCTCCTTAGTGTGGAACACTGGCTCCTTAGTGGTAGCAGGAGGGCTCCTTAGTTGCAGCTCACCAGCTCCTTAGTTGCAGCACATGGGCTCCTTAGTTGTGGCATGCGAACTCTTAGTTGCGGCATGCATGTAGGATCTAGTTCCCTGACCAGGGATCGAACCTGGGCCCCCTGCACTGGGAGTGTGGAGTCTTATCCGCTGTGCCACCAGGGAAGTCTCTAAATTTCAATGTTACAGATTAAAATGAAATAAAATCTAAAACTGAGTTCCTCAGTTGCACTGGCCACCTTACAAGTGCTCAATAGTCACTTGTTGTTCATGGCTACCACATCAGACAATGCAGGTATAGAACATTCCCATTATCACGGAAAGTTCTATTGTATGATGCTGCATTAAAAATGAGTTTTCTCATTTCTTTTAAGAAGATGTGGTGCGTATATATATATATATATATATATATATATATATATATATACACACACATATATATGCATGTATATATATATACATACACACACAACGGAATATTACTCAGCCATAAAAAAGAATGAAATAATGCCATTTGCAGCAGCATGGATGGACCTAGAGGTTATCATACTAAGTGAAGTTAAGTCAGAGAAAGACAAATACCATATGATATCACTTATATGTGGAATCTAAAATATGATACAAATAAACTTATTTACAAACCAGAAACAGACTCATAGACATAGAAAACAAACTTATGGTTACCAGATGGGAAAGTGGGGGAGGGATAAATTAGGAGTTTGGGATTAACAGATACATACTACTATATATAGAATAGATAAAAAACAAGGTCCTACTGTATAACACAAGGAACTATATTGTAAAAAATGAGTTTTCTTAGGGCAGTGAGCCTGTCTTGCTTGTTCACTGCTGAATGCTCAATGGCTGTGTCTGACACATGATGCTCAATAAATGAGTGGCAGGAAGGAAGAAGAGAGGGAGGAAGGGAGGAAAGAAGAAGGAGGGAAGGAACAGCCTTATATCTTTCAGGAAGAGATATATTCATCGCTTTAGTATTTGTCTCCAATCCTTCCATACCCCAAAATAGGCTTAAATTTCAGGCTTAAAAAATATGTTTTTTAATATATAAGGGGAGACTTGGGGGGAATCTTTAATCTTCATAATGGAATCCTTTTTAATTCCCCTCCATTTGCCGTCTTTCACCTCATCTGCTTAGAGTCTCACTTTGGGGACTCCAACCTTCAAATAAAGACATTATCAGACTTCCAGGAGAAAAGCACATTTTTCCTGGTCTCTGTCTAACACGATAAACCATTTTCCTCCCTTTATCTCTAGGATGTATGCACAATGTTTTTTTTTTTCTCTAAGGCTACACTTTCCAAAAGTTAGAAATATGGAATGTGTGTACCTGCAGGTTATTTGTGTAACCTTTCTGCATTTACCCGGTGGAAACCACACGTTTTAGAAGTGTCTTGGCAATGTAAGAACTCACAGCACTCTACATCACACCGATTGGAGAGATGTTTCAGCACAAGGATTATAGCTGAGTGTTGATTAAAAGCAGCACTTTCCTTCTGGCTTGCTTCAGAGCTAAGACCCCTATAAGTTGTCGCTGTGAACTTTTGAACTCAGAGAAACTTCTAGATATATGTAATAAGAAGTAAGGTAATCCAGAGCTAAGAATTTGTGTCTTCCTTGTAACAAATCACATCTATTAAAAATAAGTCTGATTCTTGGCTTTTTAAGGTTTTCTTCTAACTTAATATTTTAAAAATTATCTGAAACCTTTGAATACACTCTCTAAAGGGTTTTTAAAAAACAGTTCTTAATATACAATTGTCTAGATAGGAAATCATTCCATGTAGTTGATATGAAAACTATTTTCAAATAAGAATGGTTTTAAAAACAGTGATTTGTCACTTTTGTTTGGTTTTAAGCCAGAGAAATATATCATTTAAGCCCAGAATAATTTACTAAATTATGTTCTGAAGTCTAGATTCTAGGAACTCATTAGATTTGAACTATCAAAATAATGTCAGAACATTTAAATTTTGGAATAGCTTTCATGTTGAATGTTCTGTTACCATGAGTAACAACATGGGATGTTTAAATCTTGAACAAAACAAATACACTTTGCAGATTCACTATGCCTTTCTCCAGAAAGCTTAATGAATTAGTGAATACCTTTATTTAATAAGATCTTATGAGAGAACTATAATAGCTATTAGCAGAAAGTCATACTAATTTTTATTGGAAAAAGTAGAGCATAATATGTCTTTAAAAGCCAAGGGCTCAGCAGCCCGTGAATCTGTAGTTTTAGAGATAAAGATCTAGGTTTCTAGCATGCGTTGCTATTATTTGTTTCTGTTATTTGTAGCCACAAATAATAATGCCTTCAGCTTCTCAAGAGGAGGATCTATACTGCAAGGATTCCTGTGTATGGAACATGCTACATCTTGGAAAACCTGCTGGATTTTAAGGACCTTTTTATGCAGTCAAGGTTGATTATTTGTACTTGTGGCCAGGCTGTTTCATGCAGAAGTGGGAAAACATTGTTCCAGGGAGCACCTGTAACCACTTTCCCACAGTTCTTTTTGGATTTTAACATTTTGGTGTCAGAATTGCTTTTGGCTCCTTGAGACCTAAATATTTAGTAACATAGCCAGCTTTTCCCCTCAAAAGAGTATCCCACAACAAGCAAATATGTAAGAATGCCTGGAAGCGCTTCAGCTGTCTATAGCAGCACCAGTTGAACAGAATTCCTGGAACCGCTTTGGAACTCTGGATCTTCTGTCTTCCTGACAGGCTGGATGTACAGCCATCCCCAGCAACTACATCGCAGTTTCCTTCTTGTGAAGACTGGTAATGAATAGGGTTGTATTAGCGACTGAACTGGAAACTACTGGTTCCCACCAACTCCAGCATCCAGCCCCCTGTATACTGTCTCCTCAGGACATTAGGAATCTTATTCACTGTGGATTGCAATCCTTTCTCCACCAATGACCTGCTCTGTGAACTAATGACTGGTACTTATCCCGTGTCTCAGTTTTCCTGTCTCTAAAATGGGGATGGTTATAACAACTTTGCAGGGTGGTTGTAAGTTTTAGAAGTTAGGCATGTAAAGTGCCTGGCATGTGGTAGCTGCTCAAAGAGCAGTACTGTCTCTTTAGCTTCATGAAATTCATTAGCTGGAACTCTACTTGGAGAAGAGAAATTTTTTGGATAGCTTTCACTTAGCACTTAAGTTTTATTTTGTAATGTCTCCAAGTATTCTCCATGAAAAAAAGTATGATTATGTGTACCAGAGGTCCTCATTATCTGAGAGTAATCAAGAGAGGAATAAAAGCCCGCTTAAAAAGTCAAGTCACTAAAAACTAGAACATGTTTTCATAGTAAACAGTAAAACACACAAACAAAATTCATGTCATTGGAATTTGTCTTGAAAAGTTAAATTGAAATTATGAAAATAAGTGCATCTATGCCTATATTTAATGAGATTTAGGTTAGATCTTTAGAATGAATTGGCCGTTAATTCTTTCAACAAAATTATTACATTCATATTACATGACATCCTTTATTTTGTGTTCGTCTTTGCAGTACATAATGATGATCATTTTTGCAAAAAAAACCAAATGTCCTTGTGCTTCATCAAGTTATCTAAAGCCTTGTCTTTTTCTTTTAATAGTCAAGTCATTCTCTTGTGAAACATCTGTTACACCATCATTCTTGCTGATATGTTTCTGAAATTACTAACTGCTCCAACTTTTTCCAGCGACCTGATGTGTATTTTAAGCAGTTAATCAACATCACTATTTCTGACTTCATGGATCCTGCATCTTTTGCAAGCTTTGCAATTTTGCTTCCAATCCACTTGCATTGTATTTGTGTTGCATTGAAGGAAGGTTTGAAACATCCCACAGTCAGTGTGGGACTGATTTCCACAGATGTTGATTTAATGGATACAGAGAGATGCTACTTGTAAGCAGGGTGGGATGTTGGGGGCAGAGGGGCTAAAACAGCCAATTCATGAAAATTTTCATATTATGATGACTTTTCTATCCCTATGCAACCTTGAAACTGTGGGAAGTTGGATAACCAGGCCTCCCTGAATAGAATTATTTTCATCCCTTGATGAAGAGCTGTATCACTGACCTTAAGGTCCTCAGCATGATCTTTTTCAGCATGTTTGCTCATGCTGTCCCCTGGGTTTTCCACATCAGCTTTTCCATCAGTATCATTTGATCTGCTTCCACATAATCAGTTTCTAATGACAGACCGGACACAGAAAAGGAGGGGAAGATCTTTCATGCTTCCTCAGACCTGTGTCAGCACAATCAACTTTTAACCATCCATAAAACTGGCCAGTAATGATTTTGAAAGAGTGACCCTTGTAATTTTCTACTACTGGAAGATGGATGCAGTTTGGGAACAACTAAAAATGGAAGAAAATGTGTGAATGTTTTAAATTCCAGCTGCAGAGTCCTGATTTCCTAATTGTCACTGACCTTGGTACATTGAGTAATTTTTGATTATCATTGGGGATATTGTAGTAGATTTGTAGTGAAAATAATAATAAAAGCAGTAACAACTAACATCTGTTGAGTGCTATTCTAAGGACTTTGCCTACATGAACTCATTTAATCTCCATAAAACCCTCAGGGTTACCATATGATCCAGGAATACCACTCCTGGGCATGTATCTGGAGAAAACTCTAATGTGAAAAGATACATGCACCCCAGTGTTCATAGCAGCACTGATTACAATAGCCAAGACATGTAAGCAACCTAAATGTCCATGAATAGATGAATGGATAAAGAAGATGTGATATATATTCATATATACAATGGAATATTACTCAGCCATAAAAGGAATGAAATAATACCATTTGCAGCAACATGGATGGACCTAGAGATTACTGTACTAAGTGAAGTAAGTCAGGCAGAGAAAGAAAAATATCATATAATATCACTTATATGTGGAATATTAAAAAAAAGATACAAACGAACTTATAAACCAGAAATAGACTCACAGATTTCGAGTTACTAAACAAATTTATGGTTACCAAAGCGGGACGGGGAGGGATAAATTAGGAGTTTGGGATTAACATGTACACACTACTATATATAAAATAGATAAACAACAAGGACCTACTATATAGTGCATGGAACTATATTAAAAATTTTGTAATAACCTATAATGGAAAAGAATCTGAAAAAGAATATCTCTGTATATTCAGATATAGGTATATAGAACTGAATCACTTTGCTGTACACCTGAAATTAACATTCTAAATCAACTATACTTCAATAAAAAAAATTTTTAAACAACACTCAGAGGTCAAATGTTCCTATTTACAGATGAAGATTCTGAGTCTCTATCACTTAAATGCCTGTGATCATTGGATGATAGAGATCTGTCAGGAGTGTGAGATGAATACAAATGTCGTTGCCCACTGAGGTACAAAGATCACCAGTATAAATCACCACCGGGGATGTGTTGGAAATTCAGGAATCTGGGTGTTTTTTGAACCCAGGAATGGAGCAAATGGAAAGAATAATGGTGGAGAGCCAGGTTTGTCCTCTGTTAAGCTCAAAGATGTGCAGGAAAACTACAGTATTGACTTGAAGAGAACTATAGTGGATTAGAACAGAGAAATTTTAAGGCTTATCAGTAGAAATGGAATGTTTGAAGTCAGAGCACTCATAGGAATGTGTACTGGTTAGCAAGCGCAGGATCAGATTAGATGGAGGAGGAGGAAACTGGAGAATGTCTACATTTCACTAGATAACAAGAGTGGAGCAAGCCAAGAACTCAATTGGAGTTTGACAAATGAAGCAGAGGGCCAACTGAGGCTGAACTGAGCAGGAACCACTCTCAGAGGCCTTGGCAATGCCCATCCCACCCAATAATGATACAACGATAACAAACACATGCAAATGAATTGAATAATGTAGCAACATGTGCTCCAGCTAGCTTCTTCTTGGAGGATGGAGTTTGAAAAGTTTGATAAGGTTTGAGTCATAGACGAAACATATGGTCAAGAGGGAAAGAATCTTATGTTTAAAACATTGAGTTTCCAGGTACCGTGGCTTTTGTTGTCTCACTGACTTTGTTGCACTTAATGCCGAGAGTTCAAGGAGTCACATATCCACGCTGTGTTGCCTGTTCTACAAGTTGGCGTTGCTTCCCAGGAGGGACTTGGTCTGAAGCGACAGAGTTCCTTCTCTGGGAAACCCTGTGTAAGGTGGCTGAGATTGACCAGGGCCCTGATGGTTGAGATTTGCTCCCTTTGCCATACCTCATCTGAAACAGTTAGGTCCAGGAAAAGGGGAAATGAATGTAGAACTAGAAGTAAACCTGAGTGTTTAAAATGTGGACCCAACATGACTTAAATACAAAGGGAAAAAGGAAGAAAAAACATAATCCCTATTTGCCCTAGCACCTAGAGCAGTGCTAGAAACTGGTGAGGACTCGTAAAGCATCTCTTGATTGATTTTAAATGGTTCAAAGCTGAAAAATATCTTAAAACAAGCCACCACATATAATTCCTCTGAAAAAATAAGTGTCTGTGTTCAGCTACTTAGTGTTCAGTTATTTGACATAGTTGTGAGACTCATTTTTTTCATTGAAGTACTGTTGATTTACAATGTTGTGTTAGTTTCTGGTGTATGGACTTTTGGTGCATCGTCTTAAAATGTTGTATTTAAGACAGATGTATCATTTGTACCGCCATGACCTTTGCCTGCTTGCAGTAAAAGTGTGGCACCCTGTGTTTATGCTTGTCTCACTAGTGAAGTCATTTGGACTGGGTGCTTCGGTATGAATGAGTGGGCAGTGGCCCACCCGAGGTCAAGTTGCCTTCATGTCAAAAAAAAATAAGTATTTTTTCACTAATTTCATTTCATTTATTTTTAGTACTATTATTTACTTATATTTTTTATTTTTTAACAAATTTGAAAAGTGTCGCAGGCAGAACAGCTGAGGGGACCTGTGTCCTCTTCTCAACTCTGCAGTTGGAAAACTATGCAGCCGGAAAACTATGCAGCCTGAAGCAAGTCACTTGTCCCTCCTAGATTTAATTTCCTTAATTTGCACACTGATAGGCTTGTGCTAGGTAATCAGTATTTTTTAAGGACTTTATTTTATGAGGAAGTTTTAGGTTCACAGCAAAATTGAGAGGAAAGTACAGAGATTGCCTGTAGACCTCCTGTCCCCACATGTGCACAGCCTCCCCCATTATCAAGATCCCCCGGCAGAGTGGTACATTTGTTACAGCTGATGAGTCTACATTTGCACGTCATTATCACTCAAAGCCCATAGTTTACTTTAGGGTTCACTCTTGGTGTTGTATAGTTTATGATTTTGGACAAATATATAATGACACATATCCAACATTATAGTATTGTACAGAGTATTTTCACTGCCCTATAAATCATCTGTGTTATGCCTATTCATCCCTCTCCCTCCTCCTCCAAACCCCTGGCAACCACTGATCCCATTTTACTCTTTCTCTAGTTTTGCCTTTCCCAGAATGTCACGTAGTTGGAATCACTACAGTATGTAGCCTTTTCAGATTGACTTCTTTCATTTAGTAATATGACTTTAAGGTTCTCATATCTTTTGATAGTTTTATAGCTCATTTCTTTTTAGTGCTGAATCATACTCCATTATCTGGATGTACTCCAGCTTATTTACCCATTCACCTACCGAAGGTCATCTTCATTGCGTCCAAGTTTGGGCAGTTACGAATAAAGCTGCTGTAAACATGTGTGTGCAGATTTTCATGTGGGCGTAAGTTTTCAGCTCCTTTTGGTAAATACCAAGGAGCACAATTTCTGGATTGCATGCTAAGTGTATGTTTACTTCTGTAAGAAACTGCCAAACTGTCTTCCAATATGGCTGTACCATTTTACAGTCCCAGTGGCAGTGAATGAAAGTTCCTCCTGCTCCACATTTTTGTCAGCATTTGGTGTTGTCAGTGTTCTGGATTTTGGTCATTCTAATAGATGTGTGGTGGTATCTTATTGTTTTAATATCAGTTTCTATCAGTTTCTCTGATAACATATGATATGGCGCATCTTTTCATATGCTTATTTGCCATTTGTATTTCTTATTTGGTGAGGTGTCTGTTAAAATCTTTGGTTCATTTTTTTAATCGGTTGTTCACGTTTTTATTGTTGAGTTTTAAGAGTTCTTTGTATATTTTGGATGACAGTCTTCTATCATATGTGTCTTTCACAAATATTTTCTCACAGTCTGTGGCTTGTCTTCTCATTCTTTTGACATTGTCTTTCACAGAGGAGAAATTTTTGATTTTAATGAAGTCCAGTTTATCAATTATTTCTTTCACCATTGTGCCTTTGGTGTTAGCTAAAAAGTCATCACCATACTCAAGGTCATCTAGGTTTCCCCTATGCTATCATCTAGGGGTTTTATAGTTTTGCATTTTACATTTAGATCTATGATCAATTTTGCATTAATTTTTATGAAGGGTGTACGGTCTATATCAAGACTGCTTTTTTTTGCATGTGGCTGTTCCGGCACCATCTGTTGAAAAGACTATGTTTGCTCCATTGTATTGCCTTTGCTCCTTTGTCAAATATCAGATGAGTATATTTAGATGAGCCTGCTTCTGGGCTCCCTATTCTGTTCCATTGATCTGTTTATTTTTTCACCAATACTCCTCTGTCTTATTACTATAGCTTTATAGTACGTATTAGGTAGTCCTCCAACTTTGCTGTTCTTTTCAATATTGTATTGGCTATTCTGGGTCTTTTGTCTTTCCATATAAATTTTAGAATCAGTTTGTTAGTATCCATGAAATAACTTGTTGGGACTTTGGGACTGCATTGAATCTATAGATCAAGTTGGGAAGAACTGCTATCTTGGCAATATTGAGTCTTCCTAGCCATGAAAATGAAATCGCTCTCCATTTATCTAGTTCTTCCTTAATTTACTTCATCAGAGTTTTGTAATTTTCCTCATATAGATATTGTACATATTTTGTTAGATTTATATCTAAGCATTTCATTTTTTGGAGTATTAATGTAAATCATGTGCTTTTAGTATCAAACTCCACCTGTTAATTGCTGGTATATAGGAAAGCAATTGATTTTTGTATATTAACGTTGTATCCTGGCAACCTTGCTGTAATCACTTACTAGTTCCAGGAGATTTTTGTCAATTTTTCAGATTTTCCAAACAGACAATCATGTCCTCTACAAACAAAGAGAGTTTTATTTCTTCTTTCTCAATATGTGTACCTTTTATTTCCTTTTGTCTAATTGCATTATCTAGGACTTCCAGTACAATGTTGAAAATGAGCAGTGAGAGGGGACATCCTTTCCTTGTTCTTGATCTTAGTGGGAAGGCTTTGAGTTTCTCACCCTTAATTATGGTACTAGCTATAAGGTTTTGTAAATATTCTCTATTTAGTTGAGGAAGTTCCCTTCTATTCAATAATTTTTTAAATAGTAGCCTTCAATGGCTCTCTCTAGTGAAAGGAAACACAGAGGAGAATAGTAGTAAAAAGAGGTACATATAAGACATTTGGGTAAGGCTAGAGTTTGAACATGAAATCAGTTTGAACATAAAATCAATCTCAGAAGAACCTGTCATTTGTATTAGTGGTAGGGTTTTTTCCCCTTGGGTTCCTGCCTGCTTTGTTGCCCTTCCTGACCCTTGGTCAGTCTTGTTTGGAGTGTTCATGTTGTCAGATGTCCATCTTTTTCTTACTTTCCCCAATTCCCTGTCTGAACTTTTGGGAACTATGAACCCTAAATTTTTTGGAGTTATGACTTTGATTTTATGATACACTTCATTCCCCCAAATGCAGTATGTCCTATGTTTATTTTAAAATATAAAAGTATGATTTGTTTTGTGATAAGACTTTTCTACAGTACTGGTGTGGAAATTTTGGATACCTTTTGTGGCTAAGCTGAAGTTAACTTCTTATAAGAAAATCTTTGTTTTGTTCTCTTGTTTCATTCAGTGAGCTTTTTCATTCATTCAACAAATTTTTGAGTGCCTTCCATATGCCAAACCCTGCTGAGCACTGTGGATTATGGTGAACAAGACAAAGGATCTTATCATGGGGGAGGCAGATGTGTGAGCAGATAATAATATTAAGTTATGCTGTGGACACTGAATGTAATTTGCTCAGGAACTTTGCAGAGAAGGAAGGGGCGGGAAATAATCTAAACTCGAAGTCAGGTGTAGGTTTGAATGCTTCCTTAGGAGTTACTTCCTAAGTAACCCCTCAGTTGAGTCTTTAAAGAATAAGCTTAAAGAGTAAACAAAGTGAACTAGTCAGGGTCAAGTCAGAATAAACAGAAACCACTGTAGTTACTTCAAACAGAGGAAATTAAAATAGGGCACTAGTTACTCTAGTGCTGGAAGAGTTGAGACACCAGACTAAGCACGATAAGGCAATCCTGAGATTAGCAAAATCAGGAATGCCACTACCACCCCAAGGGCTGAGAGGATAAAGGAAAGAGGTCCATTACCACCCATAAATTAGGGCCTTCTAGCACAATTGAGAATAATAAGAATGATGCTGGTGGTGCTGCCTTGTGGGAGCTGATGATATGCAGGAGACACCGCCTGTAGCAGGGCAAGGGTGTGTGTGTGTGTGTGTGTGTGTGAGAAAGAGAAAGGGGGAGAGAGAGAGAGAGTGCTGCCCTCTAATCTTCTGCCCAAATCTGCCCTTAGCAGGACCTACCAGGAAGCCAGTCAGCTGGCAACGGTGCTTAGGAAGTCCAGTTACCTGAGAGAGTGGATCTAAAGTAAATAGGCAAGTGATTGCACCACTGATTGGTAAAAGAATAGCCAAAGGTAGGGGTTTGGATGGTTTGGGGTGGTGGTCATGAGAGGAAAAGGGTGTACACAGAGACATCAGCCTAAGCTGAAACCCGGGACAAGGAACAGCATGGAGTGTGCACAGGATGCCAGTGTCATGTCAGTTTCCGGTGCGAGTCAGACATCCGGAGGAGCTGAACAGTAGGCAGGCACCCCCCGTGAGGGCCTTCATGTGCCTGGTGGAGGAACTGGCTCTCTGCCCTGTGGGCTGTGGGAAGACACCAAAGCGTTTTCAGTAGGAAAGTGTCAAGGCCATTTTTGTGTTACAAGTTGTGTAGACTCAGAGAATGATTTTGAAGAAGCCAAAATGTACCAGTTTCCCTGCCTTTAGTTTTGTCCTTCTCAAATTCATTCAAGCAAGAAACAATGGGAAGCTGTAAGTTAAAAAATGGTAAGAAGGATGGAAAGGATAAAATTTTAATTGATGGGATGTTTGAATGTGCAGGCGAGGGAGAGGGGTTGAGGGCGAGGGAAGGCTCAGGAATAATACCCAAGTCTCTAACCTCAGCCGAATGGAGGATGATGGTGTTGCCAAGTAAGGTCAAGTTTGAGTTGGGGAGCCTCCGGGCATCCAGGTAGTGATAGCAAGGGGCAGGTGGATACCTGTACATATGGGGGTCAGTGGTTGAGTGGGAAGAGCAGTGGACCAAGACCTTTGACCTATAGGGAGGAAAAAATTAGACTCTTAAAGGAAAAAGAGAAAGAATGTCGGACAGGTCCGGGTGTTATTGGATTTAGTGGTAGGAGCTGATCTTGTTCTAAATAATTTTCAAAGGATAAAGAAGTAGAAAATTGTGGTGGGTTAAGAAGTAAAAGGAGACATGAAAGTGGCAACAGTGAATGTATGTAGATGTCCCTCTTGAGATGTTTGGGTAGAAGGAGAGAAAAGATGGGTTGGAATCCAAAGTTGGGATGGGTTTTATTTGTAGGGTTGGTCAGACTTGAGGATGTGTGTGGTCAGGTGCAGAAAGCCAGAGATGGGTTTAATCTTTAGAGGATAGAGTAGAGATGGAGACCAAGGGGCTCAGGGCTGGAGTCACGCCTGGAGAAGGCGGGGGGAATTTTCCACAACTTCCTGCCAAGGAACTGAGCTTATGCTGCAAAGACAGTGCGTTTAGAATTCCAGCCTTTGGCAAAGAGCCACGTAGCACCTTCCAGTTACAAGCAGAAAACACCTCTATGACTGTCTTAGGATTTTAGGAACTAGTCACAGAAAACTAGCAGTTATATAACACTTTGCAGCCTTCCGACTGGGTTCACGATTTCATTTGACCTGTGATCACCTTGTTACACACACCTTACATACACCTCACTGTGAGTGTATAAACATAAACATATACATGCATACAAACCTATATTTGTGTACATATGTGTGTGCTGGTTTATACACACACACACACACGTACACACATGGCTATATATATTTCATTGTCTCTGGGAAACCCCTTATTAGGAATCTGAGGCTCAGAGCAGATATGACCTGACAAACCTTTCACAATCCATACATGATTTAACCCAGGTCTTCTGGCTTCAGGTTCCTAGGGACAGACTTTGTCATTCTCATAGATTGGCCTAGAGAGTGTCATGTATAGGTACTGCCCTCTACTTTACTTCCTGGTTCCCCGGCCTTTCAGCCTCAGACATCCGGGGGCCACTCTTCCTCTTCCAGTGCCCTTCTTCCTTCTGCCCTCCTGTATTCTAATGGAGAGGCTTCCCCAAATTCTGCCCACAAAGCTACCCCATCCTGGGCCCTTCCCTTCCACATACAGCAAGAAAAGACACCACCAGGGCCCTCATACTTGCAGACTTTTTCTTCACGGCCTCGTTCTCAGATTCTCTCAGCTTTCTCTGCTACCACATTTTTTCCAGTTTTGAATCCAGTATTTCTCCCCATTCTTGCTCAAGGCCCTGCCAACCCACTGCTCTTCGGAGTCACATAACCCTGGTGGGCCTCCTGATTCAGTCACGTACGACTGGAACCAGTGGGCAAGTTACTCAGCTTTATTGAAGCTAATAATTCCTCATAGCTTACTGTGAGGATTTCAGGAGAGAACTATGTGAAGGGTCCAGCTCGGTGCCAGGCTTAATCAATCTTAGCTCCCTTTCCCCACCAGAGTGGCCTGGAGCTCTTATCCACATTTCCCAGCACTCAGCACACTAATATAATTAGCAACATTAGTATATCTAAAAGGCAATTACTGTTTAATTGCTCTGGCCCCGGCCAGCCTGAAGTTCCTCTCTATTCACTTCTAATTTGGAGCTAGGGGGTTTTCAGTGCTACCCAGGCCAGTCACAAAATCACTGCCTTAAGAGAGAATTGAAAAAAACCTTCAGGCAGCCATTGATTACAGGAGAAAAGATTTAGTGATTCCCTCCATTTTGTTATAGATAAAAATGCAAATATCAGTTTGTTCCTGGCCAGTGAACAAATCGGACAATTTCAAGCAGCATCTTTCTGTGACTTAGTGAATTATCCTGCTTGGTTAGAGCAGCGCTGCTCTCCAGAAGGCGTGCCCTCCCCGATACGCACTATACTGATCATTAAAATAAACTAGTGCCCTCGTGTAGATTCAGACTTAGAATCAAGTTTCAAGCATCTCTTCTTAAAAGACATTTATTTATATTACATACTCAATTTAAAGGAGTAAATGCCCTTCCCTCAGCCTGCAAGATTTGTTTATCTTAGCGCTACTGTGAGAACGTAATGCCCAAAGGAAGGCAGTGTGTTTTATTTCTTCTCCTCCGACCCAACGTTGCATAAAGTAACAGCAGCCTCTAATCAAGAGGAACCCGAAGTACTTTAAGATTTCGAATCCAAATCTTTACTATTAGAACTGCACACGTGCATTTGAGGGAACCTAGATTGCCTTAAGCCACACGGAAAGCATTTACATCTGTACCACTTTACTTGTGATTGCGAGTTAAAGTAAATTCTAAATAACTTTAGCTGTTTGCGATTTGGAAAACAGCCTGGGCCATATAAATTCTCCCTTAGTTCTTTTTCTGTCAAATCTTATGCCAAAGTAAATGGAAGCCGTGGAGAACCTTTGAACACCTCAGTTCTCAAATGACCCCAGTGAAGTTGGATTGGTAGAACCAAAGTTTAGTTTCCAAAGGAAGAATTTTTTTCTTTCCTTCTTGAAATGTACACGTGACAGTTACCTTCCTTGGGGGAGGATGCAGTCCTTGGAGGAGGAGGACGCAGGAGGGCTTCCTGGGTCCCACTGCCCTGGGCCGTGTTTGTGCGTCTCAGAAATGAGCTTTCTGCCGCCGTCGGGAGCTCAGCACTGCCCTTCTTGGGGAGCCTTGGAGTCGGCATCCAGGTTTCTTAGCACCTCTGCTTCACAAGTCAGTCAGCTTCACTTTTCCCCTTACCTTTCCCTTTCAAAAAGAGTTGTCGAAAGCAGGAGGTCTGGAGTTCAGTGCCACCTCTTCCTGCTGGTTAGGGCAAGTGGCTTAGCTTCTCGAAGCTTCAGTTTCCTTTCCTGTGAACGGGAGATTAAAAATAGTTCTGCCCACATGGGTCCCTCTCTTCTCTGTTTTATTGTTGTACTCGTGACCACACAGTTTATTACATTACATTGTATTCTTCATGATTTATTGATTATTAGTAAATAATTTATTTAAATATATCTTATAAGAAATGATATATACGTGTATGTATACATACATGTTACATAATATAATATATATAACATATGTATTATGCATCACTGTGTTCTTACAACTAGACCACATGCCTCTTGAAAGCAGGGACAGTGCCTTCCACTCCTGTGCATCATCCTTGGAGTCCAGTGCTGTGCTGAGCACAAGATAGGTTCTCAGTAGACAACCAGTTGAGGCAGTCTTACGAAGGTTCCTCTTTAGCCATACTGTGCCTTAGTTAACAAAAGTACTATCCATCAGTCAAGCCAACATTCAGGAAAATTAATTTTACTCCCCTTGTATTTTAACGTGTGCTATTTTTCTAGTATATAAATAACCCTGAAGGAAAACAATGACATTTATGTTTCACACTTTTGCTCTAATGCAAAGGAACATATTACATGTTCGCTAATCCTTTGAAAAACAAACGTTTATGTAAGCCTTTAGAGAGGGAAGTTTAAAAAACGTTTTTTACCCTTAGCCGTCAGCTCTAAGTCAGTAGTATTTGCCACAAATTGTTACTGTTAAGGCATGTTTAAGAAATAGCATCGCATAATTTCTTAATTCATTACCCCAAATTAAATCTCACATTAAGGTGGGCTGTATGTTGTCTGCTATTTAGGGTTGTGTTTCACTGATCTACAAACTCACTCCAGGCATTGTGCCTCTGCTTAAACATAGTCAGGAATGGGGGTCTCACTACTGCTGGGAACAGCCCTTTTCTGTTTCAAGTAAGGCATCTTGAACTGGTGTGCAGAATGTTTAAAGATCTTTCTGAGATGCAGAAGTGTAAATGCCCATAATGGGTATTATTATTATTGAAGGAGAATGGAGAAGACTAATTGCTATCCAAAAATCTGCATGACTTGTGTATTATAAACCCGAGAAAACTCTTCTCAAGAGGAGCGTATTATAGGCTCTATAGCCTATACAATTGGGTGTACCAATTGTAAATGATTAGGGAAAGATCGAGAACAGTCAACAGAAAATCCACAATCTCCGCAGCGTGGAGAGGCAGTAGTTTCAGAATCACTCATACCTGGCTTTGATTCCTGTCTCCATTACTTAGCAGCTTTGAGCAATTTACTTTTGTCTCTGGTCTTGTTTTCTCATCAGTGACATAAAAATGATATTAAGGATTAAATGAGGTTATATTTATTAAAGCAAAACACCAACACAATGTCTGGTTCAAACTGGTGTTAAACGGTAACCAGTATGAGCATTATTATTGTGTTATTACCATATTATTATTACTGTTATTAGTATAAACTCAAGGGTGCCTGTTTGACTGACTGCAGTTGATACTGAGGTTATGGATATTTCTTAGGGAAGAAAAATGTGGTGGGGGGACTCTGAGTTGGCTACCTGTCTTAAGAGGCAACTGGGGATAAGGGGTTTAATAGGAAGTGTCAGCCCCCAAACTCCACCTCCCCTCAGTGGAATTGCAAGGTCCAGCTATCCTACTTGTTAACACTGCTATAAACCTCTTACACATACCCTTATTAAAAGGGTTGGTGGGTACCTAATACTGATCTCATCCTTATGTAGGTAAAATACCAGCTAATTTCTTATCACTCTAATCTGTACTTTTTGGTCAGGCCAGTATTGTCCAATTAAAACAACTCTTCCCCCACCAAAAGCCCTGAGGTGCAACGTTTGCTAATTTCCATGGTGTAAATACTCTCAGCATACCCAATTTCAAGCTTCCAACGTGCCGTCACTGAGCACAGAGTTGGGAAGAGATGTGCATAGTTGCTTAAGTCAGGGCAAGCTGGCTCCAGAGCACCACTGGGTCAGAGTGAAGCATGTGTTGTGACAGTACAGGATATGATGATTGACAGAGAAACTTACAAGCAAATAGAGTAGAGGGAAAATTGTTTGTCTTCAGAATGGGCAACAGAATTCATCCAGAAAGCGATTACTTGAGCAGCGTGTTTCAATGACGTTTTTCTGTTCTTACTCTGTACTCTGCAGTCATACTTAGGACAGAAATCTTTTCCTAGCCTCTTGTGCTCACTTGGCGGTTGGGTGGGGTCTCCCTAATGACTTCCAAATTATCAGACTGTTTCTTTAACCAGTAGTTTAAAGATTTGATCTTGGACGTAATGCCCATGTTTATAAAAATGTCTTCCTTCCTCCCTTCCCTTTTCCCTCCCTTGCTTCCTTCCTTCCTTCTTTCCTTCCTCCCTCTCTCCCTCCCTGTCTTCTTTATTCCCTTCCCTGTGGCAGCACAGTATTTTCTATCATCTCTTTTGTAATCCTAACAACCCCAAGAGATCATCAGAACAGGTCATAGTATATCTGCTTTGCAAAAATGGTAGAGGAATTAGAAAACTGCTATACTTCATAAATCTCTATCATGTTATTAATGTCAAAATATATAATTTTGACATTAAATAATGTCATATATAATAACAAAATATTTTATAATAACAATATATGTCATTTTGTTATTTGGAAATCTTCATTGTTATTCAGACACCCTCACTTCTTTAATATTTTTTATGAGTGGAGAGGGTCATTTCAGCCTCTGGCTACCTTTCTTTTGCTGTCACAAATTTAATTTTGTTCTCTCCCTCATTACAGTGCTATAAATACATTTCTGAGAACTTTTAATGAAGTGATGATACCTAGCACTTTCTCGTTATAGTTACATCCCCAGAGATGATAAAACAGAATCCTCTTGAGAAGCTGTTTTGTTTCCAGCAGCTCAGCGCTTGAGCAAAAAGCAGAATTCTGTTACAGACCATCTCCGAACTCTTAGGGTGAGGGTTGTCTCAACGTAGTGAATTAGAAAAACCCAGGTCTTCTCACTAAAGACTTCTTAAAAGTTTTTCAAGTGCCTAGTGACTCAAACTGAAGGAGACAACGTCTGAGCTCACTGATTTGCCATTTACCATGAAGCCCTCTGCAGATGTGCTTGAGATCATTGCTTGCACCCTTCTAATCCTTGTGAGCTTTGTTGGAAACGTGTGTTTATTTTATTCTACAAGGAAATGTATGACTGGGCGTTTAGAGACGTCCTTTCTTCTGATTTTCAGTCTTATATTTGTCCACCTCATTAAAAACTTGGTGGTGAATGTCATAAAAATAGTTTCTTCTTCTGGTTTCATGTCGGATTCAGCTGGCTGCAAAGTTCTACACTTCATGGCAGCCCTGACGACTTCCTGGCTATCTAATTCATGTTACACTTTGCATTGCTCTACCACCAGAAGCTTTGCCAGACTGTCCAGCCCTTGAGTGAGCCTCCAAACCCGGACCATCAGAAGCATTCCTTGAAGGTGGTTTCTGCACTTTGGATGGCTGGCGTGGCAGTGTACCTCCCAGTTTTACCTTATACTAGAAAATCAGAATACCTGAATGCAGGAAATGATACAGACCCCTTGTCTACTAACAGGATTCACGTGGATTGCCTAACTGACTTTGGAAACAAGCAAGTAGAGTTTTACTATGGGAAAGTATTTCTGGTTCTAATTGATAGTCTTCCTTTAGCCATCTTAGTCTTTGTCTGTTTCTGGATGTCTTTTCTGCTTTCGGAAAGAAAGAAGATGACATATGGTGACATCTGGATTGGAGATGGTGATTCAGAAATTGAAATCCTAAGAGGGGCCAAGTTTAGTATTTTATTAATGTGGCTGATCACTCCACTTTGGATTTCTCACTTTGTCTTAGTCTATTTCTTGAAAGACTTGGCAGCCTGTGCCCTTTTTCCAGCTGTTCTCACAGCCCTCTCTTCAGGCTTCTCTGCTCTCAGCCCTTTCCTGCTTATGCTGGCGAATTACAAAATGAAGTTGATGTCCTTCTGTGATGCCAAAGAGGAAAAACCCACACCACAGCCTGCAAATGTTATTCTCTCTCCATATGCTTACTGGCAAAAAACTCTGTTTTGATCTTTGGGAAACAGACCCTGTCAATGGAAGGTTCAGCTGATGTCCCCATAGGCCTCATCAATAGATATTATAGTTTCTGAAAGAGGGACTAGAAGATTGACACCTCCTCAAAAAAAAACTCCTGAGGGAAACTGTGCAAGAAGAAGATATATGAACACAAGGTTATTGTAAGTGGAAGAAAAAATAGTCGTCTCAACGTTTGTTTTTCTAGACAATACCACAGTTTTTAGTGTAGAAATTCTTGACTGACTCAACAGTGATCACAGTCTGGAAGTGAACTCAACAAACAATTGATTAAGTATTTACTCTGAGTAAGATACTGTGTTAAAAAATAGCATATTGTGGAAACTGAGGATCGTACGTCCCAGCTGAATTCCTAAAGGTACTTAACAGTAATCTTGTGTTTTCATCTTATGTTTTTCTTGAAATGCTTTGACACATATTGGAAATGTATTAGTTAAGTATGCAATGTTCAGTTTTTGCACTGTCAATTGTGGTACCTCATCTAAGCCAGAAATAGATTTTGATCATTTTCCCTCCTCTAAGTATCTTTAGTGAATTCGGGCTAGATAAAAGAATTGGATGAAAGAATTAGTGCTTGCCAAATCATACCTGTGTGTATGTACAGATGTGCAAATATTTGGTTACTACAGACATTTAGCCTACTCTTCTTACTTAATCACCTAAATATCAAGCTATACTCCTCTTCAGAAAAAAAAGGGATATTTATTTTACAAAGAGTTTATTTCCTGTTTTGGTTATTAAATTGGTACATTTTAATTGGAAGAATTGATAAAATATCCATAATAATCTGTTTTCTGAATTTGGTTTTAATAAAAATAAGCACATTATAATTATAATTTAAAACACATGACCAGGATTTTATTTTTTACAGTTAGCCAGTGTAGCCATTTGAACTGCTTCAGATTCAATGATTAATAATTTTAAATATCTTCTGTTGCATACATGTTGTATAAGCATTGAATTTTTAAGCTAATTCTTATTCAATTCTTGTATTTTTTCATTTTCCTTTTATTAGCAGACATAGGATTTACTATATTGTAGTTCTAGTGAATGGATATTCCTAAATAGAGATTCTTGCTCTGAAAAGGCTGCATCTAAAATTATAAACCTGGATCTCATTAACAGGAGAAACTTAGAACATCTTTGTTACCATGAAGTGCTACCGAGAAGGGAATTTTTAAAGTAACCAAGGCCCAAATTTTGTAGGGTTTGGTAGGCCAATGTCTGTCCCTTGTATGGCACTGGGAATTAAAATACACACGCACACACACACACACAGAGACTTAAGACCTTCTGAGGTTTCTGGGTGGTCTTCATGGGAAATGCTTAGTTGAGTCCACTGAGGAAGTTTAATCAGAAGGGCACTAGGCATGGATCCTGTCTAATGAAGTTAACATCTGTGGAGATGGAGGATGTGGGGAAGAGGTCACCATCTTTTAATTAAGTGCAGATGTAGCCAGGGCTGGGATCAGCCATTGATCTTAGGTAGTAGTTCTCAAATGGGGTTCTGGGACCAGCAGAATCAACATCATCTGGGAACTTGTTAGACATGTAAATTCTCAGGCCCCAACCCAGACCTACTGAACCAGGAACTCTCGGGGTTGGACCCAGCAATTTTGTTTTAATAAGCCTTCTGGTTGATTCTTTTGCAGGCTGAACTTTGAGAACCACTGGTCTAGGGTTACCCAGAAGTTTAATGCTCACAAACGATGAGAGGTATGAGAACGAAGCCAAGAAAACTGACTCCTGATGTAGTCTTTAATGCTCCCATGCACAGTGCTGTTTTGTCTACTTCTCTCTAAAATGAGAATCAGGATTGTCATCTGTGCTGCATACATTCTCAATAATAATTGCCAAACAAATCCACTGTAGAAATCAAGCAATCTTTGCAAAATCAACAGTAAAGCATGACCACTTCAGGTGCGCCAAAAATCTGGAACTTGGATTTGGAGAGTTTCCGGTACATAACTGGGTAAGGGATCCAGTTCCATAGTTCCTTTCCAGAAGCCAGTGCAGGACATGGTTGGCATACGCCCAGGCTCAACTTCCCAGTGCTAAAAATGTTTCCTTTTCCTTCCCAGATATTTTCTTTTTGTTTGGGCCTCGTTAGGTCATAGTTTTGTCCTTGTGGAACTGATAAGTTTTCATCTACAACAGAGAGTAAATTGTATTCTCACTGAATGAACAACATTCCAGTTTGCTTTTTAAAATTATTCTCACTTTAACTCTCTGGCTCTCTCTCTCTCTCTTTTCCTCTCCCTTAACCTCCATATTTCATTCGCATTCCTGGTGGGATCAGGATGGCAGATGAAATAGGATAAAGGAAGTTCGACAAAGGTTGTCATGGTAGCACCTTGGAGAGGGGTCAGAGTTGGTCAGGACGGTCGTGAGGTCCTGGATCAGGACCGCACAGAATCTCTGACTTAGAAGGTCATCTGTTCCTCCTTTCCAATGCAGGATTCTCATCTTTCTCCCTCAGAATATCTCTCCAAACCTCTAAAGGAACAGTTTCTTGCTGGGGTGGTTGTGATCTTATCAAGGAGCCCATTCCATTTATGCCATTATTAAGAAGTATTTGCTGAGACTGGCATCCCTGAAACTTCCTCCAAAAAGTTTCCTACCCTTGAAGGCAAATCCTCCTTTTACCCGATGGCTTTTTAGATTCTTAGAGAGAGAGGAGTGCTTTTCTCCAAGTTAGATATTTCCTTAGCTATGTCACATGAGGCAGAGTTTGCCAGCCACTGGCTGTCTTGACTTCCTTGCTCTGTCTTGGCATATTCTGGTTTGCCTGTGGCCTTCTTAAGTAGTGGCATCCAGAACTGAACACAATACATATTTCCTTGTATTTACATGTGTTTATATTTGTTTCTATTCTACATTCTTTTATCTTCTTTTGTTCAGGTACTGTGAGCATGGATTCTTCCCTTCCTCTTCCAAAAAGAATTTTAAATATTAAACTCAGTTTAAATCACTCACACACACACACACACACACACACACACACACACAAATACAAATTTAGAAGTACCTTTGCCTCAGGGCTTAAAAACTAAGGTCCTTTCAGGCTCTAAAGTTCTGGTATAAGTTAGTTCATTCTCAGTGTGAGATTTTAGAAATAATGAAATAACCCCAAATCATTTGCAAGAATTTTAAACTACAAGCTAGGGCTCACAACTAAAAAAAGACCATATTTTAAACCAAATATACTTCAATTTTTTGAAAAACTACAAAAAGACCAACCTTTAGAGGGTTTTGTCAGAACAATCCTGATCTCTAGAATGAGGTTCCCTAGTACAGTGGTATTTTACTTGCCTTTTTTTAAAAAATTTATTTATTTATTTATTTATTTATTTTTGGCTGTGTTGGGTCTTCGTTTCTGTGCGAGGGCTTTCTCTAGTTGCGGCAAGTGGGGGCCACTCTTCATCGCGGTGCGCAGGCCCCTCACTATCGTGGCCTCTCTTGTTGCGGAGCACAGGCTCCAGACGCGCAGGCTCAGTAGTTGTGGCTCACGGGCCTAGTTGCTCCGCGGCATGTGGGATCTTCCCAGACCAGGGCTCCAACCCGTGTCCCCTGCATTAGCAGGCAGATTCTCAACCACTGCGCCACCAGGGAAGCCCTTACTTGCCTTTTCAATAAGACATAAGGAAAGATGGTCATAATCAAATTTTCTTTGAAGATGAAGTTGAGGTATTAAATCAATTGACTATGGAATACAATGCTTTATTGGCCAGTTCAGGGACACCTGTGGATAAGGTATGTTAGGTTCACAAAGGTCTATACACTTCTTTAATGATCCTCATGCCTACCATTCTCTTTAGACTCTGCTGGAGAGAGGAAAGAGCAATTTGTTTGGAGTTATGGTCCGTGAACACCCAAAGCAGTACAATTCAGGACTGAGGATGCCTATGGAATTCTGGCCTAGATGGTTCGGAGCCACGGCCATGTTTCAGAGCAGTCCAGGGGGTAAATCAGAAGAGCTCTGGACTTGCTATCGGGAAGTGGTTTGTCTGAGCTGGCTTTGCCCCTATTTAGGAGTACATAACCTTGGCCGACACATTCCTGAGTTTTGCTGTCTTCAAAACAGGAAAGATATGATTGCAAACTGCGATAGACACCCTCTGCTTCCCTCTCACAGAGTTGTACTTAAGAAAGGTAAAAAAAATATTTAACGTGATTTGAAAAAAATAAAATGTTTGATACGGGCAAAGTGTTACCTTACCCCTGCAGTTTTGGCAAGCTGAAATACGGGAGCAAGGCAGACGTATCACCAGAAGCCCTGTGTGTGAGGCGATCACAGACCCTCACTGAGCCTTGGTTTCCTTACCTCCACAAAGGAGATTGTAAAGATATTTGTCTCCCAGTCTTTGTGAGACACACAGGAGAGAGTATACGTAAAGGCGCCCAGACCTAGCCCCTGCTATGAAGTTTTGCGTCACAAATGTTTGTGAGCATTCAAACAGGAAATGCAGCTCCCCTTGCCCCCAAGCAAGCTCAACATATTACTGTACATTGAAGTCTCCTGTTTGATAGCAAATACTCGCTTGTACTTTCTCCAAACATGCCAGAAAATTTGGTATTCCAACACGCGCTCTGTTTACACTCTGGCTTTGGAAATACTCTCCTGACGGCTGTGTTTACCCATCCACGCTGGCCATCACCCTTTAAGACCCCTTTTTTGAACCAAAAACAGCAACGGGTGTTAAATCAATGTTACCCATTCTTCTGGAAATCCTGCTTCAGAATTCTCCCCTCCAGGCCTTTGCCCGTGCTGTAACTCTACCTAGAACACTTCGTCCTGCCCCCTTTGACTCCCTCACCATTTGTATCCTCACCCTTCAGCTTTCAGCTTAGACCTCACCTGTACCAGTCACACTTCCCTCATCTCCAAGGTCTAGGTTAAGTGACTCAGGTTCCTGTGTGTTTATTTGTCTCAGCAGGGACCATAGTATACATTTTTTTTTTGAATTCCTAGAAAACATACATTGTCTCTTTTATTATTTAAATATTGATTTCATTCTTCTCTTCACGGAGGCATTTTTTTTTAACATCTTTATTGGTGTATAATTGCTTTACACTGTTGTGTTAGTTGCTGCTGTATAACAAAGTGAGTCAGCTATACGTATACATATATCACCATATCCCCTCCCTCTTGCATCTCCCTCCCACCCTCCCTATCCCACCCCTCTAGGTAGGACCACACTATATTGTAATGGCTTGTTTTCTTGTCTATTTCCCCCTTGTACTGAATGCCGCATCCTGGCGTGGAGAGTAGTGTTGGTCTTACCCAGCATGTACATGCGGGAATATTCCATAAATGAAGAAGGGGATGAAATCTACACAGCTTGTGCTTTTCCCTTTTCTCCTCGTATGTACTTCTTGGCTCTCCTTCAGTTACCTCTTTCCAGTAGAAATTTCTTGCCTCTATCATTTTTCTGCTTCAAGACTAGGCATTTAGTGACTGCCATGCTTCTGGCCACTGTTGAATCAAAGAGTGAAAGAAACTGAGTCCAACATTTGGAATGAGTTGCTTTCTTGCCAGCCAAGCTACTGAGCCAACTGGGGACAACATTTCGTATATTCCATTTTTTTCCACCCAAGCCTTCCAGTACGTAGTTTGTGATTTTTTTTTTTTTTGAACTCTTGTTATATGAAAGAAAGTTCAGTATCTGTGTGTAGGCTTTCAAACTGAAAATGTATCCCAGTACAAATTTGGCCAAGTGTGTGTGTGAGGGTGTACGCAGCTGCTGTGTTTTCCCAAGTATTGGTGAATTAAAGAGTAAAGAAAGAAGTTGTAATGCAAATCGACCGAGGTTACCTCATCACCGAATGTACCCTGCTCATTTATTTTGACAAGCCCAACTTACTTTTAATTACCAGGCCTCCTAGTACACTGGTAAATGTAGCAATAGTGACTTTGGCAGAAAAGGAGAAATCTGTGTAACATGAGCCTTCAGAATGAGTCCATGCTGACTCTTTATAAATTGGAGTGAGGCAATTCATTTTAAGAAGAATTTCAGTAGAGCAATTTACGTGATCTGTGACTGTAGTTACAAATCAGTGAGCCTTTTATGAGCCAAGCACACCAGACTGTGTACATTAAATGAGGGTAGTTTCTCAAAGAAATTTTGTCGGCCACTCCAAGCCATTACCCAACAGATTTTTGTAAGTCTTCATTCAGAATTATTTTCAGAGTCAGTTTTCAAGTCACTATAAAAAAAATTTTAAATGTCACCTGAAAATCCTAATACTGGATGGGGGAGGCTATTTTTTAAATCGATGCCTACTTTTTATTATTCAGTTGGACTCCTAGTTACTTGGAGCTTTTTCCTAAATTGAATCTTCTCTTGAAGGAAGCAGTTGGGCCATCATTGAGGTCACCCATGAGAAGGTGACATGGTGTTGATAGACCTATTAGGGCCAGAGCCTCTACTGTACATTTTAATAGGCACTAGAGGGACTTCTGTTCTTGGCAATTTATCAAAACTCTGAGAGTAGGAAAAATCTTACAGGCATTATGCACAGTTGACGCTCGTTACTTCTTTGGTCTTTTCCCGCTCTACCTGACCTCAATTTGGAGTTTGGGTAAAGTTTCTCCCAGTGCCTTGGGCACATCAAGAGAAGGGGTGCGATGTGTCACCAATAGCTTCTACATGGCATTTGGGTCCTAGCCACCTAGCCCTGTGTCCTCACATTCTAATATTTGTATTCTTTGCCTCCCTATAATTTTTCCTACCCAAAGGAGTAGAGCTAAGCCATTGGAAAATGTTTCCTTTCCCTTTCTCTGCTTTCCCACCCCCTGCCCAATCTCTACCTTCACCTCTCCCCACACTTAGAAACAGCTTAAACGCATGACATACCTACTTCAGTGCATAACAAATTAAAACTTGCCAATGTCAATGAAGAGAAATTAAAAGCCCAATTGAGCTTGAAATGGAATGATTTCAACCAGTCAACAGTACCTGAGGTGGACAGCTCTTGTAAGAGGTGTGCTGAGGGGAGAGGTGTGGCAATACAGGAGAAAGTCCTCAGAGGACCTGGGACCAGTGACTGCAGCTTGCAGGCACAGGGCTGGTGGGATGAGGGTGCAGTACAAATTTATAAATGACTGGGCTCTGAGGTCCCAGAGGGGTCCAGGGCAACTATGATGTGTAGCAGTAAAAATCTCATGTAAAGGCTTTTAAACTGGACTGCCCTTTCTGGGGAGGCTGAAAAATATTTTCCACTGAGGTGTCCACCCACTCTCATCAGCCTTGAGCAGGGTTGGCCTTCTCGCATCCAAGCTGCCGGGCTGGCCACATGGAGGACGGTCTCAGTCTTTTTCTGGGCTTGTCATTGGCACAGCTTCCGCCCTCCCCCCAGTCACAATAGTGAAGTGGCACCGTGTAACTGCACAGCGCCAATGACAACAAGGCAAGGACCTCTTCTTCCTCCGGTTGTAAAGTGAAGGAAATGTAATCCCCACCTCGTAGCATTTTATTATGTTTGTGAAGGTTTTCTTTTTCTAATACTAAGAGATAAAATGGAGGTTGTGGAAAAGCACAAATTGTAACATACTGGTAGTTTATTGGTAAGAAATTTCGTTTTACTGCTGTTGTGGTATGAGAATTTAAAACAATTGTAGAATACAAATTCAACGTTAGAATACAAATGAAGGAAATAGCGTTTGGCAGAAGGCACCAATAAGGAAAGGGAGGAGGATGGCACTTCATGTTTAATACTGGATTCCTTTGAAGGGTCAAAGACTCAAATGCCCCCAGAGCCAGGCAGGATGTGTGGATGAGGAGAGCCGATGGGGGGTGGGAGTGGGGGGGAGCTGGGAGCACACGCCCCATAGACAGGGCAGCTGCAGCTCAGCTATAGCCAATTGTTATCATGGGGAATGCAGACCTGTGCTCCCAGAGCTCCAGATATTTTTTAAGTGAAGCCAGAAATCTAGAATCCTATGTGAAAGCACCAAAGGTCTACAAGTTGGCAACAGAGTCAATTTTTTGGAAACACTGCTAGGGCCAAACACATCACGTCTGTGGGCCAGCCTTGGCCCCTGGGCCTCTGGTCTGTGCCCTCTGTAGCTGTGCATTCCATCGGCGCCTGTGTGTCAGTCAGAAACGGGGGCTCGCTGGGTCCCACTCGCTGGGTCCCATTGGGTGTGTGGGGTGAGGCAGTGCCTGAAGAGCACAATAAGAAAAGCACCCACAGCCCAGCTCAGTTTCCTTATCATGTTGGATTATTTGCAGCAGCTGCTCTAAACCTGGCCTCATCCCCTCCAGTCACATCCCAATTCCTCAGAAGGGAGTGCTCGAGGGTGCTATGTGCTCAGTGGAAGGGCAGATGGGGAAGGAAGAGGCAATATAGTGATCCCTGGGACAACCATGGACTCACCCTCCAGTGAAAAGAAGCAACTGATGTTGGGAATGTGGCCAGGATTGGTGAACCACAGGGATTTCTGTACCTTATAAACGAGGATGTAATACTTTCGAAGTGGCACCTTGAAAGAAAGAAGCATTGAAACTAGACAAATGCAATTGTGTTGTAGATAGAATAAGGCATGTTAAAGGAGATGGCCACATACGGGAGTCCATTGGGAAGTAAAGGAGAATCCTGTATGCCTTGGACCACTTAGTCTGAGGCTGGACCATCCAACCCACTGAGATAAATATGACCTTCCTATAATGGGCTGGCACTGCTGTAACTCTTATATTCTGTTCTGTAGAATAAACAATCTCACTACCAACTTCCAAGTCCAAATATAAAGACTCTGTGCCTTGGTGTCATGATTTATATTATCCACTGGATATGTTCCATTAGAATGTCTATGTTCAAAGGGAAATTGCTCTTCATGTTGTTAAACACACCTCAAACAGGGACTCAACGATTACTTGTTAATATGCTTAGTTAAGATGTGTCCATTTGCATTTTGTATTTAGTTTTGTATTTCCATATATTTAGAGATCCACTTGGTCCCCAGCTTTGACTCATGTTTTTCTACTTCATCTCGTGTTTCCATGTTTGTGGTGATACTGTGCTTGTCTGTACCCCATCCTGACACCCAGAATCATCTTTGTGTTCACCAAAGCCTTGGGAACAGTCTGTAAATCAACAGTTCATTGTGGAGTACAGATTTAGTGAAAAGAAATTGGATTGGAAGAAAGTCTGTTAGTTGACAAGTTGGAATCCAGAGTCTGGATTGTCTCAGAATCCACCAGAATGGAAGAGAAAGTTATTTTGAGTAATTTGCAAGTATGAGTGTGCATGTTTTTCTCTGAAAAGCTTTGTGAGGCTTAGAGGAAATGTGATATATTTTTGCACCAAGAAATTTGTTTAAGAACCAATTTTTATATTTCTATAAATAATAAAATTTAATTTAGGTATCAAATACAAATTGGTTTTCTTTTTATTTTAAACTTTACTGTGATTTCAGAAGAATGTTTAATATTTATTCTAAATGGATAATCACATTTGTACATGGTAGTAGCATCCTAATTCTTTTTTGGATCAACTCCGTATCCACTATAATTAAAAATATGTAAAAATGGTATATGCGTGTGGAAGCACTGAAAATTGAGTCAAGTCATGGGTTTGAGGTATGGAATGGAGAGTGGTTTTCCCCCTTTGTTGCAATTATGCTATTTTTGTAAATTTTTTAAAAACCTCAAAATGAGAAATCAGTGCCTTCAGAGTTAGTTTCCTTTTAAAAACTAGGTATTTTTACATTCTTGATCTTATATCGATAAGCTCATTTTCATCAGCCTAGATTTATTTTCCCTTTCCAATAATGTACTCCTTACTCTTTGGCAAGGTACCCCTTCCTCTTTGGCAAGGTACCCCTTCATTAGAGATCCGAAAGAAAAAAAAATAAATTATTTCAGATACTCGAGTCTGAGTACATAAGACAGTTTTTATAATAAGAAAGACAAGTTACGGGAAATGGAATCTTTTTCGATATCTGAGAGTTTGCTCTGCGGAAGATAACTGCACGCCAAGGCACTGCCAGGAGATCTATATTTCTGTTCCTGACATCTGTAGGTACCACTGCCACTGCCAATGGTGATGAGGATAAGTGATGGGAAAATGAACTGGGAGGTGATATATCTTCCTTGACAGATTTAAAGAACTGCCACAGGCAGCCCCAAGGCAAGTGCTGACTGAGGACATTCTGGCGCCTGTGTCGGGTCACTCTGGCATCGGCAGGCAAAGCTGTTAGAAGCAGGGGGCGATGCAATAACTCTGTGGTTTAAATCTCCACTTAGATCCTTTTTTTGAGGGGGTGAACTGGAGGTTGTACTACAAATTCTGAAATATCCATTATTGTTGGTAAGTTAGTATCTGCCTTGTCCTTGTGTTATTACCGTGGAGATCCAGTATTCATTACTCCATGCCCAGGATCCAAAGATATGCCCACATAAACATTTGAATATGGTTGTCCTAAGATTTCAAGGTTTGCTCCCCATCCTCGAAGCCCCTGCATTCACCCAAGGTGTAGTGGTAGATGTGGGCTGGGTCAATCTTAATATTGATCACAAGGGGAGAGTCTGACCTGAGTTACTGCTCTGGCAAAGACAAACAGGCACAAATGCAATACAGCAAAGGACCATGGCTGCTCCCTAGGGAGCCTCCTGGGGAGCCTGGAGGAGCTGTGCTTACTGCTTCTGGAGAGCCCGGCTGGGGACATTCAAAGGGAGGAAGTGTGCTCAAAGGCAGCCCTTGCACCCAATGACTTTTCTCTCTTTGTTTGTCTAAATATAAATATGATTTTTGGTTATAAAACAGCTAACCGTTTTGCTTTTCTTTTGTGCTTCTGTCGGGTCCAGGACTTTATAAGGATTTGACCTTACTCAAAATGTGCAAAGAAGAATGATGGAAGCCCCTGAATACCTTGATTTGGATGAAATTGACTTCAGTGATGACATCTCTGTAAGTATCGCTACTTGCAAGCAATGCTTTCAGGAGATTCTGCCTTCATCTATATGGGCTCCTTTCTCTGTTATAGTCTGTATATCCTAAATTCTTCCAACCACGTTTAGAAATTGACAGCAGAAATCCTGCTATGGCAGACAAAGTGTGGGTTGGGGGCCTCCTGGACCAGGAGTGAATCCCACTTAATTTTGTGTGAGCTTGGGTGAGAAAGACATCATTTAACCTCACTGGGCCTCCCCTTCCTAATCTGTTTCACTGTTGTCAAAATTATTCATTGAGTAAATTTATAAAGTGCCTGCATATGGTAGGCACCTTCATAAATTTACTTATGTACATAATTAACCCTATCGATGTTAATCTCTTTTATATGACTGGCTGTGCCACAGCCAGCATGCTCTAGCATTCACAAGGACACAGACTGAAGGATGTCCAAGTTATTAATTTATGAACAATAAGAGCTTCCAGTCACTGGAGCTTTCAAAACACAGGTTGGACATTTGTTGGGAATACTGAGGAAGAGTCATGTGTTGATAAAGGGCAGGACGGGCTGACCACTGAGGCCCCGCTTAATACTGTAATGCTGTGGGCTGATGAGCTTCTTAGTTCCCACAACACTCACAGACTTCCTGCTGCCTCCAGCCTAACTCCTGGCAGCTATGAGTGGATGGTCTGCCTGCCCTTTGCTCAGAGCTGCTTGTGACTTACCCTGGGCCACGTGATCTCTTCTGGCCAACCAGCAAACCTACTGGCCTCTCAAACCCTAGCCCAGTTGGGCTGACTCTCAGACTGTGTGATGGGAAGCTTGCCGTTTCTGAACTAGCGATGTAACTTTTCTTCCCAGGACCTCCAAGGGTGCACTTTCTCACCTTACTTTCCATTGATTTCTCAGTTTTTGGTCACCACTGGCAATTGTCTCAAAAGTATAAGCTTTAAGGCGCCTCTGGCAGCAGTGTTATTCTTCTAATTTACTCCTTACCTTGAAGTAAAATATTCATACTCTATGCAAGAATTGGATTCCTGGGATGCGTTTGAAGAATCACCTATTTAATGGATGAATCTTCCTACCTTTCCCTATTTGTGAATTCAGCCTTTCCCTCCTTCAGCTTCCAGACAACTTTTATTAGTCCTCATTAAGACTAATGTGAAATGAGTGGTATCTCTCTCTCTCTCTCTCTCTCTCTCTCTCCCTCTCCCCCTCCCTCCCTCCCTCCCTCCCTCTGCCTCCCTCCCTTTTTAAATCACTGTGCTTGACTTAAATGTGTATCAGAGCATGGTTCTTTTATAACCACTCCCCTCCAGGTATTTTGAGCTGGCTGGGGAAAAGCAAGAAAAGTGAATGATGATGTGAGAGGTGGGGGTGGGGTGGAATGTGTTTCAGAAAGGGGCTATGTTATGATTATCAATTCAGGGTAGCTCTCTGAGCCTTGATAATAAAGTTGCATTTTAAGAGCATAGGCTTTGAAGGCACCAGTCCGGGCTCCAGCCTCGTTCTGACCTTTGCTGGCTGGAACACAGTAACTTCGTCTCTCTGAGATACCCACCTCATTTTTAAGATTGTTTTGAGGACTGAGTGAAATAATAATATATGGAAAGCACTTATCTTGGCACACAGTAAGTTGCTCTTAAAAATGGTAGCTTTTGTTATTATTTCAATGAATACTACAATAATATTTATATGACCAATGGTGAAGAAAGAACTCCAGGGAAAAGACCAGGCATCACGTCAAGACTTTAAAAAAACACAATAGAGCAGTTATATTTACAGAAGAATCATTTGGCAGCAGCCCTTAATTTAGATGAATTAGGAATCTCCACTTGCAAGATAATAAAATATGTTAAGCAATAACTGAAGCTGTTTAGCAAATTGGGATTCAAAATTATGCAATAGTTGAGCTTCTATAACCTGACCACTCAAACATAAGTAAAGATCTCCATCTGTAGTTGTGTAACTGCACTCAAACTTCCCCCTTTAAATAGATTCCTATTGTTCGTATCTTTAGCCTGCATTTAAACTGAAATCAGAAAGGAAAAAAAATGAAATTGCATAGAATTGTTAAAATAATGATAATGGTTAACACTGAGCACTTCCCAGGGGATAGGCATTATCTTATTTAATCCTCACAGCAATCCTGTGAAGTAGGGAATATTATTATCTTCCTTTTACAGATGAGGAAACTGAGGTGTGGAGATGTTACATAACTTGTCCGGGCTCACCCACCTACTTAGAAGCACTGTCTTTGGAATATCAACTTTTAGCCCCAATACGTGGGTCGGCTTTACCCATCACCCCTGGGGAACATTTGGCAATACCTGGAGACATTTTTGATTGTCATAACTGGGGAGGTATTCCTGGCATCTGGTGGGTAGAGAGCAGGGATGGATCTAAACATCCTGCAATGCCCAAGAAAATCCCCTACAATGAAGAATTATCTGGCCTAAAATGTGGGCAGTACTGAGGATGAGCAATCCTGGTCTATTTTAATCCACTTAAAACTAAAGAAACTCTACTTTACCTGGCAACCTCTGTAACATGGTAGATTATTTTATAATAGTTCCATCTCATCCAGGTTCAACACGTTAAATGTGCCAGAATCATATTGCTCTATATAATGTCTTCATGGGAAAAGCAGTAGAGATAACCTCTAAAATATTGAAATGATTGTTCTCAGCCTGTTTAGGTAACCTAGGAACAATAAATTGACAACTGCTTTAGGGGCTAAATGGAGACAATTCAGATGCTAACGCTGGGGAAAAAAAAAAAAAAACACGCCATGATGTGTTCAGTTTGCTAATTCACTGGCGTAACAAGAAATGTAGTCTCCCATAAACATGCCTGTATTGTTAGGATTCTGTAAACCTCCTTTTCTGACAGCCCTTCAGCTTCTTTCCTGGTTTAGTGGCAGGAAGGGGGAAGGAAAATGCACAATACATTTGAAAATGATGTTTACAAAAAAGATGCCCGAGTTTAAAACTCCTCTTCTTACTCTCCAGCCATAGCCCTTTTACATATTACAGGGTTTCTGTTTCATGATTTTCCCCTCTGGTTGTGAGCCTGGCTCTTGTTTTAATTTAAACACAAGCTGTATATTGGTACAGAAAAACAGCTAGAACTGTTTTTTTGCCTTTACCTAATGAAACAAAACACAGAAGGCAATCAAATTATTTTGAAGTTTCCCAGACTCAAAAATAATGCTCATCTTTTGCAAAATGCAGAGTTTAAACTATACATTCTTGTAACCCTGCCATCTAAAAGGGCAGAACATTGTGCAATAGCTGAGGATCTGTGAAGGAGAGATGACGACACACATAAACATACGAGTTCAAAGTTGGGCTTTTCTGTCACTGCAAATGTGTTTACAGATTTCCTTCTTTATTCCTATGGAAGCCAGATCTCTCTGTCTTAAAAAAGAGAAATGCTCTGGAATATTATTTTACCATAGGGTTCTTAGTAGACATGATGTTCTTTTTTTCTAATTTATTTATTTATTTATATCTATTTTTGGCTGCGTTGGGTCTTCATTGCTGCACGAACTAGAGAAAGCCCGCAAGCTTTCTCGCAGCAAGCGGGGGCTACTCTTCGTTGTGGAGCGCGGGCTGTAGGCACGCGGCCTTCAGTAGTTGTGGCTCGCAGGCTCTAGAGCACAGGCTCAGTAGTTGTGGCGCATGGGCTTAATTTCTCCGTGGCATGTGGCATCTTCCCGGACCAGGGCTCGAACCCGTGTGCCCTGCATTGGCAGGCGGATTCTTAACCACTGCGCCACCAGGGAAGTCCCCCGTGATGTATTTATTTTATGAAGAGAGACCAATTTGCTGTCCTCAAAAATAGGATTATACACAGGACTGAATAAAGCAGAGGCCAAACCACAGATCCACTGCAGCGCTCCACTCGTGAGCCATCAAATGTTGGCCATGCCATGCACTGACTGAACTCTTTAAGCACTGGTCCTGTTTAAGCCTCACATCAAGTCTGCAAGGCAAGCCCTATTTTTATCCCCTGTTTGGCAGATGAAAAAATGAGGCTTAGAGAGAGAGTCTGACTTTCACAAGGTTACAAGTAGGTAAGTGGCAGGGCTAGGATTTCAGTACAGAACTGTTTGACTGTGTTACTCTTTCTCTTCTGAGCAACTTGGTTGAGTAGAATCATCTCTGGACCAGTCATCTCACCCATCACTATCCCCAACTGTCATTGAAGCAATGGCAAAGTGCTTTTTGGAAGTAAGGGAGTTGGTATATAGTGTAAATAAATAAAAAAAAAAACAAGCTAAGAGAACTTAAGCAAGTCTCTCAATTTTATTGTTCCTCAACTTTTCCATCTGTAAAACGATAATAATCCATCTCTACCTAGCATCCTGGATTTTATGGAGAAGATATGAAAATTTATATATATGTACATATGTAAACACACACACCCATATTTATATACAGACACAAATACATATATATGTATATGCGCATCTGTATACAAACACCTACATGTACATATAAACATGTACATGTAAATAGACACACACACATATGTGCACACACACATAAATACAATTTATGTGCAATGCTGTATTCCTCAGCACAGGAAATTTTGTTGCCTTTCTGTGTCGCCATGACTGCAGCTTTGGTGAAAGTTGACATTTTTGGAAATTGCATAGCCTATGTTTTGTGCAAATCAAATGAGATCAAGATAAATAAGTGTCCTTCCACCTTATTATCCCCTTTGACCCAAGGCCTTGCAACCCAGAGTAATAGCACAGACTTATGTGGATTCATTTTCCTAAGGTGCTTAAATCACTGGTAGAAAAATAAATTCTTACAGCAAATAAATCTCACTCTCAGTGAGTTACATTTTCCCATCCCACAGACTGGGCATCACTTGCACTAAAATACCTGACCCCCTCTGTTTTGTGTGCACTACATTCCACTAACACTTCCCAGATTTCATTACATTCTGTCCAAGAGCTGCTTCACAGCAGTGGGAGACCTTGAGAAAGGGTGTGTAGGGCTTATCACGTGGACTTAGGCACTGAGTTAGGGAGGGTAAAGAATACAGCTTTTGTTCCAGTTTTAGGTGTGAAAAAGACTAGAAAGATATTCAAGGTGCAGAGAACCTGGCTTGCCCCTCCCCTCTAGCAAGGGATCAGTCTAAGATCCTATTATCCTTTCCTCTTTGCTTCCTAGAATGTGACCAAGACGTTTAGGTGGCCTCTGATTGCCTCCATCTCTTCTTCGCTGTCCCGGTCAATCAGCCCTGCCGTGCTTACTTGAAACTTACTTATATTTAAACTTTTCTTAGCGCTTCTCAGTAGGATCTAGTTTCATCAGCTTTTCAAAATGACCCAACATTTTTCAGTGTTCTTTTTGCAATATCTTGTATTCAAGTCTCAATTACCTCTCATGGGTCCCCTCTCCAGCTCCCCACTGTCCAAAACCTCACACTTGTTCTAATATTATATATGTGTTACCATTTTCTGAATACCTGCCAGGAAAGGAATTAGGAATAATCTAATCCAGGCAAAATGAATTGTAAATTCATGTCCCATAACTACTGTTAGAGTCCAGATCTAGAGCCCAGGTCCTCAGACTCCGAATCTTGGACCCGACTGATATCTCTACCTGAGGTGGTAGAGAGCAACCTTATGGATAGAGTGATTTCCAAGAAGTATGAGCAGCTGCCAGATTTTTTAATTTGCTGTCCTCTCACTCTGCAGATAGCCCTGAACCTTCTCATCTTGCCCAATAGTCATGGCATTTACTAGACTGACTATGCAGGTTATTTATACAAACTATTTACCATTTATGAACAACTAGATTTTATGTCAGTCTACTCAACAGGCATGTATGAAACATTTACAGTGCATCAGGCATGGTTCTAGGCTTGGCGTGAATGACACAGACTTGTTCTGTGCTCTCACAGAGTTTACAATCCCCTATGATAACAATTGAGCATATTATGAAATGCCAGATTAACTTAATAGTAGGTTACATTTAATCACAATATCAAACTCCATTCTTGACAGTCAGTCTTTATATTTTGGTAGTGATTAATTATTGGCTCACAATTAAAACCAGGCAATCATTGAGGTCAAACAAGATGTAAAGCCAGCCATCTGCCCTACTGTGAGATAACTTTCTTTTCTAAGTCTTTTGTAATTTGTGATTTTTGCCTCAATAGTTACCATTATTTTGGCTTCATTTCTAAATGCTCATTTTTGATACTTTTTAATTAAATGATAATAGTCACTAACATTTATTGAACACATAACTATGCATCGGACACTATTCCTGATGTTTTACATTATTAGCTCATAATCTTCACAGCCACATTCTGATGTAGATACCATGAGTACCTGTTTACAGATGAAGAAACTGATGATAGACAGAGATGGAGTAACTAAGTTTAATTAGCTAGAAAATGGTGAAGCCCGGCTATAATGTGCAGTCTAGCTCTAGAATCCATGTATGTAACCACTGTGTTGAAAATGACTTCTGCCCAGTCCCTTGGTCACCTGTGACCCCTCTCATTCACCCCCGTCTTTTTCCATCCATGACCACTTCTCACAACAGGTGGGGATCATTCAATACTGTACTCTCATCACCTTCACCAATGTGGATCTTAATCTTTTGCCTGATTACACATATTAGCATTACAATAGAGTCATTCCTGGCATACTCTCAATATGGTCAGAACGAATTACTGGATTTTCCCAAATACCAACCACAAGCAATGTTTTAGCATAAAAGAATTTGATGATTATTAATTTTTTAAGTACCTCTTGGAACATAGGATAAAAACAAGGAACAAGAGCAAAAATCAAATGCATTTGAGAAGAGGATTATTCATAATAATTTTCTTTAATAGAGCCTGAATGGTGGAAAGAAATATATTTAAATCAGACTGGGATACTTATATGAACATGTAGATCACCAATATCTGTACTATGTACAGGTGGTGGTTGAAACTGTGGGAGTCCGTAAGGTCACCTGTGAAACATGGAATGTGGAAAGGGAAGAATGTTCCAGGGAAGGAACTGTGCAGATGTATGTCCTATGAGGTGGGAGGAAAAAGAGGCTTCTACAAAAGAGACTGGAAAGGAGTTTTCAAAGATACAGGAGGAAAACTAAGGGAGATTAAGAAGAGGGGGAGAGATGATTTAAAGAATTTAAAAAAGGAAGTGGTCCAGAGTGGGAGATAGGTCATTAGAAAGAGAAGGGTTTGAAAAGTGCCACTGGATTTTCCAGTTAAAACTCTTTGGTGGCCATAATAAGAGCAGTGCCTGTGGGTGATAGCACAGATGGCGGGTCGTCGTGGCTGGAGGAGTGAATGCAGAGGTGAGGAAGTGGAGACAAGAAGCAAGGCAGTTCTTTCAAAACAGATGGCTGTGAACCCAAGAGCAGGAAACTCCACCCACGGCCAACTGAGGAGGCAGCGTGTCTTGAGGTGGCAGGGGTGCTTCTTTAATTTTATGGGATCAGAGGAGAGAGCTGAAGTTGAGAGAGTAGCTGAAGAGAAGAAGAGGGGACGATGGCAGAGCATGAGTCTGAGATGGGAGAGGAGGAGATCTGAGCGCAAGCAGCGGGCTAGCAGGATGAAGGCGTACACTGTGGGTACCACATCCTCAGAGAAGGGAAAACAGCCTGATCTGTTAGGGAGGGCATGAAGTCAGGACACCCCTTCCTGAATTGGGAGGTCAGGCCATTGGAGAGGAGGTCACAATTTTAGGAAAATATTGTGCTTCTGAAAAACTCACCTCAGCTGCGTATCTTTGCTTTCACTACCAGCTTTGCGTGTACACATTTCTGTCATTTTATTGTGTGACTGCGGAGAGGCCTGCTTGAATTTTGGAAAGCTACGTGAGAAACCATGAATTTTAGTATAGTTGTTTGGATGACTGGCCTAATTGTTTCTTTTGGAAACTTAATGAGACCTTAGTTGTTTAAAAGTCTCTAGCTTGAAAAGGTGTTGGGATTTTAGTTCTTTCATTTTCTGTGGCTCATGACCATTTGAGTAATGCCTGCTTGTTCACCCAACTGGCTGCACTTCTCAGGAGCAAGGGCCAAAGCTTTTCAGTCCCGAATAGTATGTAGGGTGGTCAGAGATCCCCAAAGCCCAATGTAGAAATCACAGTCTGTTATTATGAATCCCACGCATGTTCAAACTATTTTGCATGGCAGAGTGTCAACATTGATGTAAGCTGGGACGTGTAGGACTGTCTTACGTCATAGCAACTCTGTGTAGTTTGTGAAGCTAAGTTTCAATGTCTGTTCTTGGCCGTGGGTTCTCTTGGATGAGGAAAGACCAAAGAAGCCAAATAAGGTGCTGAGACAGGCTGGGCTGTCCTTCCTTTTTTCCTTTCCAGTCCAAACCTGGCTCCCCTCTTCCTGCCTCATCAGTTCTCACATCTTGATATACTGAGCTGCAAATCATGAGAGGCACGAAGATGAGGAACGCACATGAAAAATGAGTTAGAGAGAAGAGACCAGAACATTTAACATCGTTTTACAGCTTGCAAATTGACTTCACTTACATTATCTCTTATGATTATCTGTGTTTTCTAGATAAAGAAACTGAGCCCCAAAAATAGGAAATGATTTATTTGTCCAGAACTACAGAGTTAATAAATGTCAGAAGTAGGACTCGAATCCAGAGCTTCTGGCTCCAAATCCATTGTCTTTATACAAAAAGCTAAGGCATCAGCCAGAATTCATGCTGTTAATATATGAGAAGTGTTTATTCTTTTAAATATAGCGTGATTACATTGCTAGACTGGTAGTTATGGAATTTTCTAAGAAGATTAGTGCTTTATAAATATTAAGTACTACCATTATTAGTATTATTATTGCCACCCAAATCATGGGCTACATAGGAGAATTCATTTCATTCAGTTCAACAAGTACCTAGTTTCTTTGGTAACTAAAATATTGTCCACACCCTCAGGAAGCAGAGAAAGAAATTAGGTAAACATATAGATGAAATGTCACATGATGGATTCTTTAATGGACATATGCCCAAGATAAGGAAATAAAGAGCAGTGGTTCTTGAACTTCGCTATGCATCAGAATCACCTGAACGGTTTGTGAAAACACAGATTGCCGGGCCCTGCCCTTAAAGTTTCTGGGATGGGGCCCAAGAATGTGAATTCCTAACAAAGTTCTTAGATGGTGTTAATGCCACTGGTCTGGACACCACACTTTGGAAGCTGAGATAAGTTCCATCCGGGAGGCTCAGAGAAGATACAGTGGGGGAGCCACAAGAAATTTACTGTTACTAAAGTAGCCTGAGGATGGAAAAATGTCATGGAGAAGTAGAGAAGAGGAATTACAAGGAAGCACAACGAAATTGTTGGAATTGATAGATAGGTTCATTATATTGATTGTGATAACTTTATAGGTATATACATATGCTGACACATTAAACTGTACACTTTAAATATGTGAAGTTTCTTTAAAGTTTATCAATTATACTTGGATAAAGATTTTTAAATAGATGAAGAACAGCAGATTCAAAAAAAAAGAAGAAGAAGAAGACGGTGGGGAGAGATGTCTGAGCTCGTGGAGGGCTGCATGTGCCATGCTAAGGCATGTGGCCTTTCTCCTACAGGCAGTGCAGAGCCACTGAAAGGTCCGAAATAGAGAAGCACCCTAGTCAAATTTGCATTTTAGAAAGCTAATTAATTTTAGAGCGAGTATGGAAGCGTGGAAGAAATTGCCACTTACGACCTAAATATGAAAGAACTCCTTTGACCGTCTATAATGTTATGCCCAGGGATTAATCAAATGTGTGTACAGCTTAGTATTTCAGTCGAATAGTTAATAAGTCATTGTGTGCCATGCATATGTACAAGTCAAGGATATCATCCTTTCCCTTAGACACTTGTGGGAGCCAGCACAGCCCAAGGGAACAACACCTTGCCTTGTCTTTCACAAGGCAAGGTGCTTTTTTATCAAGGGCAGAAAAGAGTCTTTCTCTTTCTGACTTACTTCACATAGCATGATAATCTCTAGTTGCATCCATCTGAAATGTGACACAAATGAACCTATCTATGAAACAGAAACAGAATCATGGACCTAGGGAACAGACTGGTGGTTGCCAAGGGGATGGGGGGGTGGGAGAGGGAGGGAGTGGGAGTTTGGGGTTAGCAGATGCAAACTGGTGTATAGAGAATGGATAAACAACAAGGTCCTACTGTACAGCACAGGGAACTGTATTCAATATCCTGTGATAAACCATAATGGAAAAGAACATGATAGCACAGGGAACTCTACTCAATGCTCTGTGGTGACCTAAATGGGAAGGAAATCCAAGGAAGAGGGGATATATGTATATGTGTGGTGATTCACTTTGCTGCACAGCAAAAACTAACACAACATTGTAAGCAACTACACCCCAATTAAAAAAAAAAAAAAAGGAAATTTAGACACATACCCAGGGAGAATGCCATGTGATGATAGAGGCAGAGATTGGACTGGTGTGTCTACAAGTCAAGGAAAACCAAGGATTGCTGACAACCACCCAAAGCTAGAAGAGGCAAGGAAACCTTCTTACCTAGTGCCCTCAGAGGGAGAATGGCCCTAAAGACACTTTGACTTTGGAGTTCTAGCCTCCAGAATTGTGAGGGAATAAATTTCTTTTCTCTAAAAAAAAAAAAAAAGGAATATGAAAAAGAATGTGTGTGTGTGTGTGTATAACTGAGTCACTTTGCTGTAAGCAGTAATTAACACAACATTGTAAATCAACTATACTTCAATTAAAAATTTAATTAATTAATTAAAAAAAAAAAAGAAGTCAGTAAGGGCTGAAGCAATCAGCCAGGGTTTCACGGAAAATGCAGAACTCAAGCTGGCCTTGCAGAGCAGTGGCATTTGCCTGGCCAGAGGAAGGCACTGCAGGCAAGGGGGCCCCCGGAGTAAAGGAACTGAAGGGGAACTGAACTTTGAATGCACAGGGACATTGAAGAAGCGGAGACAACTGTTCAACCTTTGGCAGGGGCTTTTCTTGAGGCATGATGGTGGAGTGGAAAAGAAGTTTGGATCAAAAAGGGTGTTTCCACTGAAAGATGTTTAGAAAAAAAATAAATTAGAGAGCAACATAGAGGTAGGAAATATAATACTTCTCAGCCATCTGCAAGCCCCTCTCCTCTCTTATCACCCAAGGATAATAGGAATCAAGGGAACAGAATATAAAGGCTTGGGTTGGGATCAAGAGACAGGGAAGGTACGTGGGTCTTTGGTTCTGTTAGGGCCAAAATAACAGTAGTTGCTACCCTGGGAGCTGGCCATTGTCCTGAGAATGCGGTGGGCTGGCGACCTAACAGCTCCTTATCAAAGGCCGTCTGTCCTGTGAACTGGGATGAAAGCCTGGGAAGTCTTCCCTTTCAGCTCCCAGATGGTATCACAATGCACTTGTGAAAGAGACTTCCTGGGTCATTTGCTTATTCCCAGATTTGCAGATATGAAAATTTTTTTGCATGTTCGTTTTGTGAATTGTGTGTTTCCACTGTATCGCTTCATATCACAACTTAACCATCTATACAGCACTCTCTTAAGCTTTATCTTCTATGCAAAGAGCAGTGTACTTGCTGAAAGAAATCTACAAATTGATTTTTTTTCTTGTGTGTCCTTGTAAAGAACGGTAGATTTGTTCACAGTGTAGACTGGAGTCATTGCTGAATTTGACATTCCATATACCCTTGCAGTTATCCAAAACTTTGATTTTCTGGCCTACACATCATCTTTTTCTTAGATTATTATACTTTTTATTTCCCTGACCAGGAGCAGCACCTGACTTTTTCTTCAATGGCATTATTCCCAAATTACTAACATGAATGCCCACACAAAAGTGGCTTCCTGTGTGACCATGGATCAAGAGGCAGAGCTGCCAGGTGTGATGCAGGTTGAGGCAGTGGATGGGGCTCAGCCAGGCTAGTCTCTGCCTGGAGCTCAGTCCCTACACCAGCCAGGCAGCCTGGGTTGTTCAAATTTAAACCTCATCAAATTAAAAGTGATTGCATACTGTGGACCTTTGAGGTCACATTGGAGGAGCTGAAGGTGAAGCTGATAAATTGTAGATTGTGACATGTCTGACTTTGGGGTGGGAGGTGACAGTTAGGATGCATGTGGCTGGAAATGCAGATAGCAGCATACCCAGTTTACTGAAATACATATCATTAAGCCCACTGAGCAACTTATTGAACTTATCGTTAACTATATTTAAAAGCACAATCAATCTGAAATTTCCCCTTTCTAAAATTTTGCCTTGGAAGAAAAGGAAAAAAAAAAAATGAACGAGGGTAAGACTTTGCCAAAGGGTGCTTTCATGGGGCACATGGCAACCAAAACAAAAGGCCCAATTTTAATTGAATTACAAACTGTGTAATTATTTAACCTGTACCAGCTGGTCTCAAGAAGCTACCAGATTTCCTTAGAGAGTTTGTACTTGGCCAGAAACATAAGGTAACTTATTAGGAACAAGAAAAATGCCTTCTATACCTATGTTACCAGCCCCCACTCCCAAAGAGCATAATATAAAAGGGGAATAAAATCCTTGGAGTTCATTTTTGGCTTAAGAGGCAGTCCTCCCGCCCTCAAATATGTGAATGGGTTTGCTAAAGCACCTGTAGTCTCTGAGGAATGGCTGACATAAACAGGATGTTACTGCATCAGACAGGTAAGAGTAATTTCTCTAATTAGTCATCTGAGATTTCATTTTTCACTTGGAAGTACTGGAAATTTAATTTGTTTGTGATGTGCAATTGGTGAACTGACAGTAGCTCCAACTGCGCTTCCCTCTGTCTTGCTGTCCTGATGCTGGGTGGAAAGCACGGGGGTGGGGCATGTGGGGCAGTCTCGATGTAGACACTTCGCTTCATCTGTCAACATCAAGCTAACTAAAGCACCTTCGTATTGACAAATGTGTCCTAATTACACATTCCTCACTTGTAATGCTAGAATAATCCTAATGAGTTTCCCATGATCATTTTTCTTTTAGATTAAATGTTTTTTCTCAATCCCCCTTCCAGTTTTGTAACAGTGAAGTCATTCAGAATCCATGCTCATTTACATAAGAGCATTGTTTCCTAAAGGTACAGAGCAAACTATTTTTAGAAAGCTGTATTTTATGAATTAAAGTATGATTGAAGACAGGACCTGACTTGGCCTTTGATTAAAGACAGAGTTCATCCTATTTATTTTGTTTTAAAACACCCTTCTCCAAAGAAAGCTTGATTGGGATCAAACTTCGTCCCCATACATCATAGCTATTGATTTTACATTTGTTGTCGCTCTGCTGATTTTATGCCCCTTTATGTCACAATTTGTTATCCTGATAGCCGGCCCCTGAGTTGGTGCTGGGACTGAGCCTGCAAGGTGGCTTCTTTCAATTCAGACTAATCTATCCATGAAACAGATGAGCTTTCAAACACAGAACTATGCTCTTCTCACTTTTCATAGCATTATCCTGGTATTTCCCATGGAGATTACAGTAAAATTTGTGGCAAGTAGCAACATTAGGGACATTTCTGTAGTCCAGGAGATATAGCTCCTGGCTGCCCTGGATGCTGCAGGAAGCTGCGTGCTCCTCTTCTTGGTTTTTTTTTTTTTTTTTTTTTTCACACATAGATTCACTCTTAGGATTCAGAATACAAATATTATGGCCATCTTCTGGAACATGTCAAGGACAGAAAATCCTTCCAGCTTCTACAAGTAGCAGAAGGGATAGAATGTCTGCTGGATACACCCCACCTTATTTGTTAAAGGACTGTCCAGCCCTCTTTTTAATCTGCATCTACTTACATGCCTATAGGTAGAGTCTGGGATGCTGCCAGATCACCAAGCAGCCCATTTAGGGTAAAATTAGATAGACTTTCCAGAGATATATGTTGTACTCAAGTATCACTTCTTGTGTTTTGATTTTCTGGCCAATTGAGTGAATGTAATGCTCTTATTTTAAATTGCTACTTTACACTTTTTCCTCCTCTGGCTTCCCATTCAGTATTCAGTCACGTCACTCAAGACCATCCCGGAACTGTGCCGAAGATGTGATTCGCAAAACGAAGACAGATCAGGTAAGCTTTGCTCCCCACCTCTTCTCCTTATCCTGCCTTTTAGAGTGGGGGGGGGACTCCTCCTGGCATCCCTTCCCCCTCACATTGGTTGCTCCTGCTTTCTGTTTTCTTTTTCTTTTATGGCTTCTCCACTTACCCCCGACCCTCAACAAACAGATGTTAGGTCATCCTCCAAAGACTAACCGGACAGGGAGGCCCTAATGAGGACTCAGCTGTATACAAATAAATGTAGGCGATCATCGCGGCAGCTCCAAACCACAGTATACGCAGCAATTTACTGCAAACCCGAGAAACCATTGGTGACAAAACATAATGATGCAGGCGCCAATGAAAAAATGTTGGATGCATTTACTACCCATATGGCAAGGACCAGCTTGGGGGATGGTGCTTTGCCAAAGTCTGAAACCCTATCAGGGATGTGACATGATAGAATCTGCAGTAAGGCATACTGTAACAGTTAAGATTAAAGCAAAGCTTTGGAGTTTAATAGTGTAAACTAAACAGAGAATTATGGCGTATAGATGAAAACCAGCTGGCTGACCTTTTCTCCCTGCACACCCCCGACCCTTGACAAAAAAAGTACATTCAGGGTTGTTTTTCCCTCTGTAAATCAAATTAAGCCCCTCTGCTTTTCTCTCTGTGATGGGCAAAAATGACAATAAAAAAGGATATTGATGGGAATGATACCATAGCATTAAACTGTGAAATGATGTTTATTATTTTTCCAAGTAATTACTCTAAGGCATCACCATTAACCTTGCCAAAGCTGGACCTCTGATAGTAACTAGAATCCTGAGAACCACGGATGATGGAAGACTTAAGATAACCCTAGAATTATGTGTATTGTGTTTGAAAATAAATAGATCATCCTTACCTATGCAGCTGCTAGAACTCTAGGCCTTTCAAACTGAAAGGACTGTGCAAAGCTAATTTACTTTTCTCTTGGGCCATTTGTTTTCTTTCAACATTTTGTTTAGATGAGATGGGGAAAATAATTAGTCTATCTAGGTTTGTTTATCTCTGTTTTTTTTTTTTGTTTTTGTTTTTTGTATGAGTGAAAGTAATGCTTCAATGTTTGGGTCAGAAACATCATAGAAGATAGTTTGAAGTTCAAATAAAAGTTTTCATTTACCTCCATTTAAAAAAAAATTTTCTTATTTCAAATGCACTCAAGTATCTATGGGGTTAACAGAGGCTTTGGCCATAAGGCTTATCAGGATGTGCCTCCTTAAAAGGCATCACCAGGTTCAAAGTTAAACCTCTGTGATCAGTGACAAGGGCAGCAGACGCAGTGGACGGGCCCCTGGCCTCAGAGTCCGAAGACCTCCGTCTGAGTCAACATTCAGACATCTATCAGTTATACGACCCTGAGCCTGTGACTCATTATCTATAAAATAAAAAAAGAAACTTGTTCTGCCAATGTCGCCAGGCTACTGTTAGGATCAAAATTAGGTGATGTATCCGAAGGTGCTTTGTAGATACAAGATTTTCTTTCTTCTTTCTTTTTTTTTTTTTTAATTGGAGATGGGGCAAGAGAGAAGACATAACAGCAAACACTTCAGTAGTGCTTAATGTGCTAGGTATTGCTGTAAGCCCTTTACTCGTATTAACTCAATTAATCCTAAAATCCTTGTGAGCTAAGTATTGTACTATTAAGATGTTTATATTATATAGATGGGCAAACTGAGGCACAGAGCAAAGAAGTAAATTATCTCGCCCAGAGTCACACAGCAGTTACGTTACAGAGGTGGGATCCAAACCCCAGGAAGTTTGCCTCTGGAGTCTGTTGTCTTATCCATTACATATACTGTCATATAGCTAGACTTAGGGATAGTAATTTAATTTTAAGATATTTTCCTTTTACAAAGATTGAGTTCTCCACTGGATATAATAGTAACTTGATAGTGCTATGTTTTCCGGATGGAGATACAAGCCACTCATACCCATGATTGGTGATGTGGGAAAGTAAAAATAAATGTAAATATCTTCCAACTTAAAAAAAAAAAAAAAAAAGATATTTTCCTTTTAAAACTTTAAAAGCTAGCATTTTCCCTCACCGATGAAGTGGAAAATTTCTTTTCTCTGTTAAATAGCTTCTCTTGCTTACCAAGTTAAGTGAATTAACCAAAGCTTTTAAAAAGAATTTTCCTGGGGCTGGTTTATTCCATTTTCTCCAGGTCTTGTGACTTGTAGTCACTTCCACAGTAGGTGATGTTAGACATTCCTTCTGTGGTTGAGAAGGAGGCCAATTTCAAGTTCAGAAGCCTTTAAACTCACCCAGAGCAAATATCCAGTGCTCAAGGTAATCACCAATAATTAGACCTGACAGGAAATGGATATACGAGGGAAAGACCCAGGCCTCTTTAATGGAATCCCATGTACACCTCCAATTTGATGGACCATTTGGAGGCTGGTAAACCACTTTCTAATAGAACAAGAGGGATCCTAGAAAAAGAAACACATGAAAAATCAATCTCTCCAAAGCACTGCTGTAGAATTATCTGTGAGCTGCTTCGAAAGAAATCTCAACATAGTAAAGTTTTCACCCTCCATTTCTGAAAGAACTGAGGCAATCTCAGTTAGTTTCATGGGCATGCAGATGTGGAAAATAACCCTCCACCCCCGACACATCCCCTTAGTCTTTCCTGTTTCAACAACCTAGGAGGCGTTTGCTCCAGGAGCACTTGCACAATTTCCATCTTTATGGTAGTCTTTTCGAACAGATGGCGGCAGAAGACACATTGGCTTCTGAGAAGGGTCCACATCTTCTTCTGGATGGGACACCCTCTGGGGGAACTTTTCCCTAAACCTCCTGTGACTTAGAACATACTCTACCGGATAAAGATGTGTCTCTTTACCTTTCTAAAGTTTGTTAGGCACTTTCTGTTTTGTGTAGGTTGTCAAATGTCAACACCCATCCTGTACTAACAGGTCTTTGACTAGATAGATGTTCTTGGACCCAGTTGTTCTTTTATTTATTCATTCCTCAAATAACTTTTGTGTTTTCTGTCCTATGCACTGAAGACAGGGTAACAAGCAAGGGGTAGACAAGGCCCTGTTCTCACAGCACTTACATTCTGCGGGGTGACAGACAAAAGGCAGGCAAATGAAGACATAAACCAGATTTTTCCAGGTAGTGATAAGAGGTGACATGAGGCATGTGATAGAGTAACTTACAGTGGCTGGGGAGGGAGGGGGGTTTGGGGGATCAGGGAGCGTTCTTAGGGCCCAGCCATGGGAAAGCCAGTGAAGAACAGTGAAGGCAGAGGAACTAGCGAGCGCAGCGCCCCTGAGTCAGAAATGAGCTTAGCATGGATGAGGAAGAAAAGGAAAACCAATGTGGCTGCATGGGGCAATCAAAATGAGGATGAGGCCAGGGAGCCGGTCAGGGTCACACTCTACAGGGCCCTGAGGGTCATGGTACGCAGAGTTCAGATTTTACGCTAAGTTCTGTGAAGAGCGCTGACAGCAGGATCCCAATTTTTCTAAAATGCTATTACCTGGAAAGAAGCCGAAAATCATAACTCTCAGTAGAGGAAGGGACCCTAAAAACTAAACTCTTCTCCGAACTAAAATTTCCCTCCACAGTTTCTCTCCCTCTAGTTTAAGAGGGAGAGAAAGTGAGAAAGTGCAAATAATAAAAGCAGAAGGGTACGGTGTTGACAGGGGATGGATGTGGGTAAAGGGTATACAGGTGTTCTTTGTACTGTTTTTATTCTTTCAACTATTCTATAAATTTAAATTAAAATGTTTTAATTATAAGTGAATTTTTAAAGGCCAATAATAACAACAATGTAGTCCAAAGTCCATCAGATCTTGGAGTGACTCTTATTATCCTGATGGGGTCATCAGCCTGTACTTCGTCACGTGAGTGACAGGGAGCTCACAGTCTCACAAAGCTGCCTATTCATAAAGGTTAATTTTTGTTCAGCCAAAATCAGTGTCCCTCAGATGTCCATCCCCTTACACCTGGCTTTTTCCCAGGGAACCTTAGAGAAGGACAGTTCCTCCTGGGCAAGGGTGCCACTGAGTGTTTGGAGATGGCGGTCACCCTTGGTTTTGTCTTCTCCAAACTAAAATTTCCCTCCACAGTTTTGAGTGTATCCTGCTCATGCTTCTTGCTTTCTTGCGGCTGTTGCATTTACCAGTATCCCTCTTAAAAGTGGCGCACCCAGAACTCCACCCGAGGTTGCTCCCCGTATGGTCTGATCAGAACCTGTCAACCACACAGATCAACCTCAGGACTTACCACACACCTTTCCCGCCTTCGCTCCTGGGCTACAAAGACAAGACTGGTGCCTCCCCTTCCTGCCTGTTATTTTTAAAGTGTTCTGAGATGAACAGGAGTGCAAATGAGCCCAGTTGTTGGCCCTTGGGAGCCTCTCTATGAGACATAGAGCCTAGGGCTCACCCACTTCATCCCTGGGCCCTGGGTCAGCTCCACAGTGGGCTCTGAGAAAGGCAGATGGCAGGGTGTTTTGTCAGAGGCCTGGGGCAGCATTGCTGCACCTTCTACTCACTCACCAACGCCCACGAGTCTGCCCTGGGAGTGCCCTTCCTTTAGCCGAAAGCACGGATTCCTGTTAAAATCTGTATTTCCCCTGACAAGGATAATATTTTAAACTCGTTTCCATCAATTACACTACACTATGCCTAAACTGAATTTTTGTGAGAAAAAGAACTTTTGAAAAGAAGTGTGAAGGACTTGCAGATACCATAGGAAGGCAGGAGAGAGGGGAAGAACTAGGAATTAGAGGCTTGAGAACAAACTTTGCTGGTGCTTAGAGCTGCACAGGTGCTACTGAGATCTCCCAGTTATTTCTTAGGTGCTCAGCGTACCAGGCATTAGGCCAGGTCTTCTGTGCACAGCTTATTTGTCCTCAAAATAATTCTCTGAGGGAGGACCATTATTATACCCATTTTGTGGATGAGGAAAGTGAGGCCCACAGAAGGCAAATAATTTGTCCAGAGTTCTGCATTTGAAACCAGTTCTGCTGACCACAGAGTCCCTATGAAGTTGAGGAAGAGCAACTGAAGAGCAGTTGTAGTCCGAGGAACCACGCGCGGCTAGTGGAGTGGGGCAAGGATTAGCATTAGGGAAGTTACGGGTGAAAAACTTGCACCTCTAAAAGGGAGCTATTTATGAATTGTTGGCATGTTTTCTCTGCTTAATCCCTGCTCCTCATGTAGGAAAGGAGGACAGCACAAGGCAGGGCGTGTTAACTCTGCTCTATATTTTCTCCGTATGAGGACTAAATACGTATGAGGACTAATACTAAATCGACATATGGTATTCAAATCAAACATATTCAATTTCATTGACTTCGAGTTTCTTTTAATTAATTGGACATTCAAATACACATTTGTTTCAATTCATGGTGTGTTAAATGTCTTGTGATTCTTTCAAAATATGTATCTGCTCAGCTCATTGTATAATTTTCTTATGAAAGAAGGCATATAAATATTAATGCAGCTTTGCATCTGAGAACTTAGATGTGTTGAGGTTGGGAAACTCGGTTATGTAACAGTAATAAATGGCCCTGGGGTGTGTTCGAGAAGAGATCCTGAAGGGTTTTCAATACCTAATTAGTAGAGAAGATCACTTGTGTGACAGTGAGTAAAGGAAAATCATACTTTTTAAACTCAGTATCTGGTAAAAGCTGTTTTGGATGTATATTTAGAAACATTGCAGATTTGCTATATTTTTAGCCCTGTGCCTGCAAATTTTGTGATAAACCCTGAAAATGTATGGTTTTCTAAGATTTTCAGGGATTTTGGCCAACACCGAAAATAATACATTGACATGAAATTTATCCTCTTGACGCTGCTGTGACATAGCTGATGATGTTAAATATACAAACCTCCTGTTTTCAATTTTATGAAGGTTTCATGCTAAAAGCATGAAAGTTGGTATAGCAGTTTAAATTGAAAAACCTGCTGATTAATCCATTTCACATGATCTAATATAAAATGGACTCAAAGATTCAGGAAACACATTTGCTAAGATCTCAATCAAGAAAATGAACACTTCACCCTGATGCAGCAAAGAATCTAACATTTATGACAAAAATCTATTTAACTACAGTAAAAATTTACATACTGTAAAGCATGTAGATGAGAATGTTAGTCAAATAATTATTTTTGCTTTTTCTTTAACAAAATTATAATTATAAAGGTGACATAATTCATTTTTTTAAAATGGTAAGTAAAAACTACAATTAACCATGCTACCAAAACAAAATTGCTGTATTTCTTTCTAGTATTTTTTTCATGAGGCATATTTTTTGTATGGTTGTCATCATAACATAAGGGCAAATTTTTTTTTTAAACATCTTTATTGGAGTATAATTGCTTTACAATGGTGTGTTAGTTTCTGCTGTATAACAAAGTGAATCAGCTATACATATACATATATCCCCGTATCTCCTCCCTCTTGCGTCTCCCTCTCACCCTCCCTATCCCACCCCTCTAGGTGGTCACAAAGCACTGAGCTGATCTCCCTGTGCTATGCGGCTGCTTCCCACTAGCTATCTATTTTACATTTGGTAGTGTATATAAGTCCATGCCACTATCTCACTTTGTCCCCGCTTACCCTTCCCCCTCCCCATGTCCTCAAGTCCATTTTCTACATCTGCGTCTTTATTTCTATCCTGCCCATAGGTTCTTCATAACCATTTTTTTTTTTTTTAGATTCCATATATATGTGTTAGCATATGGTATTTGTTTTTCTCTTTCTGACTTACTTCACTCTGTATGACAGACTCTAGGTCCATCCGCCTCACTACAAATAACTCAATTTCATTTCTTTTTATGGCTGAGTAATATTCCATTGTATATATGTGCCACATCATCTTTATCCATTCGTCTGTCGATGGACACTTAGGTTGCTTCCCTGTCCTGGCTACTGTAAATAGAGCTGCAATGAACATTGTGGTACATGACTCTTTTTGAATTCTGGTTTTCTCAGGGTATATGCCCAGTAGTGGGATTGCTGGGTCGTAGGGTAGTTCTATTTTTCATTTTCATAAGGGCAATTTTATCCACTGCTTTTTTCTGCCGTTGCAGAATGTTTATGGCCAACACTTTGAATGAACCACAGAACTTAGGAAAGCAGAGCCGCCCCCTCTGTCTGCTTTTAATCCATTAACACTTTGCTAATGTCTCTGAAAGAAAGGATATGAAGTCAATGCGGGGAAAGATAGGAGCAGGGGGTGATAGAAAAATTAAAAATAAAACTCTAGTAGTGTCAAAAATAATGTAAAGGGCTGGCAGCGGCAGAGCTTAAATACAGTGCATCTTTGTCCCCTCTTCTCTCCTTGAACATTTCTTCTCTTTGTTTAATCACAGATATAAGTCCCCTAGCTCCCTGACTTTCTGGAAGGTTGTAGAGTTAACAAAGTCAGGAATGAGGCAGTACTAGAGGGAGAGAAAACTCTGGGGAAGAGACCCAGTCTCCTTTCCCATGCTTTGGTTTTATTGGACTCTAAGAAACATACCTCCCCCCTCAAAACTGGTGGGGAAATCTCTTGGTAGAAATGAGTTCAAGGGAATCGGCAGTAAGGAAGGATGAGAACTCAGAAGTAGAGAGAAAAGCATCATGGAGGCAGGAAGGGGAAGAAATGAAGCACAGGGACAAGGAAAAACCGGTACGGAAGCAAAGTGCCTTTCACCTTGTGCGGCCCCGCAGTGACTTCCTTCGCAGAAGTCAATCCTGTCATTAGGGAGAAGCGATTTTCCCTGCCCCATGTTCCCAATCAAGGCAACAGTAGGACTGGGGAGAGGGAGGGTTGTTACTGGTTTGGGATCTTCATAGAGTCTCTGAGAGCACCCCACTTCCTGCTGAAAGTGTATCCTTTTTCTTTTGTCTCCCAGTGGGCAATTTCTTCCCATTTAAAATGAGCGTGCTTTGTCCACATACCTTCTTTGCCCTGACTCTTCCCCTAAAAAAAAAAAATCACTAAAAAACTCAAGTAATAGAAACAGAATCCTAGAATCTCATGGTTGAAGGATCCTCGGAGAGAGTAAAGAATCATCTCCAAAAGTCCAGACCCTTCTGTGGCATCGATTGCTCAGGCCCTTGCATCTCACAAGTGCACTCCGAGACCGGAACCAGTGCCACCAGCATCACGGGGAAGCCTGTTAGAAATGCAGACCCTGAGGCCTTACTCCAGACTCCAGAATTAGAATCTGTATCTTGACAAGCTCTCCAGGTGACTCATTTGTGTATATTCGAGTTTGAGAAGCGCTGACTTAGGCCACCTTTGGTGCTAATCCATCGTCCCTGATGAGGTATCATGTCACTCTGTGCTCAGAATCAAGCAATAGTTCCCCGAGATGGTTCTCAGGATACACAGTGGGAAACTCTCTTAGTGGGAAACTCTTATGTGGTCTTCAAGCACTCTTCTCCTGGATCCGCAAGCTTCCTCGCATGCCGCTCTCCTCCTGCTTTCTGCCTGCCAGTCTCATCAAGGGACCTCCTTCGGTTCCTCAAATGTGCTGTGTTCTTTCACGTGACATGTCCTTCCTTCTCTCCTTTCGCCTCCAAGGTCACCTCCTCACAGCCCTTCACCCTACTCCCGCGACCACCGCTGTTCAGTAGAAATGTAGTGTAGGCCGTTTCCATAATTTAAACTTCTTCTAGTAGTTATATTAAAAAATATAAGTAGATGAGATTAATTTAATAATACCTTATATTTATCCCAATAAATCAAAACTATTATCACTTTGATATGTACCACCAGCCACATTTTAAGTGCCTAATAGCCACAGGTGTCTAGTGGCTCCTATCTGGACAGTGCAAGCCTAGATTATATTAGAACCCCTCTCCCAACTTACTATATTATCTCCCAGCTCCCTGTACTTTTCCAACTCTTTAAATATCTGTGTTTTAAAAATTATTGGTAATGTAGTTTAATATCAGTTTCCTCTAGTAGACTAAATAAAATCTCTTTTGGGTAATTTTGTTCATTATGGTATCTCCAGTGCCTACTGCTGGTGCTACATATACCTCTGAGGTAGGATGGATGATTGAATGTGTAAAGAGGTGAAAAGGAAGCTGACTTCTTTGGGTTTTGTATCATAATTGAGGTTTGGGACAGCTGCTTTGCTTCTCTTCTTTTGGTTTGACACTTTGATATTCTCTGGATATTTGATTCCTCTTTTATCTGCACCATACAAACACTCTCTAATTATTTCCTGTCTTAAAAAACGAGCAAACAATACTGCTCTGGTGGCTGCACCCTAATTCTCTGCTCCTTTTTCTTCCCACCCCAGGCCCCACTTGTAGCCAACATGCTTTAAAGAGTTAACGGAACCTCGATCTCTAGTCCTCCACCTCCTGTTCACCTTAAATATCTCCAGAATGGCTTCCACCTCTTTTGGGAAGGTCACAACTTCCAGTTGGTCAAATCCGTTGGCACTGATGTTCTCATCTTGCTTGGCATTGCTGTGTTATTTGAGGCTACTGGCCGTGCCTTTCTGGAAACGTTCTCCTCCCATGGCTTTGTGATCCCACCTCTCTCCTTGTTTTTCTTCTAACACTCTGACATCTCCTTAGTCTCCTTTGCAACTCCTCTCCTTCCTCTACTTGACCTTTACATATCCAAGTGGTATGGAAGTATTCAGTAGGATCCTTTCTCCTCTCAATCTCTAAGTCTCTCTGGGTTGATAGCTCATTCGTTCTCATGGCTTCAGATGCCCCCTACTTGCTGCTGCTACTCACCTCATCACTCTAGCCTCCTAATTCATGACCCACTCGATATCTCCATTGGATGCCTTGTGGAATTCTGAAGAGGAACTCCTGAATCCCCATCCCCAACCTGTTCCTCCTCAGAACCCCCTCAGCAATCAGCATTCAGTTTACTGAAACAACCACTCGGTGGCTGAAGCCAGGATTCTGCCTCTCCCTCATCTCCACCTCCATCTATCAGCAGGTCCTGAGTCGTCTGTGCTCAAAGGCTATCCCCATCTGTCCACTTATCTCCATCTCAACAGCCCGCAGCCAGGCCGGGCCACCTTTATGTTTCATTGGGTTAACGACCATGAACTAATACTTTGACTTCCTTCTTCACCATCAATCCTTGCCACCCCATATTTCCCCCAGAGGAGGCACAAGGATTTTTTTTTTTTTTTAATCCATTTATTCATGGCTGTGTTGGGTCTTCATTTCTGTGCGAGGGCTTTCTCTCTAGTTGTGGCAAGTGGGGGCCACTCTTCATCGCGGTGCGCGGGCCTCTCACTATCGCGGCCTCTCTTGTTGCGGAGCACAGGCTCCAGATGCGCAGGCTCAGTAGTTGTGGCTCATGGGCGTAGTTGCTCCGCGGCATGTGGGCTCTTCCCAGACCAGGACTCGAACCCGTGTCCCCTGCACTGGCAGGCGGATTCTCAACCACTGCGCCACCAGGGAAGCCCAAGGATATATTTTTAAACGTAAAGCAGACCATTTCATTCTCTGTGAAGCCCCCCTAAGAATACCCCATTTCACTTAAAATATAACCCAAACTCCTTTTTGTGGTCAATAAAACCCTCAAATGAGTTGGCCCCTGACAACCTCCCCCAACTTCATCTTTGATCTCCTTCACCCTAGCTCACTCTGCTCTAGATAGAAGAACTATGGAACCTGCCAGATTCTCTCCTGCATTAGGCATTTGAGAATGGGCTTCCTTCTACCCAGATCTTCACAGAATCATCTTTTCTCTTGTATTTTCCCCCAGATCCTCACATAATTGTCTTCTTCTCATCCTCAGGTCTTGGCTTAAATGTCATCTCCATGATAAGACTTCTCAGCTGTTCTCTATTCCAGGACCCTACTTGTTTCCATCAAAGCGCTCTGCATTTTGTAATTTCTCATTCATCTGTATACTTGCTTGACTGTCTGCTTGCCCCATAAGGACAGTGATTATGTCTATTTCATTCTGCGCTGTACCCCTACAGCCATGTGCACAGAAAACATTCAGCAGATGTTTATGGAATGGGTGGACCCTGTAAGAGTCTTTTAGCATTCTGCCAATTACTTTAGCACTTCTGAACAAGCTCTATTATATTCCTATATCTCTTGCTTATATTGGAAAGAAATTGCCACCTTTAACCAGTTGAAAGAATTGGCAGCTGAAATCAGAACAAATTTTCAGTGATAAGATGACTCTAAATTTAGGCTGATGCCACTAAAGATAAACAAAGTAGGGAAATTCTTCCACTCAACTGTTTCTAAGAAAAGTTGTTATTAAAAACCATTTTCCTAATGTTACTTCATAGTCAGTGGTTACCAAAATCTAGGCAGAGAGTACAGTTTGGGATTTAGCTTAAAATGAATCTGAAATGAGTACAACCAGGTTTTACTACTGGTTTCTGGAATTCCATTGCCTTCATGTGACCCAAATAGAGAAAATGTGAATTGCACGGTTAGGGAATAATTTTAATTCTGATAAGGCAGTTCTGCGGTGTTATGGAGAGAAAGTTGGAGTCAGGGAACCTCAGTCCTGGTTGAGCAGTCAGCGTAGTATGTAATTTTCCACATAACACTTGAAACTCCCTCAGTTCGCATTTATTTTCAAGTGAGAATACGGAAGCACTGCTCACCCATCCTCCGGAGTTGTTGTAAAAACGTCTAGTGACATCATACACTTGACTTGTGGTCAGAAACATAGGAAGTTTTACACAAATATATTGTATTCGTAATTTTAACGATGGAGGACATTTTAGGAAAATTCTAATTAAGAAATAGCATTTGGAGGAAGTTTTAAAACACACGTAAGTGTTTTGGTTTTTTTCATTGTTTGTAACAGTGCCTGAGAAGTGTGTACCGAACGGCAGTAGGAAAGGAGGCAGCGTGGCTCTGCCAGGCTCTGTCCTGCAGGGGCCTCTATCTGCACTTTGCTGCATCCCTGCACCTGCCCTGTCCTCTCTGCAGCCTGTAACGGAGAACTCCACCCGGCCACCAGCTTGCTTGGGCGGACCCCACGGGGCTGCCCAGAGGAAGAGGAGGCTGCAGGCTGGGCTAGTTCTTCCTCCCATTTCTCCTCCCCTCCAGACCTTGAGGCGCGTCCCTCTCAAAGTGGGACTAGGTTTCATACACTTACCACTTTGTTTCTGGAGAATAGAATTCATTTAATGTTTCGTAAAAAAAACACTCATGCACCCTAAAGATATATACCCCCTTTTCTCTTCTTGTGTCTAAAGTTGTATTCCTAATGTGGATACATGACTTCACATCGAGAAGGAAAATAAACATTTTACTGACGGCATTCTGGGAGCCATCTGTTGGAGCTGGCTAGTAGAGGGTAGAGGATAAGGATTTTTCAAACCTCCCCCATCTGCCTCTTGTTCCCTTAGCAAGGAGCAGTTTCTTGGTGTTTCCTGCCCTTGACAGATCAGCACTGTAGAACATTGCCACCTTCAGTTAAAACTGGTAAGCGTGGTTCTGCACTTTCCAGAAACTACACTGAGTTTGCTAACACTTTCCAGAAACCACACTGAGCAAGTTCTCCCCTGTTTCCACACTTCTGTGCTTGATGAGCCTCTGCACCATCCTTGGATGTGTATCTCTCTCTGTAATTCAGCACTGAGAGAGGAAAAAACAGAAAGGAAATCTGGTAATGGGCCTGGAGTGGATGTAAGACTTAATCCACTCAGGAGGTTTTGCTGATGTCAGAGTGAAGGTCAGCCGTGCTTTTTAGGCAACAGAATAACTCTGAAACCATGTGCTTTCTTCAGACTCACTCATTTGTCTTCTGTGGGAACCATACTTTCAAGGCCCAAAGGTTTAAAGTTGTCAAAATATTGAGTCTGATTTCATGATAGAACATGAGTCTTTGGTGAAGAAGTATCTTTTCTACCCAAGGTAGTAAGGGCTTTTGAGTATTTCTGTGAGTTTTTACACAATAAAGAAATGGGTGCAGATGGGGTACAAAGTGACGTGAGCAGGTCTTGACAGTTCTGGGCTGGGCTGGGAATTAGGAAACTTGGGAAATTATGAAATTGGGAAACTGGGAAATCTGACTTTCTACAGCTGCTTTATATCAGTAGCCACTTAGGAAGTTTAGAACCAAATCAATGAATCTTTTCCAATAATATTTTAACATCTCAATGTGAATAAATCATTGGTTGATATTTTTATAAGAAAGTCCTCTGTACTTGCCCTTCAGCCTCACAACACCATCAATAAAGGGTCTGTGACACCAATGAAAGGGATGAGTGAACAACTCCATGGGAACATTTCTCACACCCACTCGCTCTTCCCAACATCATGGCCTGACACAGTACTGCAGATTCAGAGTTAACCCAACCCTTTCTTGGATCAGGTTCCAATCTAGTCTCCAAGGGTGGTACAGAAGAGCACCCAGCAAGTAGCCTTCACTCAGGCTCCATACCCTTCTTCTTGTTGTCATGAGATAAGTATACCTGTCACCACGCCTCAGAACCTGAAGTGTTTGTGATGAGTAAGCCCACGATGGATTTCATTTACATCGGATTAAGGAAACTCTTGACTCTAGCATTGACCCTCCTAATCTTTCACGACGTCCCTCTCTTAGGTATAAAAATGGAAGGAAATGGAATCTTGGAGAACTTAGAAGTCATGTCCTTGAAGGTGCCTAGGTTTCCAGTAGCTGTAGATGTGAAGTTCATTGTTGTGTACATTTTAAGGCAATTACAGCTAAAGCTGACCATTTTGTTTCTCAAGGAAAATAGTATTCCTTTCACTTCTAACAATAAATGGTAGGAAAAGAGTATTTTATCCTAAAGACACATCCTTTTCTTTCTCTTCTTGATGTCTAAAGCTAATTTTCTAATATGGACACAAAACTCCATATTTAGAAGTAAAATAGGCATTTTGGGAGCCAGCACTGACGTTCAGCCTTGAAAATTGGATCCACCGTTGCAATAGCAAACTGTACATTATCTTCCTAAGAAAATACTAATTTATCAGTCCCAAGAGCCAAAGAGTTGTTCTGTGTCAGCAATCAGCTTAGCCTCATAATTATAAATTTGTGAGGATCTGTTGAAATACGTGGATCCAGAAGAATTATAGTGTTTCATAGTGAGTCATTCAGAATAAAGAGCCCTGTTATTTGTAGACATTCCATACAGTCATAGAAATTTAGAGGTGGGTCAGGTCTTAGCAATCATGTGTCTAACCCCTTTATTTTACAGATGAAGAAGTTTTGGCTTAGAACTTAGGAAATACATGAAAATACTTTAATATGCAGCACATCTTCAATAGCTTTACCAAGACTGTCTTTGAAATATTCAACACACTCAGTGTGTCCAAAATGTGGCGAGAGTGACTCATTGTGACAAGACTCATATGTATTTAGTATACTTTGCATCTTTGGTCTAGCATATTCCTTTGTTCCTTCTTCCCCCCTCCTGCTCCCTCCCTCCCCCTTCATTCATTTATTCTTTAAAAGCTTTAGCCCTTGAGCCCCAATATCTGTGAGATGCTGTGCTAGACAGAGGGCTGGTTATAAACACAAGGAGGTTCACGAGCAATCTTTGCCCTTGAGGGACTCTCAAGAGAGAAGGTGAGACAGATGCATGAGTGAATTGTTGAAACAGAGCTTTATAAATGCATGACTCTAGGTATGGGCAGATGTATCTCAGGACACTGAGAAGCAAAGGACAACGATTCCCTGGGAAAGTCAGAGGAAATGCACCAAGGAGGTAACACCTGAGGGGAACCCTGGCAGATGAGCTTCCATCTCAGGCAGAGAAGGCAGGAAAGGCGTCATAGGAGAGGGCGAACTTGCCCAAAGGCAGGAGAAGAGAAGGAAGGACCTGGGGTATCCAGAAGGGAGTGAGTTTAGCGATGGAAATGCAGAGAAAAATTAGTGGCGTGGGAATGGTGGTGCTGAGATGAGAGGATAAATTAGAAAATAAATAAAAGAGCTGATACCTAGCTGATAAAGAATTTAGCTACTATCCTGAAAGTCAGGGTTTCCCAAAGCTTAGTTGTTTAAGTATTATTTCCACAACCTCTCTTATTTTTGTTTGACCTGTAAACCACTTGTACTATTATTTTTAACTTATTTTTCTAAAACCATTTACTTTTAAGCATATTTGTTTTTGGAAGAAACTTTATGTCAGTGTTGTAAGTAAAAAATCAATGTCACTTGCAGTAAATTCAAGGACATCATTAAAATGAATGTGATGAAAATAAAGCATTTCTGCTAACTCTTTGCTTATGAAAGTCTCTGAGCTAAAGGCCCACAGTTTCATTATTCTGAAGGGAGTTTGTAAGTTTTGGAGAGGATAGTTAAAGTCACTGTAGCTCCAAACTGAGAGTCCTTAAATTAATTAAGAGGAAGAAAGAGTTGAAAGGTATATAGCTTGCTTACTCTCCAAGTCAGGGGGATTTATGGTTCTTGTACACCATCTTAGATACTGCAGGGGTATGTGTCCCACATAGGGGGAAATACTGTTTTAGGCAGTACAAGGCCTCTTCGAGGTTTTTGAGCTAAGAAGTGACAAAATCAGACTTATCTAAAGAGGGGATTAATCAGGATCAAATGGGAAACCAAAGAAGAAAAGAAACGCTGCAGGGGCTGTGGAAGGGTCTAGTCAGTATAGTAAGATGAATAGAGGGACCAGATTAAAGAAGGATTTAGGATCAGGCTAGTAGGACTTGGTGCCTAAGGGATGAGGGGCAGGGATGCCTTGGAGATGGATTGCTTGGGAGGCTGCATACATGGTCATGTGACTCAGGCGAGGTATATGAGGAATACGTTTAAGGAAGACAGAGTAGAGTGTGTGTGCACATATGCGTGTGTGTGTGTGCGCATATGCGTGTGTGTGTGTTTTGGATGAGGAGGGGGAAGGTAAGAAGCAGGTGAGGGTAGGGGTGATAAGACCCCTGGATCAGAACATGCTACCTGTTACACATAACGTGCACATCCCAGGCTCACATTAAATGCTTGTTGAATAAATGGTGACCTGTGGATGGTCAGCAGGCAACTGGAAATACCCTGCTGGAGATCAGAGACATTCCAAATGCCAGTTAGATTGGAAGAGGGAACTGTGGTCTACAAATCAACCTCAAATGCATTTCCATTTACCTACTGACCATTTTAGAAACTTTGTGCCGTAATCAGGTAGACAGGTTTAAGGTATATTGAGCATGTTTATGTTCATAAGATGTTAAAAATGAATCCACTCCCCCAGAAAAGTCACTGAGAACCTACTCATGTAAAGCAATTTGCTGGGTGCTTTGAGGGATAGATAGGTAAATTAGACACAGACTGTTCTCACAGAGCTTGTAAAGATCTCATAAAATAATCGATAAAATTTTCAGGGATTTAAAGTTTAACATGTGAAGTATTTATTCATGATTTCCGGGAAACAAATTTAGCCTCAAAATCTTCCTATAAGCCCTAGTTAGTCTGATCTTTGTTTCCATGCATTATAAAAAGTGTATCATGGGGTCGGGGTAGAACAACAGTAAAAGTGGAATTTTTGGTAGACTTATAGAATCAGAAGTGAAAATCTTGCCTGTCATTAAGGGCCCTTTTACTTGTGTTGTGCTTAAAATACCCATTTTCCCAGCTTAGGAGAAATAAACTAACTGTGTTTTATCTTTTATATATATATATATATATATATATATATATATATATATATATATATATAAAACTGTCCTTCTCCTCAGACAGGTATATGATATAGTAATAAATTAGAGCATTCTAACAAAAACCTGTTATCTAATCCACTTTTCATAACTGGGATTTTTTCCAGGGAGTCAAGACACAGACTGGAAAGCACAGATTTCCCTCTCAGCCTAAAAAAGAGTCATAGGTTTGAATAAGGAGGACAACGAGCCTAATGTTGATGCCCCTTCTTCAGTTTCTAGGCTCTTCTGTGGAAAGAAGTGTTTTCATAAGACTCAGACAGAATTCATTTCCATAGAGCATTCTTAATGGCTCCTGTCAGAACAAAACAGCTGGGAAACATATGGTATCCATTTCCCTGTATCACTTGGAAAAAATTTCACATGTAAATAAAGCCAACATAAAAGAGTAGCCCTTTGAACCTACGACCTTATACGATACATAAATATATTGGTACAATGCTCTCGTTGTATTGGCCCACTAAGTTATGTGGCTTTAAAAATTTTTTATTGCATTCTGAGATGCACATTATTAAGAAGTGTCCAAAAAATGAAGGTAATTGGAAAATACCAGCAAATACTGTCCCTAATAATAAGTATGTATCTCAGAAATGTTAAGAAATATATATATTTTTTTCCTACTATATTTTAAGGTTTTCAGAAAATTGATGGATAAAATTTAAGGCATATTTACATTTATAAACTCTGTGTCCACTATTTTTCTGTTGGTTTAAATAAGTAAGTAACCATATATTCTTGAAAGGAAGAGAGAAAGGCTTGGCAAAAATTTCTGGCGGGCCTTAATTTTTTTTAGCTTTACATTTTGAGGGAGAAAAGGACATATAAAGGATAGAAAGACTTTTAAATTTATAATGGACCCACAGGAGTTAGTCTTTGCTTTTGCCTATTTACATTTCATAAATAACTAGAAAATCTAGCTCTCATTGGTGATTACCACTCCTCTGAGTTTATTAACAGGACTTTTGTCCCCTGTGAAATTAAGCTGTAAATCCCTGAGAAGGATGCTCTTTGGGCATTTAAAAAGAAATTTAATGCGTTGGACAAAGTGAGATTCAAATTCAAATACTAGCACTTGTTAATTGTCTGCTCTGTGCCAAGTACTGTATACAACTGAGAACCAGAGCCAGCAGAAGGCAAGAGAAGCAGCAGCTTAAGAGCATCTAGACACCTTCCTTCCCTTCTGGAACATTCTCTGTTAATACCTGTTTCTTACTGGACAGAATCCAGGCCTCCCTCCACAGCTCACAGTGTTTTCTTAGATTCCCAAAAGTCCTCAGAGAAGGACCGCTTCGTGCAGACCCTCCGAAACCACAAGCAAAATTGTGGTCCATTTGGGGGAAAGAACTCACCCACCAATAAATAGGTACATAGCATTTAGGCTTAGAACACTCACTCTCACCTCCTTATTTTGGTTCCAGAACTTATCTGAATCGTTTTAGGACACATAGCAGTAGGACGAAGAATGACCAAGGGTCTAAATTTGGGGAACGTTTCATAATTTATATGCTACTTTCACCCCAAGAATCAATGGTAGCCAGGGACTCTTTCAGAAGTTACAGACCTGAGTATACCCTCGTCTTAGCTCCTTTACTTCCTGGTTGTGCTCCATAGCAAAGAACAGACACATACACATGCTTTGGGGTTAATAACTTCCCACCTGCTGTTGTTCCAGAAGAGGAGAGAGCGATGGGAGATGGCTAGTGAGAGGGCATGTCCTGAAACCTCACCCCTTTGATGGGGGATGGTGTAACCTCAGTGGGAAGGGAGTAGGAATCCGTAAACTGGTGGGCTGCAAGCTACCAAGAGTGCGGGGTCATCTTCGTAGTCAAGGGAGTGTCCCAGAGAGGAGGCGGTGTCTTCAAGGCTGAGGGAGGAAGGGGCAGCTGGTCACACGAGGCCGCCGCACTGCGGGAGGAGGTGGTGCTTACCTTTCACCTCCCGTTACACTCCGTCTCAGCCAGGCACTCGGACGCAGACTATACAGTCTTCATCTAAACTTTGCAAGAAATGAGAAGAAAAACAAATAGTCTGCCTACTTCACCCTCCCTTTGCACCTTCCTTCTCCTCTTGTTCATTTCCTGCTTTCCAAATGACCGAGGGCAGCAGTGACTCTTAAAGAGCACATTCCCGTGTGAAGCTAGTGCGTTATGTTGATGTGTCATATGCCAGAAATTACTCTCGAATGCCCGTGAGCGATGGTTGACTGGAATACTCAGTCTGCGGTGGGATGAACTCAACCATGGCTTATTTCCCATGGTCCAGTCAGTCCTGACCACTTCATTCCTTCCTGTTCTTTCCCTAATCCACCTAACAAATCACCTAGGGAATCACCCAGTAGGTATCAGTTTAAGTTTGCCCAATATTAAACCATTTATCCCTTCTTTCTCTGAGACGTCGTCGTAAGCTTTCAGAGTATACCCGTGCGTGTGTGCACATATGTACGTACATCCCTTCTCTCCCTGGATTAGTTTGGAAGTTCGTTTAACACAAAGGATCCTATACTCCAGTTCTCTTTTTCAGGGTGATGGCAAGTATCAAAATACTATCAGGGAGGTGTCACCACCCAGGGAATAAACCTGAGTATCTGTCTGGGTTTGTTTTCTTTAGCTGTCTGCCTTCACTATGATTACTACTTGAATTAATTTTGAGCCAATATGTCATAACTTTCTTTTATCATTGACTGTGTTTCAGTGGTAAGTATGAACCATTTGTTTTATGGTATACATTCTCTTTTAATTTGTCCCCTTTGAGCTTCATCCTTAATTCGTCCCCGGGCTTCCTTTGAGCATTACTTGAGTGGACCATGTCTGCCTGCATGGCCACGCTATTTTCAGTGTTTCAGATAGTCCCCTATTTTAATTTATTTTAAAACAGTTTTTAATAGTCCCCTCTTTTAATTTATTTTAAAACAGTTTCTAGCTCTAGCTGGAATTGTGGTGTCTCAACTCTTATTACAAACACACAGAAGCCCACGGGAATCGCCGATGTATACAGTAAGTTCCGCCCAGTGAAGCGAGTGTCCCCACTGAAACATCAGCCAGAGACTCTGGAGAACAATGAAAGTGATGACCAGAAGAACCAGAAGGCAGAGTACCAGAAAGGGGGTGATTCTGACCCAGGCCCCCAACCTGAGGAGCTCAGCCCCAGAGATGGAGAGAGCAGCCCTCCAAGTAAGAGCACGGAACCCAGCCCCTTGCTGGGCGAACTGGAGCATTATGACCTCGACATGGATGAGATTCTGGATGTGCCTTACATTAAATCCAGTCAGCAGCTTGCCTCTTTTACCAAGGTGACTTCAGAAAAAAGAATTTTGGGTTTATGCACAAGCATCAATGGCCTTTCTAGCAAAGCCTGCTCTACAGGAAATGCTGAGAACTCACCGTCCAGCATGACACCATTTTGTGTTCTCTCTCCTGTGAAAAGCCCTCACTTGAGAAAAGCATCCTCTGTCGTCCGTGACCAGCAGAAGCTCTCCACTGAAGAATCTGAGAGTTCTCCTCCTCTGGTTAAATGTGGCTCTGCATATGAGCCTGAAAACCAGAGTAAGGACTTCCCAAATAAGACCTTTAGTGATCCTCATGGTCGGAAAGTTGACAAGGCGATGCCAGACTGCCAGCTCAGGGCCTTCCATCTGCAGTCCTCAGCACCAGACCCCAAACTAGAGGAGCAGATCGGTGGCATGAACTGGACCAGCTCCCAAGGCCCAGAAGAAAGGAGTGAGTACCTGAAAAAAGTAAAAAGCATCTTGAACATCGTTAAAGAAGGGCAAATATCTCTCCTGGTAAGTATGAATTAATTCCGTCTACATATTAACAATCTAGAGACTCCAGTTTTATCAGCTCCATTCATTAGTAACAGAATGATGGTGCTTCTGTCCCAGTTTTTGTTTAATCTCTACTTGTGGCTTTAGTTGGGAGATGTGACTTTTGAGTTTTAAAATTAAAAGTTAGGTGGTTAGCACAAGGAAGAACAATTGGCTATAGAGGGGAGTGTTATTTCACTTGAACTTTGCCTGAATTCAACTGGAAGGACACAGGGTCTAAAACAAAAACAAAACGAAAGAAGCCCAGCACTTTCTTTAATATGAATCTTAATGTCTTTCTTTTTGCTTTTCAAATGGTTCCCAATGCTCTCACTCAGTTATTTGTGGGGATGTCAGTTCCTTGCTGATGGAGGACCTGCCAGACACATGAACAGAGGGTCTTCTGTTTTATCCTGATCATTATTCAGAAGACTTGGACCAGGATGTTTGAAAGCATTTGCAGATAGAAACTTACCCTGGAGCTTGACTGCCCTCTGACCCACATGGAGTTTTTATTTAGTTCCAGGTCTGCATGTCTAGGGAGAATGAAGAAGCTTTTCCAAAGACTGTAGACACGGAGTAACATGATGTAAGAAAAGTCTGTTCTGCTTAGGCTCAGGGAAAACTAAACTGCAGTCACATTCCATCTGCCTACGTTGTTCTTTCCTGGCTTCCAGACTTGGATCAAACAGTAGTAAGCCTGAGCTGACACTGTGGTGTTAATTAAAGTCTCATTCAAGAAAATCATCACATCTTGGCAGTGTGATTCTACTTAGGGTAGAGCCATGCATAGATAAGTATAATGCGCTTGGTCTGTTATCACACATCTTAGTGTTATAATAGGATGATATGATTGAACAATTTTACTAAGTAAAGTAATATTTTTTTCATCTCCTGAAGATGTCTTTTCCATTTCTCCTGGCTCTTCCTCTCTATTTCTCCTTGGTTCATTCCTTTCTTTTGTCTTTCCCGTGTTTTTATGTTTCCCAAGTGATAACACCTCTCAGTTTACCCAACGGTCTTTATCAATGAGTTTATACTCAGGGGACTGAACTTCACTAGAGGTGAGGAAACCAAAGGCCAGGTTGCCTCCAGATGCCCCAGGAGTTTGTTTAGGGATGAAAGTGTCTAGAGGTACCCGTGGGAGCACTGGCTGCAGCACTTGTCATGTAGCTTGCCGTCAAAGCCAGCTCTCCATAGTTCAAGGCAACGCAGATGGTTAAGACAGGTAGTTCATTCATTTAACAAACCTACAACAGGGAACAAAACACAGCCTGGCCCTCAGAACTTAGCAGGAGTGGAGGAGACAGACAGGGAACCTGCCAGTTACCGTTAAGTGTCATCGCAGTTGTTAGAAAGCCAGCTTGGAACCGCTACAGACTTGCTGACTCCTGTCTGTCACATGTCTCCCATGAAGATAAGTCACTTGAGCATTCATGTTCTAAAGCGCAGTATAACAAAAGTGTCATTGAAAATCATTAGAATTAATTAATTGCGAGGAGTTCTGACTTATTAGATCCCCATGGCTGCCACCAGAGCTTCTGGAAGCTCATCTCTTCTTCCCAGTGCCCAGAGCAAAACCCCCATAGCATCTCCTTGTGATTTATTGACTTAAGTTTTCTCCTCTCACTCTGTGTTCAGCCACACCTAGCTGCCGACAATCTAGACAAAATCCATGATGAAAGCGGAAACAATCTCTTACACGTTGCCGCAGCGCAGGGACATGCAGAATGTCTGCAGCACCTCACGTCTTTGATGGGAGAAGATTGCCTCAACGAGCGAAATGTGGAGAAGTTGACTCCAGCGGGCCTGGCCATCAAGGTGACTGGTTGGGGGCCGGGTCCTCCACAGCTAAAAGTTGGGTTTCTATCTTTGAAGATTCCTAGTAAGCTTCAGTGTTAGAATGGAGGGAGAGAAGAGTGATATACCAAGCAAACAGCAAATGAACCTATTGTATTTAAAAGGTTAATCATTTCAGTCACTAGCTGCTTTGAGATTTTGAGACTATATTCCAATTTAGGGTAAGCTTCATATCAGCTAATAAAGAGAAAGGAAAATGATCTGTTGCCATTCTGAGAATTTTTGTTATTCTTAACCACCCCTGGATCTGTGTGAGGCTGTTTCATTTTTTCCTAATGTGAGTGTAATGAGCAAGACAAATGAGGAAAAGGTGTATTATAAGGGATGCTAGCACTCAGGAGTATTTCAGACAGTAAAGTGGACTTCTAATGGATTACATCTGAAGTTTAAACGTCTGCAGTATCAGGAGTTGTTTAGAATATCGGTGCCGAGTTTGCATTTGGCTCTTGCAGAGCACAGTATGTTATCTGTCAAAAACTCCACAAATTAATGCCGACTGGGATAGAGTTAAAACCTAGAAACTGTGGTACAGGAAAGCATGGTCTTTTATAGCACTGCAGTGAGTGCCTCTGTAAAATATAACACATCACTAAAAGGTTAGCTATTAAGCTAAAATTACTTTTAAGATCTTTGGTAAGTAAATGTGGAATTCAGTCACATTTATTAATAAGCCAGAAGTGAAGTTTAGGGAAATATAATACATCTTGTGCTTCTGCATATGTACTTTACTTAATAGTTATGTCTTCTAAAAGCTGAATAATCATAATTTTTATAAATGGAATTATACTGAGATTTACTAGGGGAACTTGCTAGTTAAAGAAGTCTACTTGTGAATTCACTGAAGAACGTGTTATATTTGAAAAACAAGCAGTTTCCTTCCCCAGTATACCTCTTATGCAAATCTGAATTTTTGTGTCTTCACTTTATTTATCATTCAGCAAAGATTAAAAAGTTGTTTTCTGTTTTATTTAATGTTACTCAGTGATTAGCTTTTTTGATCAAATAAGAAATCCATGACCCCAGTGGATATCATTTTCCTTTAGTTGTAAATGATGCTATGTCAGATTAAGAGCTGAACTGCAGGCAGCCATCAAGAAGAAAGAGAAATGAAATGTGAAGTCAAAGTCAAGCATAGTGGAGTTCAGCAATGTGTACAAGTCCACCAGGTACTGTGTTAAGCTGCTGGCAAAACAAATTTAAATGAGACATAGTCCCTTTTCTTAAGGAACTGATAGCCTGGTGGATAAGGCAGGTAAATTATCAGTAATACAAGTGCAGGATGGCGAATTCAGGATCTAGTCCCATGTCAGAATCTTGTGGCAAGGCAGGAGTTGGGTTTGGTAATCAGTGGGCATGTGTCAGTGATGACTAAAATATTCTTGCAATGCCAGTGATTGTTGCCATTCGCCTTGCCGTTTTAGTATTTATAAAATACAGTTCTCATTAGTTTTCCTGACTAATGGTGCATTTTGAATATATTCTAACTACATAGTTGGATGAAATTTTTTTGTTAATTTATATGCCCGAGTGCTTGTTCTGATAGGGTAAGGATCTTCAGAGTAGGAAGGTACATAAGAAATTTAGTGGTCATTAAGCCAACCCTGGGTAAACTCCTTCTATGGTATCCATATTAAGTGTTAATTCATTCTTAAACTGCTTCAGTCAACATAGGATCCCCATCACACAATCAGCATGCAAACTTAAACAATAAATTTTTTTTTGCTTTAATGAAGAACATACATCAAGCCCACAGGACTCAAAAGCTCTTATAGTTTTGCAGTCTCAGGCTTTTCATACTTTACTTCTGGACAATGATCTGAGAAATGGAAGTATTCTTTTATTCCTTTATTTAATCTAGAATTTACAAAAGCAGTACATACAAATATTTTATAATATATGCCACCCTCTTTGGCAGTCTGTCCTGACACATGTCCTGCCTCAGTCCATTAGTGTATTGTGATGGACATTGATGAAATTGAGGGAGTGCTAAGAAGTCATCATTCTTCTGTTTTAGGACCTTGTTTTGAACACTAGTAACTAACTGGTGGTATTTCACCTCCTTAAGCACAGTTCTGAGAACCCTGCTGTCATTAAAGAAAACAAACTTGGTACAAATGGGCAGAAGTTGCTCAGATAATATGTCCTGGCTGACAGGAAGCAGAGTCAGAGACAAGGTATCAAATAAAAAGATTACATTAGAAAAGGGGCTCTGAAGTCATACTAAGGCTTAAGAACATCTCCCCACACTGTTAAACTCCTTAAATATGGAACATCATAAGTTCTTGCCAGCTACATGCAGAATTTATTGAGTGCTTTCTGGGGACCCAACACTAGATACTGTGGGAGTTCAACAGGCATTATAAGTGCCCTTTGGGAACAGTTAAGCAAAATAATTGTAAAGAAAGATTTCTAAAAGGTGAGAGCAGTCTGTTTTCTAAAATGGAGCCAGCATAAGAAATTACTTTAGAATCTAAACGGATTTGGAATAAAATAACCTTGATTCTCTTTTTATTTCTGAGTAAGCCCAAAGACAAAATGCTGGTCTGGTGAGAAAACATATAACCTACTGATATTCCTTTTTAACATACAGTGAGTGACCCAAGGCTCAGGGACTTCAGCAGGCAAAAATCTCCCACTAGAATTTACTAACATTTTTTGTTTTCTTGGTATTTCTATAAATGGCAAGTGATACTGCTTTCAAACTCATAGTAGTGATATAATATTTCCTTTTCCCTCTCTAGCAACTTTTTATTTGTTTAAATGTTTCCTTGAGTAACTAAACCTAACACACATCTAACAGAACATTCTCCCCAGCAGCAGCAGAATATGTATTTTTCTCAAGTGAACATGAAATAGTCTCCATGATAGACCATATGCTAGGTCATAAGACAGATCTCAATAAATTTAAAAGGATTAAGATCATACAAAGTATGTCCTTCCACCATAATGAAATACAATTAGGTATTAATAACAGAAGGAAATTTAAGATATTCACAAGTATATAGAATTAACACACTTCAAAATAATAGTTGTATCAAAAGAGAAATTACAACGGAAATTGTAAGATATTTAGAGATGAATGAACATGCAACATACCAACATTTAAGCATGCAGCTAAAGCAATGCTTAGAGGGAAATTTATAGTTGTAAATGCATATGTTTAAAAAAGAAGGAGGAGGATGAGGAGGAGGAGGAAGATCTCAAATTATTAGCCTAATCTACCTCAAGAAACTAGAAAAATAAAGCAAACTAAATTCAAAGCAAGCAGAAGGAAGAAAATTAAAATTTTTTCAAGCAAAAATAAATGACATAGAGAATAGAAAAATAATAGAGAAAATCAACAAAACCAAATTTGGTCTCATAAAAAGATTTTTAAAAATTAGCAAGCCTTTAGTTAGACTGACCAAAAAAGAGAGAGAGAGAAAGAAAGAGAAGACTCAAATTACTAAAATCAGAACTATTGCCTCATATTTTTGTGTTCTGTGTAAATATCCATTGATGTAAATTATCTTGCCTCATAGACGCTCAGTATGGTTTCTACACCTTTCTTTATTCAGAGGGAATGAAGCACGTTGTGTCAGTGGGGTTTTTTAAATTCTCCTAGGAAACACTGCATGCTCAAATTGTGTAATTTAAGGAAAGTCTGTAATGAATGATTTATATACAAAAGGAGGGTGGGTGGACAGGGTGTAGGGAGCCCGTGAAGGAAAGTGCAGTATATTAGGGTCAATAACAACCAGAGCACAGTTACCCAGAGCCTGAAAGGGCAGGGGAAGGACCTTGAGATAGAGAGGGTTGAGTAGAACTGCTGACTTTTGACCTTTGACTGGTGGCAGGACTCAGCAGACCAGTGGCACCTCCATAAAGGGGGAGTTGAGAACAAAGGGGACCTCAAACTCACTCTCTTTTCCTGGTCTCCTGTTACTGCTTTCCATTAGCCAAACCCAGTCAGAAGCCAGGGGGCAAGGGAGCCAACCCATACAGATCAGCCTCCCTGGGCAGGAAGGAGGGCAGAAACAGGAGGAGATAGATCTGAATGGGGCACCTGGAAGCTATTCAGCACACACCTGATCGTGCTAGATGCCCCAGTCAGAGAGAACTATTCTGCGTGTGAATAGTTGGAAGTTGACTACTTGAAATTCCATTATCCAAATAGGAGTAAATGAAGAATGAGCGGATTACCCGCCCTGTCTTGTTTTTAGAATAGGCTTCCCTGACTTCATGCCCACAGTAGTTCTTTTCTCCTGTGCTAAGGTCCCACACCATGCAAACCAGGAAAGCAGTTGAATGTCTCATTTGTCTTATGGAGTTATTGTGAGGATCTAAGAGAGCGTTCTAATACAGTGTAAGGTGACGTATCATGTGCTTAGTAAGCTGACATGCATCGCCTCATTTGATCTTTACAGTAACTCCATGAGGTAGCTGCTACTAACCCCTGCTATTTCATAGATGAGAAAATTGAGTATCAGAGAGGTGAGGTAAGTTGTTCAAAGTCTCGTAACTAAGTGGTGGATTAAGGGTTTAAATCCATTCCAAAGTCTGGGTCTTAATCACTAGGTTACCTATGTCACGACTGCCTTCCTGGTTTGCACAGTGTGGGATCCGAGCACAGGAGAACAGAGCTACTGTGGGCATGAAATCAGAGAAGGCTTCAGTGAAAGTAGCATTTGAGCCAGTGTAATGGGATTATTTTCCTTTTCTTTATTTTGGACTCCTAACATGCTAACTTATCAAGAGAAAAAGCAGAGTTAATGGATAAACAAATTGTGATATATTTATACAATGGAATACTTCTCAGCAATAAAAAGGAATAAACTATTTCCAAGCACTAGCTTGGGTGAATCTCAGAAGCATTATGTTGGGTGAAAGAAGCCAGATGCAAAAGAGTATATACTCTATTCTGCTGTGATAGGAATCATAGTGGTCGCCTGGGTAAAGGTGAGGGATATGAGAGCAAAGGAGTACTAGAAATGTGGACGTGCGGTGGAAATGTTCTACATCTTGATTGGAGTTGTAGTTAACAAGAGAATATATTTGTCAAAATTCATGAAACTGTACTTTAAAAAGAGTATATTTTATAGTTCGCAAATTATACCTCAATAAATTGATTTTAAAATAACTGATGAAATTATGAAAATGTATTAAGTAAAAATTATGCAGTTGATTTAGAGTCAAAATTACTGATCAGAAATATAATAGGTGATATACATTTATTGTAAATGAATTAAGCCAGATATAAAAGCCAGAATTCATGTGATTTTTCCTTTGGTAAAATTACCACCTGTGAGGTATTTTTTCAAAGCTGAATTACCTTAAATTTCTTTTTTTTTTCTTTTTAATCTAGAATGGTCAATTGGAGTGCGTACGCTGGATGGTGAGTGAAACAGAAGCCATTGCTGAATTGAGTTGTTCTAAGGATTTTCCAAGCCTTATTCATTACGCAGGTTGCTTCGGCCAGGTATGAAGAAATTTTTAATTATCTTCTATTTGCATGCTATGTAATCTATCTCTTTTTAAATTTTCAGTCCATCAAAATCCAAACATGAAAAATCATCAAAAATGTATTCAAAGATTTATAAGCAGTGATATTCATTGCAGCATTTTTTATATGAAAGAAATGTTTTAAACAACCTAAATATTCCAGATAGGATATTGGATAAATAATGAAGCAACATCCATATGATGGAATTTTACAGAAAAATATTCATTATATAATATTGAATTAAAATGTATGATACAAAACTGTTCCTGTAATTTGGTACCAACTTTGAATTTTGGAGAGAGAGAAAGACAAATAGATAATAAAACTAGAAAAAACTATGTCACAACTTGTTTTTATAGTAATTATCACTCAGGGTAGAATTATAAGTGGCTTTTATTTTCTTTTTTATATTTTTCACTTTTTTCCAAATTTCCTACAATAAAGAAATTTAACTTTTGGCAAAAGGAAAAATGATAGATTTACTTGAAACCAAAATTAAGAAGAAAATCTTTAGTATGACATTAATCGAGGATGTCTCCGTCCATTAAAGATAAGCAATCACACTAACTAAATGAGTCTCAGTTACAACCAGTTTCTGCGTTAGGAAATCCCAGTGTGAGTAATTGATGTACACAGATCACAATCCAGTGTATGCAGTAAGAAATCATCATTAACTCCCTTTGAGAAGGGTGAGTATAAATTATCTTTTTTAAAAAAACTGGAACCACAAAATGCCAATCTCAGTCTTAAAAAAATATAAATAAAGTCAGCACTGTATTAAAATAGATTTAATCACATTTGTTTGTGGCAAAGAAAATTGCTTCTCATGCATATAACCTTATCCCTTTGGCTTCATAAACTTTCCCAGTGGCAGTAAATTGCGGTATTGTCAACAAGAGATTATGCTTTTTCAAGCATGACAATCTCAAATTTTAAAAATAGACTCCTAGAATATTACCACAGCCTTTCTTCAGGGGGAGTCATGTTAGGTGATAGTTTATTTTGTGCCATGGTAACTTCAATTAATATATATGTAATGTTTCCTATATGTACCGAGCACTATGCCATTGGATTTTGTGTACATTATCTGGCTTATGCCTTAAAACAACCTTATTGGATTCTGTTGTTTTTATCCCCATTCTATAGATGAGGAGACTGAAAAAAGAAACCTTAAGTGGCTTGCATGTGGTCTAATGGCTAGTAAGAGCAAAGGCTGGATCTCAACTCAGGTCCTTTGGCTTTGGGACCAGATTCTGTTTTTCCTCCATTTGTGTAGATATTTTGTATAGCTTGTTTACAGTGGCACTGATACAGCTGCAGAAGTCTTTTTTTACAATTTTATCTAACAATACGTTGTGATATTTGGAGTATCTTAACACAGCTCGTACGAAATTTATGGAATGAAGAAAGGAGCAGAAAGAACATTTAAAATTTGTAAAAGCCACTGTCTTTGAAACAATTACTCCATTTTCTTTGTGTATTGCACTTATGAGCCCCAGTCATGGTGCTCTACAAACAACCGTAAGAATTAATAAGATTTGTTAAGATGCCCTTATTTTGCAAAGACTGGCAAAGGGGAGAATAGTATTTTCAAATGACCAAAAGAATCATTAAGACAATAGTCTTCATAAATTATTCTCAGTATAAAACAAAATTTTATTTATTCTCAAATTGTCTGAGTAATTGTTTCATACTCCTGATTTCATTTGCTCATGTAAAGCCTAAAAAGGAATTTCAGATATCAGTGAAAAGGCTGACTGCACTTTTGGAAGAGCTTGCCAAAGTAAAGGAGGAAAGGATTGCATTGCTGTTCTGACACTTTAAAGTCAATAATTGGGCATCCGGCCTTCTTTGTCCTGAGCAATGTTGCTTATATGTGCCAGTTTCTCTCTTCAGCTCTCACAGCAGGCTTCTCATAATTTTGAAGCTATTGGGACAGAACAAAAGAAAGTGCCATTTCTGGGACTGGTTGGGTGATAGTGTAGTTTGCTTGGCTGGCCTAGAGGAAAATATGGCAATTGGTGACCTATGTGAAGAGCCACGTCAAACATTTGCTTCATGTTAGTATCAGTCTTCAGATTGTTATTTCAAGCTGATAAGCATTTTTAATGACCTCAAGTACAGCTTTGAGCAAGGCACTCCAGCAGTGCCTTCAGGAGAGCATTCCTAACTACGTAGAAAATGTAGAAGCCCATTAGGACTGCAAATTCTGCCCAGCCATCCTACATCCGCCGCGACCACTTATGTAACAGATAACCTGTGGAGATGCTGAACTTGGAACCATTACAAGGCTAATATTTTCACAAGGAAGACTGTTATTGAACAGTTTTCTAATGGATTCAGCACATGCAGGTTTTTCTACAGCAAGCAGGCACTTGAGTGTGTTCTGGTTTTGTTTCTTCAGTAAATACCTTTGGAAAGGATAGTACAGAGGAAAATTCCTCTCTTGGTTTATTTTAGTTGCCCTCTGCCCCTCCTATAGATTCTTAAAGAATGAGCTCCATTTGACTCGCAATTTGTGTCCTTTTTCTGGTTAAAATTACCTTTAAGGGCTCCAGAACCACAGGGTAGCCAGCAGTTTTTAGTGGTCTCCTGGAGTGATAGATCTTTGGGTGATAGGAATTGATTTTCCTCCTCTTGACACACCAGGTCTCGGAGGGGGCAGTTATTTCATTCCCTGATTGTACCTAGCAGAACCGGCCACAGGGAGCATGAAGGTGAAAGCGTGAGGGATGCTCAGGGAACGAGCAGGGGCGTCCTCGGATGGGCCTGCTTTGCTGTCCCTTGAGAGAGATGCTTGCTGGCGAAACAATTGAGACAGAGTTGTCTCAAGTCAAAGTCACCGCCTGTGTAACTTGGGCAGTTTTATTCGAACATGAAGGTTCAGATGGTCTCGTCCAGGATCCCAGCAAAGCTCTTGCCCTCAGGTGCTTGGGGGCTCCGGCCTGTTTTGCATTGGTCACTGGTTCAGTGGGCTCTCTGATACTTTCAACATCAAACTTACCATTTTGTTTCTGAATCTTTCATGTGACTTTTGGTCAAGGAGTTTTGCTACAGAAACAACAAGAATCATAGCATTAAGCATTTACCAAGAAAGAACACATTTGCCTACACTATGTTCATTCTCCATTTTAAATGTTTGCCCTGATACGGATCAAAAAATTAAAAAAGACACTTTTTCAAAAAAGAAAAAACTCAGCAGGTCCTACGAATGGTCATGAACAGTGATAGGCATGCTGGTGAGGGGGTTCCTTCCACAGGCTGTGTTATTGTTTTTCCCGGTTTACTTTAAAAAAGGGAAATATTCTGTTGACTTTATTGTTTCATTGTCATGGGGTAGAAATAAGTAAACAACACTGAAAGGGTTACGATAGCAGATGAAAGCAAACTGAAAAATCTTTGAATGGCACAAGCATTCATCTGCTCTCCAAGGACCTTTGAAAAAGCTTAACCAACACAGAGCTCCACAACCCACAGACTGACAGTTAATGTGATTTCTGTGACCCAAGGGTTGGAAAGGGAGTGTTTCCTTTATGGAGTCAGGGGTCATGGGACAACGAGCCATGGTGGATATTCATAGTCAGAAGACACAGAACATTAGCTCCTGAGTCTGAGTTTAAATCCTAGCCCTACCCTTACTAGCTCAGTAGCCTTGCATACGTTTACTTTTTTAAAAAAAAGAAAAGATCTCCCTGGACCTCAGTTTCCTCATCTTTAAAATGGAGATAATAGAACCTTCTTTACAGGGTTGCTCTGAGGTCCAAATGAGAAAAGCCACATGAAGCACTGCCCACTGCCAGCACATATTAGACACTAGGTAAATGTTGGCTATTATGGTTATTGGATACCTTCCACTTTATTATTTTTGTTTCTATAAATATTATTTAATATATTTATTTCACTATGAGTGAAGTATCAGAGAAATTTGGCAAAGAATTATTTAGGCCTTAACCTATTTAATCAATTCTTAGATGTATTTTTTTTTCACATTTTACTATCTCTAGATTCTACATTTATCTTACAGTAAATGACAATATGAGATTATTGCTGGCCATCTTTTTACATTTGAACATGTCAAAAACTGGAGTGAATCTTATCATTGATGGCACGTTAGATTTGATAACCTATGATCACAGACAAAGCTGCTTCCTTTAGAACTTATGGTTGTAACAAAACTGTAGACATTTTATTGATACCAGTAATAAACCTGTGGCATACTTTTCAATTACATTTTTAATTAGACTGTCCAGCAAATCTCATAAATTACATGCATTAATTGCCACTTTAAATAAATTGCATTGCCTTTAAGAACATGCAAAATACAACATTAAAACAGGTTACCAAAAGAGCAGAAAATCTCGAGAAGAGGAAACTAGGACATGAAGTAAGTTTCAAGTCGTTAGATGTAAGTTGAATGGGTAAGTGGGTGTGTGGGTGATTGGCTGGAATGTCAGTTGGAGAGGCATTCTGTAAAACAGAAATAATACAGAAGAGCCACCCCATCCATGGGACTGCATTGGATGGTCTCTGAAAGCAATACCTATGGGAAAATGAAGATCTGAAGTTACATTCTTCCTTTAACATCTTCTTCCTGACACACACACACACACACACACACACACACACACACACTGGTGGGGGGCAGAGGAGAGAACCCGTGGAATGTCTAAAAGATAAAAGAAGAGGTGGGCATCATTGCATATATATCTATAACACGTATGCATTTACAAGGGCCTTCTTAATTGGAGAAAATAGCTGTATTTGTTCTGTTCTCCTTACTAGATATTTGTCAAATAAGTCACTGTTTAAATTGTAGGACTGTGGATCTCTGCTGGAAAGTTCTCCAGAATCAGAGCAGAAAGCATTTCTTAGAGACTGGATGCTAAACATGCTTTTACCCAAACCAAGGGATTCTAGCCATCTCCATGTCCCTCTCAGAAATCCTAAATCCTAAGTGGACAGCCAGCCCATCCCTTTGAGCAGGGCTTCTCTACACCGTATCGTAGGGGAGATTGTCATTTCCATCGATTTCTCAGTGAACAGGCCAATTGCATAGCTTCTTATTAAAGTAAATTGTCCACTGCAGAACACAAAACTGAATTGGAGGGGCTGGGCAAAGACGTGCCTTGTTCTGAACAATAGGATAAGCATTCTTCCTTTATGTAAGTCTTGCATGTTGAATTGGGTAAGAGCCTTAATTATAGGAAAGAATTATCCATGCCATCGTAAGAAAAGCAGGCAGGTTATTGTAACAGTATGGACTGCACCTGACTGGGAGAGTCAGGAGCCAAGGCAACTCCTGCCTCACACAGACCTTGTCCTGTTCTCCCAGGTCATCAAGCCCCTGCAAAGTCCAGGTCTCTAGATTCTTCCCAGATTTCTACAAAGGGAAAATTCCTAGTCTTACGAATAGTATTCTATTTCCTATAACTCCATTACTAAAAGTTATTCAGTTATATTCAGTTGTTCGAAACCCTGAATTATAATAAAGGGCATTTTCTGTGCATGTGGAATAGACATATCCACTATAATATTTAATTGAGTCTGAAAAACGTGAAAGTATGCCTGACAAGAAGGTACATATAAAACGTTTCTGAGTATCTTGAACTCCTCTGAACTTTACTTGCTAAAGAGAGAAGCTGCTAGAGTATCAGAGAATATCCAGTTGTCTTCTTCAGCTTTCTGATTTGTAAAATAATTGAATTGGATAATTCCCTAAAATCTCTCCCACTCCGCATTTTTAACATTTAATATCATGGAGCAAGCCAGGTCACCACAAGCTTGACAATGACCATTGAAGATGGCAGGACTGTCCTTTTCACCAGTAGGGGCACAGCAACCTGCCCTCTTGATGTTTCTGTGTCTTAGGCATTGACTTCTAACCAGTTGGTCATGTCATTGATCTTGAGATACACCCACTCATCCAGATCTTTTCAGGAGTTAAGATCACATGGTTCGATCATCTGTCTCCAGATTAAAATATTTCGGTTTTTTCCCTACCTAATTAAGAAAAATAAAGGAAGTTGTTGTACCTTATGCATTCGAAACATCACCTGCTCTGGTCCAAATGTCAGTCCCAGCTTCCTCCAAGTTTGCCTCTGAAGGAGAGGATTAAGCACATCAGCCTATCTTATCCCACTCCTACCTCCCAACCCTAGCCTCCAGGCTTTGCTCCACCTCATTCTCTAAGGACGTGGAGGGTTTCACTTCCTACAAGGTCTGTCTGCTTTTGCAACTAACACTCACCCTGCTTTCCCGGGGTGCATTCTTGGTCAGTTGTACGTATTGATTACATTTTCTCTTCTTGCTCTTTAGAGGGCTTACGCCCTGCTTGCTCGTGTGAAAAAGGTGTGGTGCAAATATTCAGTCTCTCCCTGATGTCACAGATGCCTTTATAAACAGTGCCCTGTTCCCCACATGAGGGGAGAAACATGAAAGGAGTTGGCTGTTTTTATCCAGCATTCCTTTAGCAGATTAGTTGCCATGTTCAGAAGGTGAAGGCAAATTTAATCCAGAAAAATATAAAAGTTCATGACCGGTCCAAGCAAATAACTGGAAAAGAAAATCCTTTAAAAGGCTAAGGAGAGGTTCAAGGCTATTTCAAACGCATGATCATCTTTTTAAATGTCAAATTCCACCCACTAAACTTCATGCTGTTGTTTTTACCACTCTCATATTTTTTTAACATTATATTTAATTTTTCTATTTTAAAACAGTGAATTCCCATCCCCCTGCTTTCTCCTGAGGCCAAACATAACATGTAAATACCACAAAAGACTCAGTGGGTAAAATGCAAACGGATTATGACAACACACACTGACTGTTCTGTGTCTTTGCTTTTGAAAGATTGTGTTCAAAGCTTTGGGTCCCCTTCCTTTAACACAGAAGAAGAGAAAGATTTATCTGTTAAAAAAAAAAAAAAAAAAAAACCAACATTTGGTCAGAAAAATCAAGAGGGTCCCAGTTTTATTTCAGTGTGGTTATCTTATACTTAGCAACTTAAGATGTTGCCTCTTTTTTGTAAGCCTATTGATTGTACAGTATGGGATTAGGAAGGCATGGTTGAAGCATGATAAACTTAAAGTAGAAGCTAGGTATCTCAATAGTCCAAGGTTTTATAATAATATTCTTGCAACCTCCAGATAATATAACAAAGTAACAAAAAACATTGCCTTGGACTCAAAAGACCTGGACTGGTTCCAACGTTGACTGTCTCACTGTGTAACTCTGAGGAGGTACTCAAACTTTCTGTGAATCAGTTTTCCCACCTGTAGAATAAGTAAGCAAAACAAGAGCATTTCTGAGATAACTTTCTGCTCTTCGAATTCTCAGAGCATTCTTCTTTCATTGACTTTAATCAGAGATGCATGAATTTTCAGTTCATACTGAATGGAGATGTTCTCCTCATAAGGTAAGCTTAGCTATATCTAAGCTTCACATGTTGGAGTTTTGTTTTCCTCTGTCCTTATATTAGACTTCACTACATGACAGTCTATTAATTCCAGCCTGTCCTTGTGTTTAATAGGAAAAGATTCTGCTGTGGCTTCTTCAGTTCATGCAAGAGCAGGGCATCTCACTGGATGAAGTGGACCAGGAGGGCAACAGCGCCGTTCATGTGGCTTCCCAGCATGGCTACCTCGGGTGCATACAGGTACACAGGCCCTGCTGCTCTGGAGAGAGAAATGAGTGCATCAAGTAATAAAACAAAACATGGGAATTTTGTTCACTGGGAGAATGTCTGGATTAAATCAGGTTTTCCTCTTATAGTGGATAATGAGGAGTCAAATTGATATATTTGTATTTCCAGAAACGCACACAAACATTGGCATAAGTAGCTGTCTGGGTTTCTCCTGGAGTGTCACAGGATGTTGAAGGGGACACTTCTTGCCCTTGCAGCATTACCTTAAAACCCCAATGCTGAGGACAATAGAAATGAAGTACCCCCATGTTCTCAAGAAAACCACTTGAGCAGGAAACCACTACCAGACTGACATCGCTGAGTCCATCACATGGAGGGTGCACCGTTCCTGCTGTCATTAGCACACTTCGCCTTCCCCAATGTCTGAAACACAGGACCGAATTTTTAAGAAAGAATTAGAAGAATTCCTCAGAGTAGCAAGCAGGAGGCTTAGGAGAGAGAGTGGTGTGGTTTTCTTCTCCCGTTCTCTGTAGTAGGACTGAGCTTCCCCAAAGCATTCAAAAAGTCCCAGAACTGATTACAGGAGGCCCTCGATATTGGTCCCGTCTGCCCATGGGCAGGCTCAGCAGGGCCTCAGCTGGCCAGCCGTTCCACCCAAGAGCCTCCGGTGGCCTCATCCTTTTAACCCAACATACCTTGGGAATATTACCATGTCCTTTGTGTGCAGTGATGTAGAGAGGTTGGGGAGCAGATCCACAGGAGGTGGGGAGGCCCTTCCCCCTGCCCCAGGCCACCTGGAGGTACATCCAGGAGGGCTGCTTAGAGAGCACAGGGTTCCTACAGAAAGAAGGGTTGGCCTCTCGTCCCACAGCTGAATGCAGAGCTGCACAAAGCTGAGCCACACCCAGTGCCGCCATCCTAACAGCACATAGTGGGCGGCCCCGCGAGAGTCCTCAGGAGCTTGGGGCACACATGAATGTGAAAAATGGGTATTTATTATATATAACAGTTTACATCTGCTAATCCCAAACTCCCAGTCCTTCCCTCTCCCACCCTCCCTGTATGGCACAGGGAACTACATTCAATATCCTGTGATAAACCATAATGGAAAAGAATATTAAATAAAAAATGTCTCTATGAGTATAACTGAGTCACTTTGCTGTACAGCAGAGGTTGGCACAGCATTGTAAATCAGCTCTACTTCAATTAAAAAAAATTTTTTTTTAAACTGGATAGGCTTTTTTACCTAGAAAATGTAAGGCCCTGACTGACAAAACAAAGAGAGAAGAGAGCTGAAGAGAAGGAGGGAGAGTGACAGTGTGAGGAGAGGAAAAGCTTTGAATTGGAAACAAAGTTTAGAATTGACCTGGAATTTAATTTATGAACATAAATCATAATTGCCAGAGTCCAACCAATCACACCATTCTTATCATTGAAAATGACCCAGCATCTATGGATTTGTTCCCACATCTGCCTGAGATGTAGGAAAAGGCGATTGACAACGTATGGCTGAAGGCCATGATTAAAGAAAATACTTTTACCTCACCAGATTTATACAGTTCAAAATATGTGTATGTAAGAACTCTAAGAAAACAACACTCTTTTTCAGCCTTATTAGGTATTGTATCTTTTATTCCAAACTCAACAGGTACTTACTGAGGTCCTACTGTGAGCAAGGTAGACTGTATCTCAGAGAGAAAACTGGGAAGTGAGAACTTGCTCAGAAAGGTAGAGAGGACTCAGGGAATTCAGACGATATGGAAAAGCAGTAAATGTAAGAGGCAAAAGATTCATAAAACCAGAAAGCAGAGGTCACAGCAAAAAGCTCTCTGCAGAGTCTCCTCACATGCAACCACTCTGTGGAAAGCCACGCTGATAGGAAATATTTCAAGTGTCTGGGAAGTTTCCCCACTATTGTTGGCAAAGCATGCATCTTCTAATTTAAGACGCCAACTTGTAAAAGGAGTGATGAGAAAAGAGAGAAATTTAAATTATTACCAGGATCTGCAGAAAGATGAAAGGAGTAGCATTAGTTTTTGTGGAGGAAAAATAATTGAATGAAGACTGAAAACTTCATTTTTCCATTTGACAAAACACTATCATATTTAATAGTATTGAAGTAGACTGTTTTTATCAGCCAATAAGTGACTGCAACCCAAAGAAAACCAGCTGATACCACTAATTCTGTTTGAGATCTTAGTTATTTTCCTTCTTAATATGTGAGGAGAGGCGGTCTGTCTTTTCAGAGTGTTCGTCTCTCCACTTAACACAAATGATATTTTTGGCGCTAGACACCATGGATGTGGAAACTTGAATAATCTTGGAAGCGGGTCTATCCACTGGGTGTGAGAATAAAAAAAAATAGGTACAAAGAGATTGAAAGTAGAAAAGGGGGTGAGCGAGGACCTTTATGAAGTGAAGAGGGGACTGAGTATGGAAAACATTGGGAAGATAACTGCAGAGGCCAGAGTCAAGGGGAGTGATAACAGTGTGTTTATGCTGAGGCTCTGAGAGTTCAGGGTGAGGTGATCTCTGGGACACCCTGTGACGTGGGTGGCAGTGGCCTTATGGCACCTTTCGTGGTGAGTGATCCTAAACTGAGAGGAAAATGAAGCTCCTTAATGACTTCTGAGTCTAAGTAGTCTAGGAATTTAAAAATTACAAGTATTTCTTGTGGAAAAAACATTTTCTATTACTAAAATAAATCCAGAGGTCTACAGACTGATCTTGATAGTGTCAAAAAATAAGGCAGACTATGACAGTTGATTAATATTGATGTAACAGCTTTTTGTGGGGTCTGTTGTCATCACAGCATAAAAACAAGAGAGTTTTGATTGTTTTTAAATTAACAATGTCAGGGAATTCCCCGGCGGTCCAATGGTTAGGACTCCGGGCTTTCGTTGCCAAGGGCAAGGATTCAGTCCCTGGTCAGGGAACTAAGATACCACAAGCCGAGGTGCAGCCGGAAAAAATAATAATAATAATTAACGATGTCAACCATGCTCCATCAAATCTCTCTCCCCTCTACTAATGGTACCCTGGCCAGATTCCTTAACTTTTTGCTTTTGTTTGACTATTAACATTTACTTCAAACCAGTTTAAAAATCTCAGTCTTATTTCTGGTTCAAAGCATTCTCCTCCCCAACCCAGACTCAGGGTGAAAGGGACTTGGTATGGGACTGAGGCATGACTGGCTTTTTACACACCACCTTAGCTCCTATTCCGCTCTCTCTTCTGGGCTCCAGTGTTGAGGACAAAGAGGAGGTATGGAGAGAAAAAGTCAACTGTCTCTTTGCTTTACTGGCAGAGGTCATGGCATCTCCCTGAAAGTTGTCTTGCTTCTTTAGCTCACTATGGTTTGCCACTGATGCCCTCTGGGGCAGCCTTCAGAGGCTGAATCTCTGGTGGGCACGGTGGGTGGGGACTTCATAGGGTCCTCTAGAGCCTTCCCACTGATACCTGAGACAGGAGATCTGGCCCCGACCTCACACCCTCCTCCGCCATACAGTCCCCTCCACCTGTGTTGCACCCCACTGTCTCCTGTTGCTAAAGAGCCCTCTCCTTTTTTTTTTTTAATTTTTAAATTTATTTTATTTATTTATTCTTTTGGTTTCATTGGGTCTTCGTTGCTGTGCGCGGGCTTTCTCTAGTTGCATCGAGCGGGGGCTATTCTTTGTTGCGGTGCGCAGGCTTCTCATTGTGGTGGCTTCTCTTGTTGCAGAGCATGGGCTCTAGGCGCGCGGGCTTCAGTAGTTGTGGCTTGCGAGTTCTAGAGCACAGGCTCGGTAGTTGTCGTGCACAGGGCTTAGTTGCTCTGCAGCATGTGGGATCTTCCCGGACCAGGGAATCGAACCCATGTCCCCTGCATTGGCAGGCGGATTCTTAACCACTGCGCCACCAGGGAAGTCACCCAAGAACCCTCTCCTTTTTAATTGGGTGATAACAAGCTCACAGCAAGCTCCCTTCTACAACATCTGCTCAATACATGGGACATACCCTTGCCATGGCACGTGGTGGGAATGTGGGCCCTGCCATGACAATTCTCTCCTGTTCTTTTTATTCCTGATTGGGTAGGTTCAGCAACAGATCATGTGCGCTGCCCAAGCAAATAGGAAAAAGTAAACAAAATTCCTTCTTTTTCTTATGGGCATTCCCAACTTCAAGGGCCCACCCACTGAAAGGGACAAAGCCTCTCACCACAGACACTGCCCTGCACACCTCATAAAGGAAAGGACTCTAAGGAGGAAGGAACCTCCACCCCTTCCCAGTCTCCTTCTGAGGCTGGTGTGAAATTGATAGTAATGGGATTGGTTGGCTGCATCATTGTAGGCTCCTAAAAGAGGCATCTGATACTGACCACTGAAAGCTCACCAGAGGCTGTCCTTTGTGTGTGATGGTACTCCTCACCCTGACCCTGTCCCGCTGTGGGCTCTGGTGACTGGTTTTGGAACAACAGGAAAAGTTCCATTCAACCTTCTGTTACGGTCATTAAAAAATATGGATGTTTACGGGTGGACCTAGAGAATATCATACTAAGTTAAGTCAGACAGAGAAAGACAAATACTATATGGTATCACTCGTATGTGGAATCTGAAAAATAATACAAATGAATCTATATACGAAACAGAAACAGACTCACAGACATAGGAAACAAATTTATGGTTACCAAAGGGGAGAGGGAGGCGGGGGGAGGGATAAATTAGGAGCATGGGATTAACACATACTAACTACTATGCATCAAATAGATAAACAACAAAGACCTGCTGTATAGCATGGGGAACTATATTCAGTATCTTGTAATAACCTATGATGAAAAAGAATCTGAAAAAAATGTATATAAATATAACTGAATCACTTTGCCGCACACCTGAAACTAGCAATATTGTAAATCAGCTGTACTTCAATTCAAAAAAATTAAAAATAATAAATAAATAATGTTTAGAGGGCGGTTCTGATACGATCACATGTCTCTGCATTCTCTGACAGACCCTGGTTGAATATGGAGCAAATGTCACCATGCAGAACCATGCGGGGGAAAAGCCCTCCCAGAGCGCTGAGCGCCACGGGCACACCCTGTGCTCCCGGTACCTGGTGGTGGTAGAGACCTGCATGTCGCTGGCCTCCCAGGTGGTGAAGCTAACCAAGCAGCTGAAGGAGTGAGTGACCTGTTCGTTCCATGAGAACCAATTCTGGCTGCTCATCTTTGTGCTTAGGTTTCAGCCAGGTCTTTGGAAGGCTCCCTCATGCTGGTCTTACAGGAATTCCCTAGTATCCTCCTCATCTTCTTTTCTTCCTCCGTCCCAAGTCCTCATGGCCAGCATTCATGCCATTTCTGCAGAGGCAAAATGATATTTAAACAAAAAAAATGCAGAGCTAGCTTCCTAAGCAGAGAACTTAAGCCACAGTGGACAAGGGGAGGGAGCCTCTCTCTGTGTTCACATCTCAGGGTCAGATGACGTAGCAGGTGCAGAAAGCACACGTGGGCATCATTCCAAACTTCTGTCCTTAACGGTCTAGCAAATCATCAAAAGCAAGAGAGAGAGAGAAGGGCTAGAGATGGGCCAGTTTCTCAGTTTTCTCAAAAAGAAAAATGTATATTTGGGAAATTACAGACAGGTCACCTGGTAAATATCACTGGCAAATTTATTATAAAAATTAAGCAGACGATTGATGAATCCTCAGAATTTAAAATCCTCAGAATGTAAACTTAGCGTGATGTTACTTAAAACACTCTTTGTCTTGCTAAAATCAGTTCTTTTTTGATGAGATGATTCAGCTGGTACACACTGCATACCTAGATGCCAGGGAAGCATTTCTGGGAGGCTGCCATGATATGCTTGAAGAAAGGAGGACCAGAGGAGAGGCCGTCCGAGGGGTCTCCAGCAGGTTGAAGGATTAAGGAGCTGATGCTCGTCTGAGGGGACCGAGGTCAGCCCTTGGAAAACACATCAGCCAAATGACAGCTGCCATACTAGGAAGGGAATCACTGAACATCAAAAATAGTACTCAAAGTAATGGTGACAGATTAGGAGGACAAACCTTAATTAAATTTTAAGGAAAAAAATGAAGTTTTACTTTAAAATTATAAAAAACATTTTTTTCCTTCTTTCCTTGTGAAAAAGACCTGTGGTTGGTAGGAGGCCTTAACTGATTAGAAGTGTAATTCATGCAACAATATGACAAGTCCTTAGATCCCCTGGCTCCTCGCTGAACTCGGGGAATTGTTTTCTCTCTCTGCTTCTAGTCTCTTGCCTTAGAGGTAAGAGTCTCTGTACTCCTCTGCTTCTCCCCCTGCCAGTACCTAGAATACTGTCTTTAATGAATTTAGGCTTTTACTAGGAAAAAAAATAAAATAAAATTTAAACTTAAAAATTAGAACGGTTCCTTTCCCTCCAAGAATCCTCTGCCCAGTTACACAAGACTCCCCCAGGGCAGGTGAGCTAAGCGAGCTTGAAGGTCTGGGGAAAATGCACACAGATTCATAACTCAGTAAGTTATCTTGCCACAGCGAACATACTTGTACACATGTCTTTATGTACATGTATTGGTGTTTCTGAAAAGAAGTTCCTAGAAAGGGAATTGCCAGAACAAAGTGCATACGTATTTAAAATGTGGATAGATGTTGCCTACTGTCCTTCCAGAACTGTTGTACCAGTGGACACTCCCCCCAGTAGTGTATGGACATATCCATCAAGAGGAACTTTAAAATGGTCCAATGGAATGTTTTTTCTTAAGGTTCATACTCAGAGAAAAGATCACAAAACCTTCCCCTGTCTCTTACCGCGGAGTCGGAGAAGCTTTCGTGAGTTATAGTATCTGTTTTATTGGTAGAACTCTTCAAGATCAGGGTCTTGGCTGCTCTCTCTGTTGATAATCCTGGGATAAAACACACATGTATGCTAATAGACAGCAGTTCTTCCACTGTCTCCAAACTGAATGCTGTAGACAGTTGTAGTTAGGCCAATGACAAGATGAAATATGAGAGGTTACATTGTAGACCCTAGTCTTGTACTTACTCTGTGTCTCAGTGAGGTTGGCAAAACTAGAAATGAACAGAGAAATTCACTTAGTCTAGCCTCAATACACTGTACCCTTCAGGCTCTAGGGCATCAATAACATCGAAAGGTGCAGGAAGAAGGATGGAAAACACTAGTTTTTCAGCCCAAAATTGTGAGTGGGAGACAGTCTTGAGTGCCTTTTACTACTAGAATATTCACCAACCCTTTAGAGTTAATAAACATAGCTATTATTTAGAAATGGCAACCTCCAGCTCTCTTAGAGATCCTGATCTACAGGCGTAGGTATTATGGGTTGAATTGTGGCCGCATAAAATGATGTGTTGGGGTCCTAACCCCTAGTACCTCGGATTGTGAGCTTATTTGGAGATAACGGTCTTTACAAAAGTAATCAAGTTAAAATGAAGTCACACACACACACACACACACACACACACAGTGTATTTTACTTTCCTTAAGTAAAAAAAGAAAATTACAAAATACAGTGTGCAATATAATCTCATTATCTCATTTCTAAGAAATCCCTCTCTCTCCCCACCACTCTCCCTGCCGCCCCAAGCTGGTATGATACACTCCAAAATGTTACTCACTCTTTCTAAATGGTTTGAATTTTTAAAGTAATTGTATTAATTTAGCCATCAGAAAAAAACTAAATTAAACAAAGCAAGCAAACTCTTTCCATGTTGGGTAAAAACAATTAAATAACTTGGTATTTTTTCAATAAAGAGAAAACAATGTATGGTAACACTCGATTTACTCTGGACATAGAAGCATATTATCAGAATGTGCGTTAAAGTTAAGAAAACAGGTTAAAAGCCATAGGTTACAGAAAGTGAAATCTGTTTAGAAAACACATTAATTATTACAGAACTTGGAAAAAGGAAAACTGATTCTGATTTTAGAGGAGTAAGCAGTATTTACCGAACTCTGCAGTATTAGTGTGGTACCCACCCCACCCCCACCCCCACCCCCGCAAACTGTCCCCCAAAGATGTCTATCACATCCTAGTCCCTGGAAGGTATGAATATGTTACCTTACATGACAAAAAGGGAATTAAGGTTGCAGATGGAGTTAAGGTCACCCTGAATTATTGGGGTTGATCCAGTCTCATCACAGGAGTAACAGTAAAGAGAAGGCAGAAAAGGAGATAGAGAGACTCAAAGTGTGAGAAGGACTCAATCTGCTCTTGCAGACTTTGATAAGGGAGGAAGGGGCTGTGAGCCAAGAAGTGCAGTAACCTCTAGGAGCTGGCAATGACCGTCAACTGACGGTCAGCAAGAAAACAGAGACCTCAGTCCTACAACTGCAAGGAACCGATTCTGTGCCTGATTTCAATCAGCAGGACATAGACTTTCATCCTAGAGCCTCCAGAAAGGAATGTAGACTGTGGATACCTCGATTTTAATCTGGAGAGACCCATTCTGGTCTTCTGACCTACAGAACTGTAAGATACACATGTGTTGTTTTATATCACTAAGCATGTAATAATTTAACAGGAGTAGAAAACTAATACACTTAGCATCAAAACTGGTAGCAGCTCTCATGAGCAGGGATGAGGAACAAAACAAATGAGTTACAAGTGTTCTTAAAAGGACTGCCGAGTCTTAGATACTGGCTTGAGGAAGCCCGGTCTTCTCCTTGCCAAATGTCATTGCACATACTCAACAGCTGTTGGCTGCCTAAATTTAATTCTGTGAGAACAGATTTGTATAATAACCTTCCATCAGCCCCAAATACTCTCCTTTTCTCAGAAGTGGTCAGTCTTAGTCCTAACATTTCATCCCTAAGACCTAAGAAGTCTGTGATCTCATTTTATCTCACGCATTCTGTGACTCACATACTGAAAACTTAATTGTCTAAAGGAGGAGCCAGCAATCTTTTCCCTAAAGGGTCAGATAGTAAATATTTTAGGCTTGTGCACCACATGTTCTGTGTCATAATTACTCAACTCTGCTTTTGTAGCGTGAAATCAGCACTCGATAATATGTAAATGAATGTGTATGGCTCTGTTTCAATAAAACTTTATTTACAAAAACAGGTGATGGGCTGGATTTGGCCCATAGTCTATAGTCTATAGTTTGCTGACCGTAGTCTAAAGAATGAATAAAAAATAAAAATACGTAAGAGCACTCTACTTTTCCCACTTTGAAATTTAGAACTGCGTGTCAAGTTTTTTAGAGAAACATTTAGTGAGGGGTTAAAACAGATGAAGAAAGATTAAAAGGAGATTAAACTCCTTTTATAGGGTTTTTAGGTGTCAGAGTGAATTATGACACGGCCAAGAAAACTATTTGGAGGCAGTTAGATTGACTGATGACAGAAATCCCAAGTATGAATGGAGACAAAAAGGACTCTATTCTCTAGATTCTAAAAAAGCCCTCAGAAAGGACTAATCAACTTTAAGTATAATATATGAGCATGTGAAATATGAATATATAAAAATATGTGAGCATATGTCTAGTATACTAGTCTGCTAGGGCTGCTGTAACAAAGTACCACAAACTGCCAGGCTTAAACAACAGAAATTTATTTTCTCACAGTTCTGGAGGCTAGAAGTCTGAAATCCAGGTGTTGACAGGGTTGGTTCCTTCTGAGGGCTGTGAGGGAGAATCTGTTCTGTGCCCCCCTCCTAGTTTTTGGTGGTTTGCTGCCAATCTTTGGCATTCTTTGGCTTGTAAATGAATCACCCTGATCTTTGCCTTCATGTTCACGTGATGCTATCCCTGTGTGTGTCTGTCTCTGTGTCCAAATTTTCCCTTTTCACAAGGACACTTCATACTGTATACTTTCTACATATGTACACATATATTAGGGAAACTTTTTCTATGTCATAGATATTCAAATATATTATCATTCTTAATAGCTGCCTTCATAGAAATAATTATAAATTATTTACTCAGTCTTATTGATGATCATTTAGGTTATAGTTTTTTTTACTAATGTGAATAATAAATATCTTTTTGGGTACTTTTGATTGCATCCTCAGGAAAATTTCTGAATCATAAGGATGAAGATTAGGCACATTTGTAAGATTTTTAGATTTATTGCAACTTATCGCAAATTTTCATGAAAAACATTTATACCTGTTAATTTATGATAGTAGCCATGTGTCAGAGAGCTTATATATTTTGGTTTGTTTTTCCCAGACAGACAATGCAACGTGTCACACTGCAGAACCAGCTCCAACAACTTCTAGAAGCCCAGAAATCAGAGGGCAAATCACTCCTTTCTTCGCCCAGGTAATAAATACCAGGAACATTGGTGGTTAGAATTCTTAACTGTCTTTAATGTGTGAGCCTTCTTTTGGACTTTCTTTTAATATCTTTTAAGAAGATAACAGAAAACATTTTATTCTTATAAAGAGGAATAAAAATGAGCTATCACATGGAAAAAGGCACTGGACCTAGGGTCAGAAGACTTGAGTTTATCTCCAGCTGTACCATTTCTTCTTTCCAGGACTATAAACAAGTCACTTACTCTTTCAGAGTCTTTTATTTCTTCATCTATGAAATGGAAATAAGGGTATGTAGGTTCATAAGGTTGTTGAAGATGGGATTAATTGAGAAAATTTGTGCAAAATTAATGTATAAACAATAGAACAGTAGATAAATTTTGTAGTCAAATCATAAGGTATGAGGCATACTATACTGGTTCTGGTTGCCACCATGGAATGTTTGTAGATTGCTTGAAACAGATATTCATTATCCTTATTTCAGTCTTAGTGATTTGTAAGTTATTAGTGGCATTTAAGCCATGCAGTGACTTGTGGCTGAGTTATTTTAACCCAGTAGGAAGTCATCTCGTATGTCCTTCATCCTCTTTCAGTTCGCCATCCTCCCCAGCTTCCAGAAAGTCCCAATGGAAATCCCCAGATGCAGATGATGAGCCTATAGGCAAAAGCAAACCAGGAATCCAAGAGGGGATTCAAGTTCTTGGAAGCCTGTCCGCATCCAGCCGGGCTAGGGCCAAAGCTAAAGACGAAGATTCGGATAAAATCCTACGCCAGTTATTAGGAAAAGATATTTCAGAGAATGTCTGCACCCAGGAAAAGCTGTCCTTGGAATTCCAGGATGCTCAGGCTTCTTCTAGAAATTCAAAAAAGACCCCACTGGAGAAAAGGGAACTGAAGTTAGCCAGGCTGAAGCAGCTGATGCAGCGGTCACTGAGTGAGTCTGACACAGACTCCAATAACTCTGAGGAGGCCAAGGGCACGCCCGTGAGAAAGGCTGACAGGCCCAGACCACAGCCTGTCGTGGAAAGCGTGGAGAGTATGGACAGCGCAGAGAGCTTACACTTGATGATAAAGAAACACAGCTTGGCATCAGGACGCAGGTTTCCTTTTAGCATCAAGGCCTCCAAATCTCTGGAGGGCCACAGCCCATCCCCCACCTCAGAGAGCAGCGAGCCAGACTTGGAATCCCAGGGTCCAGGCTCGGGAACCACTCCCCCAAGCCAGCCCTCTGGAGAACCCCCTCAGCCCAGCCCTGACAGCACAGCTGCCCAGAAAGTGGCCACGAGTCCCAAGAGCGCCCTCAAGTCCCCATCTTCCAAGCGCCGGACATCGCAGAACCTGAAACTCAGAGTTACCTTTGAGGAGCCTGTGGTGCAGATGGAGCAAACTAGCCTTGAACTAAACGGAGACAAGGACCGAGATAAGGGCAGGACCCTCCAGCGGACCTCCGCAAGCAGTGAACCAGGGGATCAACTGAAAAGGCCTTTTGGAACCTTCCGATCCATCATGGAGACGCTAAGTGGCAACCAGAACAATAATAATAACTATCAGGCATCCAACCAGCTGAAGACCTCCACCCTGCCCTTAACCTCACTTGGGAGGAAGACCACAGACGGTAAGGGAAATCCCGGGAGCTCTGCTAGCAAAGGAAAGAATAAGGCGGTGAGTGCTATTTGGAGAATATCCCTTTTATTCCTTTAAATTAATTATATTGTTCCTAACACTACAGATCGTTGCCCTTGGCCACCTTGAGGGAATCCCCAGGAGAATTCCGAAGGATTCATGAAAAGCCAAATTCATGCGTTTCTAATGAGATATGCCGTGTTAGAGTACATTCTGAAAATGCTCTAAGAGAGAAAGATTAAACAAATCACAGGAGATTGTATTCTGGTCCCTAAATTTCCCTAAGTAGTTTTTTTTTTTTTTTTCTAAGATCTTTATTGGATTATAATTGCTTTACAATGGTGTGTTAGTTTCTGCTAAGTAGTTTTGATCCTTGAGAATTAGGAGTCATAGATGGGGAGACATTTCTACAAGATTAGACTACTAATTGTTGTGAAATCAGGCCCTTCTTTGGCACTGACTCTGCCTCAGGAAGAGTTAGTTCTCCTCATGTGACTGGATAGTTTATTCTCCAGCCCAATTAAACAACACATAAATAGAAACTCTGTTTCTAAACTACTCAACTTTGGAAGGACCTTTAGAATGAATACACCACAGGGACCCCCACGTTGGCGTTTTACGACACAAGCCCCTAAGGAAGCTCTAGTGGTCTGAAGTGCTTGCCAGCGCCCAGGGGACAGCAGAGTATGCCATGAACTACATTGTGTAATTGCATTTGTTGTAAAACCATGCACTATAATCTGGATTTAAATCCAGTGAATAAGAGATACAAACATCTTTTTAGGCAACATTTCCTGCACGCTCTGTGCATGCCATGCCCTTAAAAAACATGGTATAGCAGCCAAAATGTGAAACTCTCTGAGGAATAGAAGCATCCAGAATATCCATCCTGCTAACCAGAGAGTCGCATCTGCATCATTTATTATTTGCTATAAGGTAAAATCCCATTCCACTGAGGTCTAAGAACTGTGCAAATTCTTTTTTGCAATACCAAAATCAAGTTTTAGTTAATATCACTCGAATTAACTGAACACAAATTTTAATTACACATTGATTTCCACTGAGTTGTCTTTGTTATAAAAGACTTTAGCATGTATTTGCTTCAGCTAGAAGAGTCACACTTGTGCCCCAAACACCAGGCCTTTTGGATTAAATATGTCCAAACTTACATTGCTGGAATAAAACTTTTCCAGGTAACTTAAGGGTTCCTCTCGCTCAAGTCAAAGATCTCAGCAGTTCCCCAGGCTCCTTAAAGTATGTCTGAAGCGTCTACCCTTTAATCTGTCTCCTGCATGCCTCCTGTTTATTGAGACTTGTGCATGTGCTGAGCTTATTGCATGTGTTCAGATGATTTTTAATTGCACCTCTCTAGGAGATGTACGACAGCTGCCTCAATCTTTCCTCTAACACGCTGATTGAAGAGCATCTGTGTGACTATGCACGGTACGTGGTGCTAGGGGTGTATTGCTCAGCAGTGCCATGCCTTCGCTGTGAATTGCATGATCTTTTACATGGCAGTCCTGGAGCACCTTTCCCAGGGGCTGACACCAAGGAAGTAGAAAATTACAACTCTTTCCCCAAATAGAAGAAGGCAGACTTGTAACTGGGCCTTAGAAAGGGAGCAAGTACCCTATTGGAGGGGCTTCAGTCCAGCAGCAGAGGGCAGAGGAATCTACTCAGATCACAGACATGCTGTGCTTCCCAACTGACCTTGGCTTTCAGTCTTTGTTTTAATGGAGTCAAGTACCAGGTAAGTATAGAAATGAAATTTCCTGCCATGGGTAGAATGAGTCAACCTCCGATCAGAATCAGAACTTTGAAACAGAGCTGAGGTTTTCCTTCATTGCTGGTTATAGACTGAAAGCTCCTTTAGTCAGCAGTCTGCTGCCCTCAGGAGAAGTGAGGTCCTGCCACGCTGTAGTTGCTCTACCTCCGCGTTTGGAACCACAATGCTGGTCCATAAGCCGGTCTCTGAGCTCCCAGCAACAAAACAATGGCCTTTCTCAAACAGAATGTTTGTGATTCAAAATGTACGGATGGTGTATATAAAAGGATCATCTCCAAGGTCCCCAGTGGCTCAGTCTCCTCCTTGAGCAAAGTCCTTCTTCAGCATAGCTTTCCTTCTTCCCCCAGGGACACATACAACTCCCTAACAGAGCAGGAAAGAGGAGAGGGCTAAGAAGAGGGCAGTTGACGGGGAGTTAAGTCAGTCAGTGCCTCTTGACAGGTTTATTTCAGAAGAGTTAAACCCCCAACACCCTTTTAAAAGAGACTAATCATTTAAATTAAAAGAAAGCTGTGGCACGCCTTTCAGCACCCTTCCAAAATCCTCCAAAACATTTGTGTGGATGTGTGTGTGTGTATGTATATAATAATTACAGGTACACAAATACAAGTGAATGTGTTGTGAGTGTAAATGTTAGTTCAGAATTCTAAGGTATAAGAAATGTCACTCTCCTTTTTTTTCCCTGTAAATCACGTTTAATCTGCTCCAGGTCTCCATTCAGGCTAGAGGAAAAGTAAATCTCAGTCGTTTTAGGGGATTACCCTAGGGGTCTCATTAATTCCATAAGTTGAAGGAAGCACCTTGGAGCTTTGGTATTTACTGGTCACCAGCATTCTACTTGGGTCAAGCTCAACATGCTGCCTAAGTCTCGGCTGCTTCCTGCCACACTGGGGCAGGGCATCTTGGCCAGTGCTAACAGCGCAGTGCCTGGGGTGAGAAGGAGATAGAAAAAAATACCCCTTGCCTTCCCAGACACTGGTATTGGTCCACTTCTGTTTCTTCCAACCTATCTCCCCCACTCCTCTGCATCCCCATCTTAGGTTCTATCTTCTGGTGCCTGGAAAATTCTGCTTTTGTCCTTAAGCAGAAGTCACCAAAAATACCCTGAGGCAAGGAAGCACAAAGGCTTGGCAAACCCCTTGGGAGGGGGAAGGAGAAAACCTCTCATTTCTTCCAGGTTCCTACAGCACCTGGAAACAAGACAATTAGTATCCCAGTAGATTCTCCTGCCAGATATATTTCATCCTGTCTTCTTACAAGTAAGGGAACAAAGCTAACAATCTACTGTAATAGGATTACAAAAATCAGAACACAAAAGGAGGTTATGAGGCTACTCAGACATCCTACAACTGGGTTAACACTTTCCTACTCAGTTTAAGGAACAGTCCTTCTGAAGGCTCAGTTTTGAACCTGTCAGGTTCACTGGCTTTATGTATTAACAGAGTTTTCCTTCAGTGATAAACAGAAACCCCAAAATTATGATATTCAATGTAGTTAAATAAACATCCAGACCCCTTCCCCTCCCTACCTTATAAATTAACTTATCCCTTATCGTGGCTGTAGTTTGGCATGTGTTCTATGGAAAGTGAAAACCCACTAGTTTGTTCATGGCATATGGGGAAGGTTTCTCTGATTCATCATCACACAGAGGCGGGGAGAACCAGCCCAGTCCACTCCTTAGATAAAGCAAGGGTAGATGTATCTAGTTGAGAGAAAGATTCCTCAGAGAGATGAACTAGCATGGGAATGTGGACATGAACAATACCTAAGTGATTCTGGTGCCTGCTTCATTTTGCCTGTGGGACCCATAGAAAGGGCATCCCACAGAAAGATGCAAGAAAGAAAGGAACCCAAGTGTCCATCTGTCAGTGATGCCTTTAAATCTTGGCCCAAGAATTTGCTTGAAGGCCACATGGTTCCTCTTGGGAGCAGGGACTGCCTGGGATCATATAACTTTGGAAAGCAATGGAAGTCATTGGGTTGGAGTTGGCTCTAAGCATTATGCTGCTGGTGGCCCTATCAGTATAGCCCTGGGCGAAAGAGTGGGGCAGTGGACCCTTGTTCCAGGTCTATACTGGAATCACATTTTAGTTCCTAAAAAGCGGGGCAGTGGACCCTTGTTCCAGGCCTATAGTGGAATCACATTTTATTTCCTAAGATTTTTTTTTTTTTCCCTAGTAAAGGAAAAATAGGGACTATAAATACAACATTTAAAAGAATGTCAGCTCTGTGAGGGGGTTCTGTTTGCTATTTATTTTTCCAAATTGGTCACAGCTTGATAGCAAAGAATCTAAATTTCTTTTCAATGCCCTTTAAAATTAGATTCAACTCTATTACTCTGAATAGCTTTTCCAGTGTGTTTCAACTGCGGAGGATGACTTTGTTTATAATAAGCAGATTTATCTTTACTTTTTCTTATAAAGGACAAGTTAGTCTTGAATTATTACAACTCCAAGGGAATGTTTGCAGTTACTTATTTTAAAATGCCAGTAAGACATTCATTTCCCAGAGTTTAAGTCTATCCAAGATCTGTAACACTTGAAGTGAGCATTGATTCTAGTTACTGATAGGCAGAGGGCATTAACCCCTGGTGACCACTGGTCACATCCCCTTTGACCACAGAGGCACTGTAGCCTGAGGGGTTAGCATCAGGAAACCCCTAATCCTAGCACCAACATGAGAGTAGACTCCTTAAAAAGACATTAAGCAATAAACACCATTAGTGTGGGTTTTACTGCCAAGGAATTAGCCACACTGGGAATTATACATCCGGACCCAAGAGCTAGTAGCCCATATTTTACATAGATGTCAAGATTGTTCAACAGCCACTTCAAAGAGAATGGTAAGTTTGGCCTGAGTTGATGTGAGGGTATGTCAGTGGTCATCTGCTATGCCCAATTGGAGGTCAGAGTTCAGGATACCCCTATCACGAGCGCGCGCGCGCACACACACACACATTTCTGTCCTTATTGTCAGGACATATTACTAAACAGAAAAATGAGCAAAGACATGGAAGACATTGGGAAGGTAGAGGTGAGTCCCTGGCTGAAACCTGTCCTGAGTCGAGCGTACCCTCAGCCCCACTGAACAGCATTTCCAGAATCATGATGGCAAATGCAGTCAGCACAAAAAGGAATCCCTGGTAAACAAAGGCATCTTTGCCATCATTTCTCTAGATATAATCAAATAACCACATTTTAATCTTAAATTTTTGATCTTAAAGTATTTTCATAGGTTTTTTAAGGATCTTGAAGGGATAATTATATAATTACCTAGTCATAGGTATGTTACCAAGGTAGCTGAGAGTATGTTGATTGCATAGTTCTAGAGTGAATCCCCTGGAGCAGACTGAATCTTACCAATGTAACAGTTCAGAAAAGTTTGTTAGAATGCTAGTACTAAAAGGGCACTGAGTAACACTATAGACATTAGAGTTTCTGCCCCAAAACTGTACTTTCAAGTTCTAATCTCTGATCTGAAGTATGTTTGTCTGTGTTTTCGTGTCTAATATACTAGCTCTGGGGTCCAGAGCCAATGAGTCAGGAGGAGTACCATGGTGTACCTGGGGTGACCACCTCTGCTCCAGAAACCCCTAGAGCCTGTCTGGTCTCCTTCCCCTGCACCCCTCCCCATGTTTCCCCCGTGTTCTCTGTTTCTCCTGCCCAACTCTTGTCCCGCCCACCCCACCTCTGCCTCCCTAGGGTTCACATTCATTTCAGAGAGAAAACCCTTATTTCATATGGAAGCTTTGTCCCTATGACGTGGAGGAAGGAGATCCCAATCTTGAACCATTTCTCCAGATTACATTCATTAAGTGACAGCTTCTCCTTTGAAACGGGTCACAATTTTGCATTGTCCTTGGCTGTTTCATAGGAGGATCTTGTGTGTGGAGAAAAATGCCCATGTTATGGGGGATTGTTAAAATATTCAGATATTTCCAGTGTCTGGGCACAACTTAACAAACTTTATAAAAACTGCCAGAGTTTGCAAGATTCATGAGAGCATGATTCACAAATGGAGTTTCTATTCATAAGTTCCTTATACCCTCTGGGGAAAGGAGAATGCATGTTCCATCACAGGAAGACAGTAGAACAAGGTTTAGTATCAAAATATAATGAGTTGAGACATAGAAAAAGCTATTGCAACTAAGACCCCATGTTCTATCTTAAAGCACTGCCTTTGGAAGGCAAGAAATAAACGTGTAGAACACCCATGAGCTATGGGTAGGAGGGTACAGGGGGGAGATCTGCCTTGGAAACCAAAATTATCCCACTAGAAATACATTCTTTCAACATGCTAATCCTGGTTTAAGTGTAGTCGCAAAAGTTATGAACAAAGAACTCCCTTCTTCCACCTCCAGCTTCCTTTCCTCCCCCTCCCCAGTCTGGTTTTGAATTGTGTAATTCCAAAGGGGATGAATATAGAACCCATGTCATATTTGCACCACATGTCTGCCACCACTAGAGTGTCTGCACATTAAAAGAGCTGGGTCTGTCTATAAACTTTCTTCAGGCTGGACTTTTAAAGAAGCAGCAAGTCATTTGAGGTTTAGAAGTATCAGGCAGAGACTTTACCCAAACGCCTTCCAGTACCTTCACTGAGAATCTCTGCTCCAACCACAGCCAGTTGGGATTTTCCTTCCCACGCTGAGAACAGTGCAGCTATATGACTCTCCTGGATGTCAGATCCCTGGATTGCCAGTGCCCTTGTTTCAGTGATGTCCTTAGCAATAAGCCACGCATTTTGCTGTGCCAGAATAAGGCATGTCCCTTCATTCAGCAAGATCATAATCAAGAGAAAATTAAGAGAGGATACAGTTAAAACATGGTCAACTCGATGAAAGGTATAACTTCCTGACACCGGTGACCCTTGGTGGCACCATCATATCCAAGTCTGTACCCCAATGTCTAGCTTGGTGCCTGGCACATGGTAAGGATTTCAGAATATTTGGAGAGAGAGGGAGAGCTAGAGAGAGGAAAAGGAGGAAGAAGAGGGAAAAGAAAACTAAAAAGGACCAAGCCTGTCATCCCACAGAAAGAATGGTATGCTCTGTAGAAATCTAGGCCTTTTGATTACAAGTCTGCCCTCCTACGGTGAGTTTCATATTGGGTATTTCAAGTATACGTTTTTATTCTTTGAACCAGAATCTCATTTTTTTTAGTAGATGGGATTTATAGATATGCTCTCAGTGAAGCTCTGAAGGAGATCACAAAAGTAGCTAATTAAGTCTACCTGTTTTGGCTATCAGTGGAAAATGTAGTGCCTACCCATGGGCCATTTTAGGCAGAGTCTCTAAAATAACTTGCCATCTGGTCACCCTGGTCTGTAGAAATATGGAATCCATGCCTAGATGAGTCAGCAAGTTAGATTACTTGAAAAACTGTTATTTAAATTTAAGCCTTCTTTCCAATTTTGGTCACAGAGAATGTGATTTCATATCCAAAAATGAAATCAAGGAGCAGCAAATTATCTGAATAATTCATGCCAGAATTACCCAAACACTTTTGCCTTTTTTCTTTTTTTTTTTTTTTTTTTTTGAATACTGGTAATTCAGGACTAAGTAATTGAAGGGTTCAGGGAGACTTGAATCATCCTGATATTATTCAGACAAATGCCTCAAATTAACATTTTACTTGGTATTGACTCAACTCTAATCATGCTGGGTTTTGTCCTGCAGAAAGTGATTTTAGTGTTTTTGAGCACAGCACCCCTTATATGAAAGTAGAAATACTCCATCCATGTCTAAATGATGATGATATTCTTAGACTACAACCTAAGTTTTTTTAAGTTTTATTTATTTTTAGTTTAATTTTTTGTCAAAGTGCTATAGGTACATGTGATAGTAATGTAGTCTTATAACAAAAACTGGCTGTCCCTGTGCCCAACCTACTCCATTCTCTATTCCTACTCCCCTGAGTCAACCGCTTGCTTGTCTTTAGGTGTTTTCTCTAGTATTCTGTTATTTCTTTTTCTTTTTCTTTTTTTTTTTATTTATTTTTGGCTGCGATGGGTGTTTGTTGCTGCATGTGGGCTTTCTCTAGTTGCAGCAAGCGGGAGCTACTCTTCATCACGGTGGGCATGTTTCTCATTGCGGTGGCTTCTATTGTTGCGGAGCGCGGGCTCTAGGCACGCGGGCTTCAGCAGTTGTGGCACGAGGGCTCAGTAGTTGTGGCTCACAGGCTCTAGAGCACAGGCTCAGTAGTTGTGGCGCATGGGCTTAGTTGCTCCGCGGCACGTGGGATCTTCCCGGACCAGGGCTCAAACCCGTGTCCCCTGCATGGGCAGGCGGATTTTTAACCACTTTGCCACCAGGGAATTCCCTGTATTTCTAAATAAGATGCTCATACAGACTTTCAATTTTAGATATTATCTCTACTGTCTATTGGCATCCTACTATAGAAGATAAAATTGATAGCTACCACTTACAAAACACTTACCATGTACCAAAGAATATTCCAGGTTCTTCATGCATATTGACTGTTTTAATTTTCACAGTGAATGACACAATATGGTAGATACTATTATTATCCAAATTTTGCAGATTGGAAACCAAGGCACAGAGAGATTATATATCTTGCCCAAGGTTACACAGTAACAGTGGTATTAAATTACGTAGCCAGGGTTTCAACTCAGTCAGTCTGGTTCCAAAATCCATGTTCTCAACAATGAACCAAATTTATCCAGCTCTATTTTGGCAACCAACACTGCCCCCCACTCCAACACACACACACACACACACACACACACACGCACACACACACACCTGCTTCGTCTTCCCACCATCAATATAGTTGTATCACTTTTGGGGGTTATAAATTAGTATTTGGTGTTTATTATTATTATGACTATCTAAATATTCATCACAGTGGATCCATGCAGCATACTATTGTTACATTTCCTTATTCATGTAACTTTATGTTTTCTTTGGAGATAATAATTTTGATTTTTAAGTTTACAGTTTATTTCCAAACACTCTGCTGGAGACAGAACCCTTCTTTCGGTGCATTCAGACAAATCAGGTACCTCTGGTGTTTCAGTCTGTTCACAGAGACACCGTCTTTCCTCTTACCCAAGTCTGGACTGCGGCTATCTGGCAGTGCCACACAGCTGTCATCTGCAGTTTCCCACATACATCATTCTGGGAATTCCTTTTGCTTCTCTCCTGTGTAGAGCCCTATTTCCTGAATCTATCTTTTCCCCTTTTTTTGGTTTATTCGCTTACTTTGGTTAAATATATCTTCCCATCCTATGGAGGTGAAGGGGGTGCTAAAATTTTTGAGGACTTGCCTGGCTGAAATATCTTTGGTTTGCCCTCATATGGATTAGGAATATTTGGCTGGGTATAGAATTCTGGGTAGGAAACTATTTTCCCTTAGAATCTTGAACACATTATTTCATTTTCCTCAATGTGTCTGTCAAGAAGCTCAATTCCTCTGTAATTGCTAATCCCTTGAAAGCTTTTACGATTTTCTCTTTATACCCACTGTTTTGATTTCATGATATTTTGCCATGATTCCATTCTCATTCCTGGGGTGTGGGCACTCAGCCCACTTTTTAAATCTGGAAACATACGCACTTCAATTCTGGGAAGTGTTTTGTACAATATCTTTGAAAATTTTATCCCCTCCAATTTCTCTGTTCACTTTTCTGGAAATACTATTATTCTAATGTTCAACCCATTGGACTAATCCTTTACTAACTATTTTTTTCTACTTTTCTATTTTCTAACCATTCTTCTGTATTTATCCATACTTTGGCTTTCCCTAAAAGTTCTTTCTAGAATATTTACTGAACTTTACCTTCCAACCTTTCTAATTTTTTATTTCGGCTATTATAGTGTTAATTTCTAATAGGACTTTGTTGGTTTTCTCTTTGTTCCTTTTTCATGGCATTATATATGCAGAATTTATTTAAATTTTACAATCAAATACAAATATATATTTTTATCTTTTCTTCCTTTTTACAATAAAGATGGCATACTGTACAGTCTGTCTTCTTGCTTTTTTCCACCTAACACATTGGAGATCTTTATGTATTAGTATAGAGAGAGCTTCTTTATTCTTTTACATAGCTACATGTTATTTCACTGTATGAATGTACTATTTTTAATCCTTTCTACATTTTTATTGAGAGTCTGGTCTCGTTGATTTGTAGCAGCTCTTTATATATTACGCATTATAAAAACTGACCCTTTGTGGTATGAATTGCAAACATTTTCCCTGGTTTTTCTTTTCTTCTTGTTACAACTTTTTGAAGTTCTCATCACCTCCCTATGTTACGTCTATTCACTTTGAATTCTGTTTCTCTGTTTATTTTGGTTTTTGTCTGTCATAGTAGCACTTCCCTCAAAAGTCTGGTGATCCCTGACTCATTCATATTTAGGAACAAGACACTAAAGCTCAATTAGAAGCTCTGGCTTTATGGGTGAGGCTTGTTGACTGGTAGATGTTTCTTCACACAGAGTGGTTAAGTACTAGGCTCTTTTGTTGGGAAACTCACTAATTGTCAGTATTTGTAGGACTTTTCTTTTGGAAGTTGATTTCTCAAGATAAGGAAACTCCAGTCTCCTTCTAGGGCCTATTAACCTGATTGCCAGGAATCTGTAGGTCAAACCAGCAGGAGATGGGTTAATAATTGTGTTCTATAGGGACTTTCACTTAATCCCATGGTTTCCAGCCCCTTTAGCTGAAATCAGAGTCTCTCTGGTCCATGCCTTGCAAACTGTAACCTCCAGTCTTTCTTCACATTGGGAAAGGGACAGTCACCTGGCTGCACTGGGTCAGGACGGTAATCTGGGGTATGAACTGCTACTTCCAAAAAGTTTCAAATAATCTTCCCATTTTCAGCACTCACACAGCACCCACTGTCACTTTCAGAAATTCATGGTACTTCTAGTTCCCGAGTCTCGCAGTGCACATCAGTTTACTGGGTTCCCTGACTATAGGCTTAGATTTCTGCTTTTCCTGCCTGCTCTGCTAAGTCAGTTCCACATATCGATCCGTCCTCCTGTTTCTGAAATATTATTGGCATTTTGTGTGTTATCATCTCCTCTCTCATTTCCCTTTATTCATTTAGGTTGATGCTTTTTTATTTCTTTACTTTCATTTTAGTGTTGTTTTGTAAGATAGGGATGATAAATCTATGTTTTTAACCCATCGTGTTTAATTGGACGTTCCTAAAACATTTTTTAACCAACCAGGTTTTTCTCCCACCCTCTTCCTTCCTTGCCCATGAACAACTCTCTGAAGTTCTATTCAGATGAATAAATAAAAATAAGAATTAATAGACTACATGGTCTTTGTAAGCAAGTACGATTTTGAGGCCATAAAAACCCCAAGCCACTTGGGGTTCTCCATCCAAATGTGTCTTCACGTGAGTGAGTACCATTCCCAGAAATAGTTTGTTTTTGTCTGGTATAGCAACAAGAAGGAATTTAGTAATATGTAGGCTTGCTCAAACTCAGAAGATAACTCCTCTCTGGAAGATTTTATACTCAGAATGGGACTAATATCTCATGAAAATGAATGCTTCTACCCAGAGGGAAATTCACTTAAAAAGCAAAACTGTTCCCAGGCTTGAGCTGGTACTTCTTTCCATAGGCTTATGGGGTATCAAGTATTGAGGGGAAAACAGCATTATTTTCCCCTAGGTTCTTCTTTTTCCCATAGATTTACCTACTTGTGGTCATCCAACATGCTACTACTCAGTAATCACACACCCAAAGAAAAAGCATTTCCTTTAAATTACTAACACTCAAGCTTACTGGAGAATAAAAGGTGTCACCAGTGGATCCAGTGAATAAAATATAAAAATCTCTTGTTTCCACTCAACCAGCAGTACTATGCTTCCTATTTTGTTTGACTCTGATAAAATTCACTTGACCGTAGAATTTTGCCTGGATTCTAATCAGCATAATTGAGAAATTACTTCCAGGGCCAAATTTAAAGGTGTCCACAAAGTATGTTATTATATGACTGTTTATTGGTTAAAGAGTGGTTTATATGAAAAGAGAATAATTTGCCTACTGGAATGAAGTATTCTTCAGTATGGTTTGTGTGAGGATAATTTCCATTTTGGTTGAGCTGTTTAGTGGCGTTGTATTGTAACTTGACCATAGTTTTATCTAATTTTGGCCTATGGTTTTTCTTCCGCTTAGGCATGATGACATCAACAGAAAAATGAAGAAATCCTACAGCATAAAGCACGTCGCTGAGCTAGAGTCAAAAGAATTCTTATAAATCACTTTTTTCTTATCTCTCATTGCTGCCCTTTGGACACCATTGGAAACGTCTGGACTGTCCTCTGCGGAAATAAAATCACGAGAACAGTGCCTCACCAGCAGAAGAATAGATTATCGGGATGCCTTAAATTTATAGCACTAGAGTATATAAGACACATTTTTGGGTGATATTTGTATATACAACTTGTTTTTAAAGAGATGCTGTTTAAAAGCATGGTTGGGCAAATGTATGTTTTTTAAGATTGATTCAGCCTCCCCACAGGACATTCACCAAGCCACTGTCACCATTTTGTATTTCATCAACCGCATGGGTGTTTGCTGATGTTGGTTGAACTTCCCTTTCCCCATAACATGGGCAGTTTGGGCTCAGCTTCTCAATGAGACCAGGTCAGTGCTATTGTTTTCTGTTAAGAGTGTTTTTTCTGTCATTTCTACCTTTTGTGTAAAGGAAATAAAACAATGTTAACAGCCACCTATAAGCTTGGGCCACTTACCTTCTAATAAATCTGTGATGTTCTAATTTCTAAGGGGCTTTAAGAGTATTTTGACTGCTGATATTTTATTTCAGGAACAAACTGCCCAGTTGAGCTGCTTTCCCATAGGGGTCAAATAAAACATTCTAGTTTTCACTAAGTACTAAAGGATCAGACAAGTATATAAAGTAAGTCAGTTCCTTCTGTCTTCTCAGATCGCAGCGTTGACATGAGAAAATACTAATGACAGCTAAGGATTTAGCCCCTTTCCTGGGTCACTTTTTTCTGCCTCTAACACATGACGAGGCCTGTCTGATTCCTTTAGGAGACAGTGTGGAGCCTGAGTTCATAACAGCTCTATTGTTGATGCAGCTCTTTGAATCCATGTAAGAGTAAGTTCCAGATGGTTTTGTCCTATCATGTAAAAATATACTTCTGTTGCAACTTCAAGAGTTTTATTTTCAAAGGGTTGCCATGGCCTGTAAGAGGCCTGTCAAATTTTAGTTTGAAAGTAGAATGTATTCTTATCAGTAAGAGGGAGCAGTGTATGCTATTAACAGTTACTAGCAATGTTACTGCAGTCAAACGTGGGCCATTCTGTATCCTGGTGGACAAAATAGGCCAAGGTACTGAATTAGGAGGCGATCTTGCATAGGTGGATCATTTGACAAACTTAGGCTTGATGAAATGCAGTGACGTATAGATGAAGGAGCTAATATTAAAGTGCCTTTTGGGCTTCCCTGGTGGCGCAGTGGTTGAGAATCTGCCTGCCAATGCAGGGGACACAGGTTCGAGCCCTGGTCGGGGAAGATCCCACATGCCGCAGAGCAACTGGGCCCGTGAGCCACAACTACTGAGCCTGCGTGTCTGGAGCCCGTACTCCGCAACAAGAGAGGTCACGATAGTGAGAGGCCCACGCACCGCGATGAAGAGTGGCCCCCGCCCGCTGCAACTAGAGAAAGCCCTCGCACAGAACGAAGACCCAACACAGCCAAAAATAAATAAATAAATAAATAAAATTTAAAGTGCCTTTTATGTACCAGCCATGCTTATTTGTAGGTATTATTACTTCCATTGTATAGATTAGAAAATTAAACTTCAGAAAGTGTAAATCCTGTGTCCAAGGTACTACCACTAGCAATAGCAGAATTGGCTTTGGTACAAGTTTGCTCGCTATCCTCACTACACTATCCATCTGTCCTGCACGACACTATCTCCTTAGTGTATAGACTAGCACACAGGAAGGGTGGGTTGTGGTGTTGGCTCTACTCCTGGACAACTCTTTGGTCTTAGGCAAGGGACACTGCCTCTTTGATAAATCTGGGAAATGGGGAGGCTGGCTTGCCTACACATCTAGGAGGTAGGTTCCTTCCAACTTACAGAACAACGTGTCTATGAATTTCGGCCACGTTGCTCTGTCCTTGTTCATGTCCTGTGAGTTCCTGTCGTCAGAGCCTGGTGCCATGTGTGGTTCTGCATTTCTCACATTGTCTTTTCCCCCAATGAGATGCCCTATTCTGATTGTGGCCCCTTGGCTTCCTATGCCTTCTTTGATTGCTTCCTCACATCTCACTGCTCTGTCCTAGTGTTTGAGATTCTAATAGAGAATATATGGCCAGCATATGTGAAATGTGGATTCCTGTGTTTCCTGCTTGGTGCAGAGGAGGTTACACGGGAGTGACATGTGAGCCAGCCTTTGGAACTTAGCCCTAGAATGGGGTCTGCAAAGGACGGAGGCCCAGAGAGTGCTCTCTCTGTCCCCCAGAGGCCCCAGTTTTGTTCTTCGACAGGCTGTGTTTTTAAACTTGGAAGTTGAAGGGAGCTGGGCATTCTGCAGGGATTTTATGAGCCAGACACAGAATTCCCAATTAAACACAGCAAAGAAAATGTGAAGAGTTTGAAAGAAAGAGATGCTGCCTTGACCTAGAAAACTCTGGCAATTTGTTTATTGATGCTATCATTTTAGATACCACAGTACTAAGCACAGAAGAACAAAGAATTTTTTAAAAAGGTAAAATAGGGAAGTCGAGCAGATTCAGATGAGCCAGACCACATGACAATGCATTCTATGTTTAATGATGTTGCTAGGACACTAAAAATGCTGGTTCTTAAATCACACATGTACATCTTTACCGTCCAAGTTCCTTATGACATGGATGAATTATATGTGCTTGAAATTAATAGAAATGATGTTTTCCTTACCACAAACTTAGTTTTGTGCAGAATTTTAAAAATGAAAACACAAACTCTTATTTCTTTATAGAAATCAAGACTCATTTACATGTTAAAGAAAGAGTATGTTTCCTTTTAGTAAGCCCAGCTTTGGGGTCCCGGCCCTCACTCCCTCCCATCGGGCTAGTAAAACGAGTGAAGCTCTATCTGCATGCCTAATTACATGCAGCAGAGCGGGGAACTCAGCTCCGCTACAAAAAACTATCACAACATCTGTCAGCATCTTTTAAAGTCTGGCTGTTTTTATGTCACTAAAGGGACTTGTATTGCCAAAGTTCAACACATCAAATTAAGAATGTTTCTTAAAAAAGATAACAAGATACAAAACCTTCACCGCTATGAATGGTTTTAATTCCCATTATTAGTATCAAGACCTCAACCCTAATAAGAAAGTTCTAGACGTACATCATGGGGTCGGGAGTGTGGATGAGACTCTGAAAGGTATCTTCAAGAAGCAAATTTTTACAAGTTTTTTTTTTTTTTTTCTCAAAGTGTATATTCATAAGCCACATACTGAAACGTACAGGCTGGAGGAAATGACCATAAAAGAAATATTTAAATAATTCCCTGAAAGACTCCTTGATACAAAATGGGTTAAATGTTATTTCTTCAGTAGCCTCCTATGTGCTTAATGTTAAGTTGATAAAGCGAAGTAAGAATAAGGAATTCATTACAACAGGGTTGATACCATTTCCGCAGATAAAAATGGACTTCATGCTGTCTATTGCCCATAACTCTGATTTGTTGATCTATCTATGTGCCCTATGTTATCTCTGGTAACACATTATTCTTTAACTATTGCATAGTTTTATATAACTTTTCAAGCACTTGATTCGTGTCTCCTAATGAGACTATAAGTTTGTTGATCTCAACAGTCTTTGTTGTTGATCTCAGTAGAACCACCTCTCATAGATGGTGGTTAGTGAATATCTACTAGCAATTTTTTCAATATTCTTATATCCATCTCGTTTTCTTCTCATTTCTTCCCCATTCATCTTCTTCCACCCCTTCTTCTTCCTCTTTTTCTCTCCGTTTCCTCCCTTGCTCTCTCTCCTTCCTGTTTGCTGTCATCTTCTCTCCCTTTTCTTCTCTCTTCTCTACTCTCAATTCTCAAGATCTCTAAGCCCTTTATATGGATCTGCCTTGGAAGAAACCTAGCAAAGGAATTGCAGTAAGTAGAAATGTGTTGGACCCATGTTTTCAATGAAAAGTAAATCACCTCTCCCTTCTTGCCAAAGCATGTCAATAGAACACTGATTTTTCTGTAAGCTGATGTGGTCAATAACGCATGATTGATCCATGCCAAGAATCAAACCCTGTGCTAGGCACTCTCCTTGAAAAAAAGAGACCCAGAAGTCAGTATCAACGGTAGAGGGGCATACAAGGAGAGAGAAGTCTACCAAACTGTGTATTTGGAGGGACTTATGGGGAAAAAAAGTCTTCTAATTGGTTTATAGCAGTGGTTCTCAAATTTTGCTGCACATTAGAATCACCTGGGGAAGCTTTTCCAAATCCGATGCCCAAGCCAAACCTCATAACAAATAAATCCAACTTTCTGGATAAAACCAACATCAGCATTTATAAAAACTGCCCCTGGACTCCAATGCGCAGTCAAGTTTTAAAACCAGTGCCTCAAAGTGTGTTCGGGCACTGTCAGCATTGGCCTCAGCTGGGAGTGTATTAGAAATGCAAAATCTTCCTTCTGGCAGTTACCGTAGCCTCTATTTTTAATCTTGTGATGCTATGATCTATTGAGACAATATTTAAGAAGATAGCGTGACAGAAAAACACCCTTCCTCAAGGAGAGGGGAAGAATGATATACCCCCTAAACCTGGGGTAGGGTATGGAGAAAAGACTACTAGGTGTTGTCATTGGGAAGTGTCACACAATACTCTTATGTATAATGTGCCTATAAACTGAAAATCAATACTATAGTTTCATATGTAGGAAATTTATAAATCATATAATTATAGAAAGTGAGGCTTCTTTTTCTGGATGGGATAGAAAACAGAACAATAATTTTTCCATAAAGGATGGGGTCACTGCACTTTTATGTTTAATCATAATGAGACTAGCTTTTCAATTGTTATTTCCCCAAGTTTCCTAAAATCTATAGAAGTCAAGTCATCAGAAAACTACCCATCAGTCAGTGGCAATAACCAAGATAAAGCACACTGAAACAAAGATTAAAACCCACTCCCCAACCACCGCTGCAGGGGCTCCCCATAATATGCCAGCAAGATGCATGATGTATTTTATGACCTCATTACACAGTACAGTGCTATACTGTGTGCCAGATATGTTCCTTTGTTTACACGACATACACACAGAGTGAGTGCCTATCACGTGCACAACTCTGTCCCTAGTGGTGGAAATACAACTGAAAAATCTATGGTAATGAAAGCATAGTGCTTTTGATGGAATGTGGAAAGTGTGAGTTAAAATAAATTTGAAAAGTATAGCAATCTGTTGTGATGTTGTGGTCTTACTTATATTTGTATTTTATAAATAAATTTTATCTATTCTTTCTGTGGAATGCGTTCTTGGAGTTGTTCAGCCAGTTAGGAACAAGGAAGGAAGGAGTTAAATTCTATTATTTGTGGTAGGCAGCGCTATTCCCTTCTCAATACCCTTTCTTCCTTTCTTCCTAATTAAGAGAAGTCAGTTAAATGTTCTCAGGTAAAATTACTTTCCCAGATGCTCTTGAAATTAGGAATGCCCATGTGACTCAGTTCTGGCCAATGAAAAGTCAGTAGAAATCATGAAGTGGTGCTTTAGAGAATTTTGTGGAGGAAGAAGCTTACCTAGCACTTGTCTTTGCCCATGTACTTTTCCCTCTGGGGTAGAGCAGCGCCTCTTGCAGCCATGAGAACAAAGTCACGTGCTGAAAAAGGAAGAAAAGGAAAGAGAAGGTACCTGGTTCCGTGAGCAGCTGCTGTGTAAGCCCTGGACTGTCCTGCATATTATCTAAGTGAGTAAAATAGTTCTTTTAATTGACCAAGTCACTGATACCCGGCTTCTGGTAGGAATAGCCAAATATAAAACCTAATTGATGCACTCATCATACAGAATGAGTAGTGTACATCCGATAGTTCATTGAGATAAAGGTACATTTCACAAATTGTGTTCCATCCACCAGTAGCTCTAGATGTTTGGCTGTGCTTTACGATTAAAGTAGGTTTTGCTAGTTTGGTAAACAGTGCATACAGAATCCCATAACGCATTGTGATGCACCACCTTCAGAAACAAAGGACTTAACTCTCCCAGCTGCTGGCAAGGCTTCTAGCCTCAGAGCCCCTGGTGTTAGCCTTCTCCAGGAATTGCCCTTTGCTGGAGAGAGGCGCCTTGCCTAAGATCATGCCCCTTCCCAGGGCAGCCTGTATCCAACGACTGGTCAGTGTAGGGGGTTGACACGCTCAGCCCCTCACCCAACTCGAGACAACTCCAGAAAGCCATCTTAGCTCCAGAGCCCCCACTGGGCTTGGCCCAACTTCTTCCTCTGTCTTATCCTGCTTCCCTCCCCTGTTGATCCCAGGAACCGTTTATAATAAACTTCCTGTACACTAATCTCCATGTCAGAGCCCACTTACCAAGGAACTCAAACTAGGACAGCATATTAGCATGCTCAAGTCTTGAACAATCTCAGAGTACGAAAGAAACGTTTAATTGTGTTAGGTGTTTAAACTGATTTGTAAACCAGAGGGCTTTTAGAACACTTTTCACATCCCCCAGAGTGGTTTCCCTTAATGTGAGTTTGGGAGCTACTGGAATCAATTTTAGATCATTGTACAAATATGGAATTTAGACTATTATGACAAAGGTCCAGTGTCAAATCAAAATGCATGTGGCCACGGCAGAACTATTTAGCCAAACTTAAAAGAAATGCAACCAAAGTTATACTCTATTGGAATACAACTTTGTTTGCTAATAATATCAAATTGATACTTAATGTAGTAGCCTGTGGTCATTATTATTGTAACATACCTTTCTCAGGGTCCTTCCATAGGCTATAGACCCAGATGTAATCCATCAACCTCATTTCACTGCTGATGGCTGAACTACATCCTAAGTCCCCAAAGAAATGTCATCTCTGAACTATGGAATTTCTCAAAAATCAATATAAGAAATAGCCATAAAGAAAAAAAGTTTCTATATATTTTTTATAAAACTCTTATTGGAACCATCATATGTTTAAAAAGCCAATGACTCTATTAGGAGCCATAAAATAAATTCTTCTTTGAGTTAGTACTAGGAAAAAATCTGCTTCTATAGAAAAACTGGCATGCTTCTTTTTATTAGCTAATAAGAACCCTATATAACTTGTGTTTTCCTTTTTGTCTTGCCTGCTAGGAAAAGGTCAAAAGTAAAGTTTGCATTCCATCTCAGTAGCAATCCTTAGCTTAGTTTTTTTCTAGTACGTTCTTTCGTGGGTATCCGTGTAGGATTGGTTACTGGACCCGCCACGGATACCAAAGTCCAAAATGCTAGAGTCCCATAGTTGGCCCTCTATGTCCTTGGGCTCCACATTTGCAGATTCATTCAACCGCAATGGTAACAGAATACAGGAGCTGCAGTTGACAGGATCCGCGGATACGGAGGGCTGGCTGTATACCAGTCTTTCTCACCTTCACCCCCTTTCTTTATTCTTACTTCTTTATGCTTTTTCAATAGTTGTGCCACATCTGTATTATAAGCCACCCCTAGACCTTCTGAAAATAAGTAGGCTGAAATAAATATAAATGATCCTATTATCTTTTCCCCACCTTACCCCCTGCCTCCCCAATCCTGTCCATTCATTTTATCTAACTGATGTTGAAACCCACAACAGCCGTGTGTGCAAGGCAATGCTGATTCAAAGTGTAAGAGAACTGTTACCTCGAGTTGCTCACTGTCTATCCGGGATGGGAGAGATCACATACACACGTATATAAAGTGCAAGACAAGGAGCAGTGTGTGTGGTGTGGGCTTCAGGGCCAGTGTTGTTGACAGGAGGGGGAACTCACTCTTGGTCTGGCTGAGGCCAGGCATGTGCCCTGTGAGTTTCCCATTTAATAGAGGCAAACAAATATCCTCAGACATGGTGATTGGCTACCCAGTCCCCACGGAGTGTAATCCAGTGTCAAAGTGAGGATCACATCTGAACACGGCGCTGCATGTCCACAGCCAAATGGCCTTACTGGTAGTTTGTCCAACTCACAGACTCTTGGCAAATGTTCAGTCAGCCTTAACTTGGCCAAGCAATGCGTATTTTCTAACACAGAGACAGGTAGGAAGAGATTCAGAAATGGGTTCTATATTTTATTCACCTGCCAGGGCCTTAGTCCTAGCCTCTCAGAGGCTTCATCGCAAGCCCTCCGGGGCCAGCCCCGTGGACTCCCGCTGGTGTTGACGTGCAGGTAACCCTCCCCGGCTCCACTCAAGATGACCTGCAGTGGGGGGGCACCTTTAGCTCTGCTGTGGCCCACTTCCCTAAGCTTTCTTAGCTGGTGACTGAGCACAGCAGAGGCATCAACGTCAGCGCATATCTTCCTGCCAGGGAACTCCTCTAAGGGCAGGTTATGGCCCAGGACTCCCCTCACCTGGCCAAATCTTTCTCCAAAAGGTGCTGCAGTCTGAGGCTCTTCCCCTCCCACCTCCCTGCACAGGTGTCGGCCCTGTGTGCCAGTCTGAAGGCTCTTCATGCTATTCCTGCTCCCTCCCCCTTCATCCTTCCCAAGGCCTGTCCCTCAATAACTCTCTTGCACCTCTAGGCCCATTTTGATGGCTGCTTGTCAGATGACCTTAACTGACACACTCCTTGACCTTCATCCTTGGACCTGCCTCCTTTTAGTCTTTCACCCTCTTCAAGGTTCAGCCTCCTCTTGGGATAAGCATTCAGCATGGGTTATCCTTTTCTCTCTACTTTCCTTAGAAAGTAGAGGCTGGGTGGGAAGCTCTATTTCCCACCCAGCCTTCCCCCCAGGTGGGAGGCTGGGGTCAGGATGGTGCTTAGGATCCTGTGGGTGGAGGTGGATAGGGGTATGGGTCTTCTCCTGGCAAAGATGAACTTGGTGCTAGTATGTATGTCTCCTGTAACTTGTGCCAAAAGAATCTATTTCCTTCCCCGCCTTGAGTTATATCACAAAAAGCCATATTCTGTTCCCTTAAGCTGGTGGGGCAGGAAGAGGCAGCATGTGATTGAGGAAAACTCACCCTGTAACACAGGTAAAACATGCCACCTGAGTTCAAAGAAAAACATGCCCAGTAAGAGATGGAAAGGAGCTTTCGTTCTACATTAAGCTCCACCCACCCCCTCCCCATTTTTGCATTTCTTGTCCCTTATGCAAAAATTTTGCTGCTCACAGGTGGATAATTCACACTTCCCTTCTCTCGCCCCAGGTCTCTCCTTCACATTTTCCATATTTGACTTAATAAATTAAGAACATGTTAACAAATTACTCAAGTTATCTCTTGTTATTTGTAGCATTTATTTCCCTTATATTCATCTTTTTTGAAAGAGATGTACTTTTAAATATAAAGATATTTTAAATTTTCATAAATTTGTTACAGGCAATGAGTAGCAGGTACAGGGAATAAATAACGAGTTAGATTGAAATTACTTGTCATTATGTTATTAATGGTGGTTGCCTTTGGGGAGGCCCACCTTTTTTGTGCAGGATTTATTGTCACAGCCAATTTCTAAAACCTTCAAGGAGAAAGGAACCATTCTACTGTAGCCTGTCTGAATGGATTCCTGACATCATGGCTGCAAACCTCCCTGTTTATCTGGATCTGCAGACACATCTGCAAGAAGAATCCCATGATTTCATATTCTGAACAATTGCTGGGTTGTAATGATGTCCCCAGGAGGAAGCAATTCATCCTTAAGCTTCAGAGTGATCAGAAGGGAATGGAAAGTGTTTCTTTCTGCCTGTATGTCCAAAAGCAGCATTCCAAGTGAATCCCTGGCCATTGTTTCTTCCCGGACTTAAACTCTGACAGCGAAGCAAAATCACACCTCTGATTTTAGGACCATTTTACCAGAATATATCTTGGCACTTAAAATTCTTACTTTATCTGCATATCCTTCAGCCTCCTCCTAGGCATTTTAAACAGCTGAGCATCCCCTTGTGTGCCCCTTTTGTTTTCCAGACGCACCACAAACCATGAGGGGCACATGGAGTGCAGGATACTAAGTGATCAGTCACAGGGTTTCTTGATTGGCTACCTAATTAAGTAAATCTCCTTGCCTGGAGGAAACTAAGTTAAAATAGCATTGAGGTCCGTCCCTAAGCCCGCAAGAGAGAAGAAAATTTAAAACCAGGGCTGAAAATTTCCTCTGTTGTGCAATGAGTATTGCAGAATGGCTGTCACATGGAGTTTCAAATACGTATTAACATTTCCCTAAACATGAGTTCAGACCCCACAGTCTCCTAAATGTTGCAGGTTTGGCTGACATTAGTTCCTGGAGGATTACCCTGTTGGAAACCGTCAGCCATGAAGTGACTCTACCCACTCCACCTGCTGTTAGATCTTCTTATTGTAAGGTAAGAGAGCACTTTCTCCTGCTTTTCAGTAATAAACACATCAAAAAGAAAAGCATGGTATGCTGGGCAGAGACCTGAGAGATCCGTTGCCTCTCATAGCTTGCAAGAAGTAGCACATGGGTACCATTCCAGACAGAGGAAAGCATGTACTTTCTTTAATAGACCTCCAGAGAATGAGATTCCACATTTTTTAGGTTGGGACGACCATTAATGCCAGGCCTTTCTTCCTCCAGGCCTACTCGTTTCTGTGGACCCACCTTCTCAGAAATGCTCATTTTAGGACTAACCCTGTTGACCATGACAAGAATTCAATCCAGTACAAATATAGAAAGAGGGCGGAAGAGTCAGCTCCCGAAGCAGATAATAGTGAAGGAGGGATTAGATAGCACTTCAAGTGCTAAGAGTAAGAATTGGCACTTTATTTTTTAACCATAAAAGTGTAGATCCCCTCATAAAGCCATGTTTTATTGGTATGTATGTGGTTTAATAAGACGAGAACCACTTTAAAGGTAAGAAATTGCTCATATTTCCCTTGACCTATGGAATAAAGACTCATGAAGGACAGACTTCCTGGGGTTATATCATCTTGTTGGTGTGTTTGTAATAATTCGACGTTTAAGGTATCACACCAACGTAGCCAATTCTTAATGACAAATTCATACCCGACAGCCAGCACTATCAAACCACTGGTGACAGAAAGCCCAGAATGAATTTACTACAGTACATCTAAAATCTAGTTTAGGTACACCTCTCTTCCCCCACAGCCTCTGCAAAAAGAGGTCATGAAGAACCTAGTGGCAAGATGGGAATAAAGACACAGACCTACTAGAGAATGGACTTGAGGATATGAGGAGGGGGAGGGGTGAGATGTGACAGGGTGAGAGAGTGTCATGGACATATATACACTACCAAATGTAAAATAGATAACTAGTGGGAAGCAGCCACATAGCACAGGGAGATCAGCTTGGTGCTTTGTGACCACCTAGAGGGGTGGGATAGGGAGGGTGGGAGGGAGGGAGATGCAAGAGGGAAGAGATATGGCAACATATGTATATGTGTAACTGATTCACTTTGTTGTAAAGCAGAAGCTAGCACACCATTGTAAAGCAATTATACTTCAATAAAGATGTTTTAAAAAAAAAAAAATCTGTTATTACCTTGGAACTACCTGGTTTATTTCCATGTTCGTGTGTGATACCTAATACGGCTTGTTAACACGGCTTACCGTATTTTCTAGGCATTAGTGTTTATGAGAAAAACTTCAGATTTATACCAGGTTTTGGACATGTGATTCATATAAACTGGAATAAGAGCATTGTTGCTAAAACCTGGGGCTTGCTTTGAAGCCTCATCGTACTGTTCTTGTGAAACCATTAAGCAGAATGCCCTGAAGGGTAGGAAAAATTGCACTGAGCAATAAAATGTCAACAAACTGCAGAATGTGAACATCAAGCACTTTCATCTAAACATGCCCTTCTCTCCTTTCACTTGGCAGGGGTTTTGTTTTTAAAAAGTAATAAACTCTAGCACTCTAGTTGACCTGGGATGTGTTTAAGAAATTAAACCCTAGAGCCAGAAGCATTATGACCTTTAATGTGGACTCCCTATCTCAGAAAAACCATAGAATGAGAAATATAAACAGAAAAGGAGAACAGAAATTTATGTCTCAATTGTCTTGGTCTTGGATTTTTTTTAAAGAGAGTACACAACCAAACTATTGGCCAGAAGGAACAATCTTAAATCTGTTTAAACAGGTGTCCAGTACTTACCATCTCATGAACAGCAAATTAATACAATCATACCACAATTTTAGAAGGATATGAACAAGGAAAACCTATTCATAAGCCTGTATAACCTTTATAAACCTGGAGCAGACACAGTTTGGTCTCAGAGCAGGGTTGCAGTCAAGAAATATATTCCCACAGCCAAAAGTAATTTCAAAAGAACTCAAACCCTTATGTTTCTTAAAAACCATAAAGAGTATCCAAATTCAAAGACCATGACAATAGTTATTAAAACTCCCTTTCGTCTTCTACCCCTCCCCCTCATACTTACTGCCAATCCAGAGCATTTCAATCCACAATTCCCCATAACGTCTCTCAACACTTCATTCTCCTTTCTCTGGCTTTCCTCACCCTCTCTTTTCTGCATCACTTTATGATGTAGATTGACCTTACCTCTCTCCTAGCAGAAAAGAATCCCTATTTGTAGGAATAAAAGAATAGGGAAATTGATCTGGTAATTAGAGAATTCTCTTTGGCTGGGTAGGGTATGGAAATAGAGAACATCCCACATTAATCATTTGATCCTAACATAATTGTATCATGAGTGAAAAAGTACTGAGAAGTGAGAGCTGTATCTTCAATATACCCTTAAAACTGAGACCTAAAAAATCTGAGAGACATTATATAGATACATTATGTTTGTATAGTTCTAGAGAAACTAGAAGAACCTAGAAAAACTTGTTTATTAAAGCACAGAGAAAATCTCTGTTCTGTATCTCAGAAGAGTGGAGTTTCCTTTTGGAACTATAAATCTGATAGGTTACCAGATGGAGGTCTAGAATTTCTTGGAGAAGGAAGCAGGAGACAAAATATTGTCATAGACACTGGGAAATTTCAATGTCTGCATGCAGAGACCACGTGACAATGGTTTGGGGTAGTAAATCAGGGTATGCCTATACATGGCTAGCATTAGTTTTCTAATAGGTTCTATCCTACCAAATCAGGGGTTGTGAATCCAAATACCTATAAGAGTCAAGCTGTGTCCTAATCAAGTGACACTGGCTGAGTGAGAACTATGACAAAATAGAAAGGGGATGTTCTATCTAAAGTAATTACCCCCTTCCCACTAATTCCTATCATGTAGGAATGCTGGCCCAAATTCCCAGTTTTCCAAGAGAGCCTGAAAATCCATATGCTATCTGGGATACCCCCCAAATTTTAGATGTCAGCAGTTTAATATTTTTCATCACTATGAATGCCAAATAGCCATGCATATGGGCTGATGCAGCCCACAGACCACATCAACTCTGAAAAAAAAATTAACCAAGAAGCAACAAATATACCAACAAATATAATATTTGGTGTCTTTACCTGATTCAATATGAATATTTAATAGAATTTTCTGCAAGATATATCCACCAACAGATTAAAAACAAACTTAGAGGAAATCAAACAAGTGGCAATTTTGCCAAATAAATTGGTTCAACCATGTAAAAACCTGTAGGCTTAGGCCCAAGAAGAAATCATTACGAAAACAGGAAGCTGCCTTGAAAGAGGACACCCTTACCCAAAGTTCCACTTGTAGAAAATAATACAAAGAAAAAAATTTTTAGTTGCACAAAGATTAATATATGAGAATATCACAACAATTTTTAACTGAAAAATGTGAAACAACCAAGTTATCCAATAATAGGAGCTTGGTTTAAATAAATTTTGTATGATATATCCATAATGTGCAAAACCATGCACATTAAAAATAATTTAAGGGACTTTCCTGGTAGTGCAGTGGTTAAGAATCTGCCTGCCAATGCAGGGGACACGGGTTCAAGCCCTGGTCCAGGAAGATCCCACATGCCGCGGAGCAACTAAGCCCGTGCACCACAACTACTGAGCCTGCGCTCTAGAGCCCATGAGCCACAACTACTGAAGCCTGCGTGACTAGAGCCCATGCTCCACAACAAGAGAAGCCACCTCAATGAGAAGCCCGTGCACCACAACAAAGAGTAACCCCCGCTCACCACAACTAGAGAAAGTCCATGTGCAGCAACGAAGACCCAACACAGCCAAAAATAAATTAATTTTAAAAATTAATTTAAAAAATAATTTAAAATAATGTTGCAGAAATTATTTAATAGAAAGATGTTCTTCATATTTTTGTTAAAAAGCAGGAAATGTATGCAAATAAAGTATAATTCCATTTTCTTATGTTATTACTGAGAGAAATTGAAGAAGACCTAAAAAACAGAGAAGTAAACAATTTTTATGGATTGAAAAATTCAATATTGTCAAGATGTCACTTGTCCCAAATTTACCTGTAGCTTCAGTACAATCCCAGTCAAATTCCTGACAGGATTTTATTTTTTAAGACAGTAGCATGCTGATTTGAAAATGTATATAGAAATGCAAAGGATCTAAAAAAGCGAAAATAATTTTTAAAAAGAGGAAAATAATTGGAAGATTTACACCTCTTGAGTTCATGATTTGCTGCAAAACTACAGAAATCAAGACAGTTGTATTGGTTTAAGGATAGATTTATGGATCAATGGAGCAGAATAGAGTCCAAAAATAGACCCACACACATATATGGCCAATTGATTTTTGACAAATTTCCCAAAGTAATTCAGTGGGAAAAGAATAGTATTTTCAACAAGTGGCCCTAAAACAACTGGATATCTGTGTGGATGTAATGGTTATTTTTATGTGTCAACTTGGCTGGGCCATGGTACCCAGGTATGTGGTCAAACATTATTCTAGATGTTTCTGTGAGGGTGTTTTTTGCATGAGAATAAGATTTAAATCCATGGAATTTTAGTGAAGCAGATTGCCCTCCATAATGTAGGTGGGCCTCATCCAATCAGTTGAAGGCCTTAATAGAGTGAAGACTGACCTCCCCTGAGCAAGAAGAATTCAGCCAGCAGTCTTTGGACTTGAACTGAAACTCTTCTCTGAGTCTCCAGCCTGCCAGCCTCCCCCATCAGATTTTTAACTCACCAAGCCTCCACAATCACATGAGCCATTTCTTAAAATAAATCTAGATCTAGATATATAGATATAGATTTAGATAGAGATATAGATAAAGGTATAGATATCCTGTTTGTTCTATTTCTCTGGAGAATCCGGACTAAAACTGTGGATAAAAGAAATTTGCTAGACCATAATAAAAGTTAATTCAAGATGGATCATAGACCTATATGTAAAAGTCTAATATATGAAACTTCTAGAATAAAGCTTATGATAAAAATATTTGTGACCTTGGATTGTAAGCAAAGATTTTTGTAGTTAGGACACAAAATTCCCAAACACTAAAAGAAAAAAAGCTAACTTGGATTTAAGCAAAAATCTTTTGCTCTTAAAAAAGATAACATTAAGAAAATAAAAGGCAAGCCACAGACAGCATAAAATATTCACAGCAGGTATTTCTGACAAGGGGTTTATATCCTGAATATATAAAGGACTCTACTCAATTATAAGAAGACAAACAACCCCAAAAAATAAATAGGCAAAATGTTTGAACCAGTATTTCACAAAAGAAGATATACACATGGCAGACACTTGAAAATAAATCCTCAACACCATTAGTCATTAGGGAAATACAAATTACAACAAAACAAGATACCGTATAGTCACTAGAAAGGCTAAAATTAAAAAGGATGACAATACCAAGTGTTGTCAATAATGTCAAGCATCTGAAACTCTCTTACACTGCTGGTGGGAATGCAAAAAGGTACAGAAAATTGGCAATTTCTTACAATGTTAAACATGTACCAATTGCATGATCCAGCAGTTCTACTGTTAGGTATTTACTCAAGAGAAATGAAAACATGTGTCCACAAAAAGCTTGAAAAAGCATATAAAATATTTATAGAAACTTTATTCATAATAGCACAAAACTGGAAAATCCCACATGTCCATCCACATTCATACAATGGAATACTACTCAGATATAAAAAGGAACAAACTACTCATGGATGCAACATCGTTTAATTTCAAAAACATTATGCTGAGGAAAAAGAGCCTGACACAAAAGAATATATACTGTGAATATATACAGATTTCAAGAACAGACAAAACTAATCTAAACTGATGCAAACAAGAATGGTGGTTGCCTGGAGTGTGGATCCACGTGGTAAGGGGATTGACTGCATAGTAGCATGTAGGAAATTTTACGTGTGTTGGAACTGTTCCAGAGCATCATTAGGGTAGTTGTTATACAGATGAATATAAATATTTTTTTCAAAACTCACCAAACTGTATAGTAAAATTTATGTATTTTATTGCATGTAAATTACACCTCAATAAATTCAATAAGCTGATTTTTAAAAAACATTTTCTAAAGACAGTCCCACTCCTGCCCCACAGCTATGCAAGACCTCTTGTGTACTATAATCCCCTGCTGCAAACTCATGCAGAGCCTTTCCCTATTTTCTAGGGATCATATTCCCTATGATTCTAGGAATCAGTACACATATTCCCCAGCCTTTGTCCCCAGCTCCACTAGAAGAGGTGCTTACAGGAAGTAATCTTAGATCTGACTGTGCATCACAATCACTTGGGGTGTTCATTAAAAATGTAGATTTCTGGGCCTTTTCCCTAGAAATTCTGATCTTAGGTCTACTTTAAATCCAAGGGAAATGCCATAGTGCTTTGTCCTGTGTTCACTGCTCACACCCCAACTGCACTAGATTTTGAGTCACTGCTACAAGGCTCTGTACTGAAACTCAATTCCCACTCACGTCCAGGGCTGCCACTGGACACTGGCCTCACTTTTTAAATAACTGCCTTTTTCAAATGTAAGCATCTTGAGAGAAAAAGTGATGTCACGTTTATCATTTATACACCAAATTATGAGGGCCCTGAGACAAATTAAAAGCCCAGTCTTTTTGTAGGCCCTCTCCCCTCGGTCATCTCAAAACTCTCCAGGAAAGGTTACATAGATGCTGAAATATGTCCTACTCATTGTCACCACTTGTCCCTGGGATCCAAGATTAGGGATAAAATCCTTTAATGGCAAAGAGAGAATGAGGGTCTCTGCTCTGGCTTCACGTCAAGGTGACTTCTAAGGGATTGTTACTAAATTATTTTGTTAAATCACAGAGTACATTTTTTCTGTAGTCTGTTCCATAAGACCATAAAAATTGCAATGGTTAAGAAATCCCTTTTTCTGAAAACCTTTATTTGCTAGTTTGGTCTGATTAGAAAAATGTCAAAGATTATACCTTCAAACCCAGGAATATCAGGATACACATGAGCATGCATATGCTACTCTTAGCATGTAGACAACCATGACTGCTCACTTAGGCTTTCTACCAAGGCGAGCCTTTGTTGTCGCCTAGCCTGCAGGGTAACTTTAACAGCAGAATAGGATGTTTGTGTGTGTGTGTGTGTGTGTGTGTTTACACGTGTATGTCAGATTGCAATCCTAATTCCATGAATTTCAGGTCCTAGAAGACCAGTAAGACATTGGACCATTTTTTCAAACTGCAAATTTTCTTTAGGTCCAATTGACCCTTTAATATAAGTGTTTTTAATCAGTTGGGCTACCATGAGAATCAGGGGATTGGAACTATAGCTGAGTGAGAAAGAAACAAAATAAATCTCTGTGCAGAGCAGTAGAGCAGTCAGGGAGGGGAAAGATTTAGAAGGCAAATGCAGCACAAGGAAATTCAATAGCTAGAGTACAATAAATGGGGAGAAAAGTGGACTCAGAAAGAAAAAGGTGGGTTGGAATGCAGAACACAAGCCTGACCTTCTCTGCAACTCTGCCTGGGGCCCTGGTGACAGCTGTTAACTCTCAAACTTCTCTACGTGTTTGCCAACACGGGCACTTTGAAGAGTATAGAGCACACCTTCTATGTTTTAGCCCAGTTTCCACTATTAAAACACTCTGACTCTTTTTTATGTCTTCCTGGAAAAGAAAAAAAGAGACACAAGCTTATTACTTCCCTAAGCATTCTCTCTTGTCAATATGAAATTGATGGAATTCCTCTAGTCTAGGATCTCATAGGAATTCCAAAGACATCCTATTTCACTAAATTGATGACACTTCTAAGATTTTAAAGACACATAAAATTTTAGAATTAGAGAAGACATTAGAAATTATCTAGTTCCAACTCTTAATTTGAAACATTTAATCATTTATGTGAAAATAGATATTGTTAAGCACCTACTGTAAGCCAGGAATCAGAAAGAGCCAGAAACCCACCCTGAAATACCACAGTCTCCTTTGTTTACCTACTCTAAGCTGGTGGCCATAAATTTTTCTCATTGTGAGGCTGTAAGTTCTTTAGGTAACTACCTACTATATTCTTTATATTAATTCCTTAAATTGTTCCTAACTTTACCTCTTTTGGCTTCTAGAGATATAATACTAGAGACACAGTAGTAGGTAAAACAGATAAAAATCCTGCCCCAGGTGAGATTATATTCTAGAAGAGAAAACAGTCAAAAAAAATAAATATATACTATAACATCAAATAGTGATAATGAAAGAAGAAAAAGTCAAGATGATATTTCAGGTCCTAGAAGACCAGTAAGACATTGGACCAGTGAATGAGTGTGAGGCTGGTGACTTGCTTAGACAGAGTGGTTAGGAAAGGCTTCTCTGAGGTGGTGATAGCTAAATAGACATCTAAATGAAGTAAGAGAATGAACAAGGTAGAAATCTGGGAACAATGTTCCAGACCAAAAAAAAAAAAAAACCTCTGAGTTGAAAATGAGCTTGCCATTTTTAAGGAATGGAAAGAAAACCCCTTTGGCTAACATAGAGTGAATGAGGCAGAGTGACGGGACAAGAGGTCAAAGATAAACAGGGGACAAATCATGTAGAGTTATAGGGCCTTGAAGGGAATGTAGGAACAATTTAGGTGATTTTCCAAGGGCAGAGGTATAATTTGTCCTGCCCCCACCATACTCCACAGAAGGTTTTAAAGGTAACTTAGAATCACCCTAAGTTTATAAAGTCAAAGACTGTCTTTATTACATCCTATTGTCCCAGTATCAAACATTATAAAGTAGACCACCAGAGTAAAAACAGATTGTGAGCCAGACGAGTAACCTCCAAAATGAATAGGATGACTAATACACTTTGAAGGGAAAAGTACACGACGAGAGAAGTAACTTGAATTTTTAAAACCATGGAAGATGTGATAGGGTCACAATGGAATTATCTATCATTGGGAGGGGCCAGTCACTTGTGAGCAATTCCCAAATAGTGAGCCTTCAAGGAATGGCCAGAGAGGAGCCCCAAGTAACTGGCACTGGGACCTCCAGAGTCCGGCCCAGTTGGTCATCCAGAGCTGGGTCCAGTGGCAGGCCAACTGGGCAGAAGACGTTGAAAACATGGCACCTATTAACTTGGAATCCTGTCTAGATCACAGATCACATTGGTAAAATATAAATAGGTCCTGCTTTCCACAAAGTACACAACTTCTCAAGTAGAACTATAAATACCACTCCTCCCAAAGGGCTATATGCCCATCACAACTGCACCAGAGAGCTGTTTACTGAGAATAAGTGATAATTTTATTATTTAAAGTTTAGATAACATGCTTCCCAAGAAATTAGTCCAGAAAGGGGAAATTCCAAGGCAATTACAAACAAAAAGAAAATAAGGGGCTTCCCTGGTGGTGCAGTGGTTGCGAATCCGCCTGCCAATGCAGGGGACACGGGTTGGAGCCCTGGTCTGGGAAGATCCCACATGCCGTGGAGCAACTAGGCCCATGAGCCACAACTACTGAGCCTGCGCGTCTGGAGCCTGTGCTCCGTAACAAGAGAGGCCGCGATAGTGAGAGGCCCGCGCACCACGATGAAGAGTGGCCCCCCCTTGCCACAACTAGAGAAAGCCCTCTCACAGAAACGGGGACCCAACACAGCCAAAAATAAATAAATTAATAAAACCTCTATTAAAAAAAAGAAAATAAGTAATTTTACATACTTCGCATATAATCAGGTCTTAATTTTGAGCACTAAAAAAAGGTATACAATTTTTATTAATAAAAAAAATCAATTTCCTCACCCTTCTAAGTAAAGGTCAAATAAATACACGAAGAATATATCAGTTGAAGGAATTCCAAATTATTGACCTCGCACAGAGCCTCATATTGCTGGGTCCAGGCTTGCTATCATCTCATTTTCTCAAATGTGCCAAGGTCTAGGAACATCCTCCTTCCTCTTGCCCTAAATAGAAATGAAGACTTGATCCCAATTGATTCTAAAAACCTATTTGGGCAAGAAGCAACCGTTCTAGCCAATAGGGAAATGAAAGACTTGGAGATATTTTTCTTTATATGGGAACTGGAATGTTTAGGGATTCAGATATGAATCTAAGAGTCCAAAAGAGGTAAACTTAGGAACAATATAAGGAGCTACTACTTACATAGCAGGTAGTGACTTAAAGAACTTACAACCCTACACTGAGAGAAATTCATGGCCACCAGCTTAGGGTGGGTAAATAAGGGCATGTCTCAGCTCTTTTTGATTGCCTTTAGGGAAGATAGCTGTGCCCCTTTCCTACACATGCCTTGGTCTTTCCATCAGACATGGAATACTCACTACGTAGGCAAATCTTATGCCTGTGTTCTAAAAATACACAGTTTAAGACACTAAGAGGCAGTGGTTTTTATTGTCCTTCATTAGTTTGATAGTTCAAGGAGCTCAGAAGAGAATTGTAGCAAGTCAAAAGAATTCATGTTTAGTAGAATATTTCCTGATGAGTGTTTATCTCTTAGAAATATTTAAGTTATTGGCTAAACTGAGACCTCTCTTTCTACTCACTACTTGACATTTCGTATGTCTCTCCATGTTTACCTCAAGGAGCTTTCTCTGAATAACCCATGCCCTGGAGTTTTCTCTAAATTCCTAAAGAATTACCTATGCCCCTCATTTGTCATTTAATGTGTACTAATTTATAGGATCCTTGCTTCCTTCCTCCCTCCCTTCCTTCCTTCCCCCTCTGCTTCCTCTTCTCCTTCTCCTAAAATCTATTAACCACTTACTCTGTGTGAGCACTGTTCTAATCTCTTTTCAGTCAATTTTCTAATTTAATCTTATCAATAACTCTATTATTTATTCTCTCCCAATTAGTTTCTCTACTTCTTGGGTACCCAGATTGTCTTATTCCTGTTTGGGTCCTAGGTACCTCACACTCATATTCTTCCAAAGAAATAAAACTTTAACCAAATCTGTGTGCAACTGAAGTGTACACTTATGTTTGACATGTGGCTCACTCCAATGTAATTGAGTAATTGATTTCGCCATTCTTATTTAGTTCAGTTATTATGTCCTAGGTCTGTACATATCATTATGCATGGCCCGTCATAGAGCAAATAAAAAGGTGTTTATAGAAAGGAAAAGGGTGGGTGGGGAGAGAGAGAAGAGGGGGGAGAATGATTCACATGTTACCTCATACTTTCGATGAACCACAAAATAGGTCTCCTCCATCTATGCCTCTTCCCCTTTTCCTTTTCTTATAAATCAGCCACGAGAAGAACATTAATTTCTTGAAGAATGCTTTTCAATGTAATTGTATAAAAATGTTCATAATCTCAGAGTGAGAGAGAAAGAGAAGAGAATATGTGATGGAGTGGTGGAGGGAAAGGGGGAACATTCCTTAAACCCTGATGAGCAATGCTAAACGGTCATTTTCCCAAAATTATAACTTATTCCAAGAAATAGTTCCCTCTTCACAAACCCTTTACAAACACTACTACTAAATCAGTTTGCGTCTGTCCTAAGCCCTGAATCCCAAAGGCTGGGGATTCAGACCTTGGCTTCAGGAACCATCAGTGACCTATATGCTCATAATGGGAAGTGAAGGAGGCGGTTCAAATCCTAGAGCCAGCAGTAACAAGGCCAAAGTCTCTTTATACTCACAGGGTTGCTGATCCCATTCTACAGGAATGTTGAAAACAGCAGCTTTCCCAGAGAGAGACCCCAAACTATACTTTTAGGTGATGCAATCCAAGCCAAGCTTCTTTACACGGCCAGAGGCAGAGCCAAGGAAATTTCTGTCAGTTCCACAGTTCTTCTTGAACACTTTGGTCACCAGAAATCTGGAATTACAATAAAATAAAATTAGGAAAATTCATAGAGTACTGAAATGGTAATAATAGCTGCCTTTGGAAGATATTCCGCATGCCAGGAATTAATCAACCTTATAGTTTTCCAGTTATTATAACAACCATAGAAAATATTTTATGGACAAGGATATTGGGATTCAGAGAGGCGAAGAAACTTAACAAGTGGCAGAGCCGGAATTAGAACCCGGGTCTGAGTGTTTCCCAACAAGGGGCAATTTTGCCCCCTAGGGAACATTTGATAATGTCTGGAGTCATTTTTGGTTTCTATAACTAGAGGGAGTGCTACTGTCATCCAGTGGGTAGAGGTCAGGGACGCTGCTAAACCTCCTGTAATGCACAGGACAGCCCTCACCACGCAGAATTATCCAGCCCCAAATGTCAGTAGTGCCAAGGCTGAGAATCCACACATCCCCACCCCCGACTCCCCATCTGTCTGACTCTAAGGCTGACTTCATGCTTTGCAAAGCATCCAGCATCTAGATATACAGGGCAACACAGATGAAATTGCAAAGCTGTGGCTGGGGGCAAAAGAGGATGAAGGCAAGTCATCGGCTTGGGGTGGAGATTTCCACTCATGTGTAATGGAGAGATGGGGAGTGAGCAGGCAACAGAATCCGAGCCAATAAACTTCCCATCATTTAAAGTAACTGTCCCCTTTGTCAGCTGATGAACACTACCCCGCATGGTGGAAGATACCAAAGACCCTGCCAATGGCTCTGGACAAAACCAAGTCCAGGGAACCTTTAACCCTGGCTGCCTTCTGACCCTTGTCTGCCTGCCTTGAGATTGTTAGAGTAGCCAAGGCAGCCCATTAAGCCCTCTTATCTCAGCACCCCATGGCTGGCTGGGAGTGAACCCTGCCAATGTCTGCTTCATCACGGGCCCAGTCTCAGGCTATCAGCACCTGGAGCTGGGCCAGCAGGGGGCTGGGCAGGGCGGCTGGTACCAGACACCCAGGTCTGTTCTCTGTCCTCCCCCTACTAATAAATGGCTTTCCGGGCTCTGCCAGGGCATGGATCATGGGCTCCCTGTCATCAAGACAGACATTTTTCTATGCCAGATTGGAGCATGAAAAACAGAAGCTTTCTTGGATTGTAGTTTAGTGGAAATGCTCTCTCACACATTTTCTCCCACATATTAACCAGTGATAAATCAATCTACTAAGCAATGTCTATACCTCTCAGTGAAGATTTCCTCAACCCCACCAGAACTGGGCTGTGCTGGAGGAACTGCACAAGGAATTCAGTAAGAGCCTTTATGCCTGCCCCAGCACACCTTCCCCTCTGCTCCCAGCATAAGATGTAGCTCTGTGCAGGCCCCAGGCTCCTCCCACAGATCTCCGCCCTTCCCCAGCGCGGCACTCACCTCTCTGTATCTAGTCACTCCCTGGCTGGCGTCTGAGCTTGCTCCGGACTCTCCTGCCCACAGTTACATTCCGGTGGATCAGATTCTATTAGTTAAGTGAATAAATGGGATGCTATCTGTATAGATATCCTTTACAGCAGTTTATTTTATTTACTGCATTGTCACTTTTAGATATCTGGCTCATCTAAAAACAGAAAGCCGTGGCCATGTCTGTGCTTCTTTATATTCCCAATGCCTGGTCCATTTGAGGAGCTAACTGATTGTATGAGAGAAAAGAATTAATTGAATCAATTAATGAATCAAGGTTTGCGACTGTCTTTTTTTTTGAAGTATAGTTGATTTACAATGTTGTGTTAGTTTCTGCTGCACAGCAAAGTGATTCGGTTATACAGATATATACATTCTTTTTTATATTCTTTTCCATTATGGTTTATCACAGGATACTGAATATAGTTCCCTCTGCTATACAGTAGGACCTTGTTGTTTATCCATTCTATATGTAATAGTTTGCATCTGCTAACCCCAAACTCCCACTCCAGCCCTCCCCTACCACCTCCAACCTTGGCAACCACAAGTCTGTTCTCTTTGTCTATGAATCTGTTTCTGTTTTGTAGATAGGTTCATTTGTGTCATATTTTAGATTCCACATATAGGTGATACTATATGGTATTTGTCTTTCTCTTTTTGACTTACTCCACTCAGTATGACAATCTCTAGGCCCATCCATGTTGCTGCAAATGGCAAAATTTCATTCTTTTTTATGGCTGAGTAATATTCCATTGTATATATGTACCACATCATCTTTATTCGTTCATCTGTCGATGGACATTTAGGTTGCTTCCATGCCTTGGCTATTGTGAATAGTGCTGATGTGAACATAAGGGTGCACATATCTTTTTGAATTATAGTTTTATCTGGATAATGCCCAGGAGTGGGATTGCTGGATCATGTGGCAACTCTCTTTTTAGTTTTTTTGAGGAACCTCCATACTGTTTTCCATAGTGGCTACACCAGCTTACATTCCCACCAGCTGTGTAGGAGGGTTCCTTTTTCTCCACACCCTCTCCAGCATTTGTTATTTGTAGACTTTTTAGTGATGGCCATTCTGTCTGGTGTGAGGTGGTATCTCGTAGTTTTGATTTGCATTTCTCTAATAATTAATGATGTTGAGCATCTTTTCATGTGCCTGCTGGCCATCTGTATGTGAGAGTGTCTTTATAGTTGACTTATGACATCAAAATGGCACCAGAGGTTACATAGCTATGTGTGTTTATCAAAACTCATAGAGCTATACACAAAACAGGGTGAATTTTACTCTGTATAAATTGTTTTTAGTGAAAAATAAAATTTAAAATATACCACAGAAAATGAATCCCTTTTGTCTAGTATGTAATTATGACTGTTATAAAAATTTAAAAGCAGCTTTCTCCCTTAAAAATATTATACAAAAAGAAAGATGCAGGTTATTATAGAAGCATGACTTCATCGTTGTATAAAAGAACATTTCATAACTACCTTTGGAATGTCAATGTAATCTTATTTCATATACGAAATCTTGGTAAAAATGAGGCATTTCCAGTTCCTTAAAGCAACATTCAGCTACAGATATGTCTTCAGAGAGTAAATGTCCTTTTAGCAGATGTCACTCTAGCAGAGTTTTTAAATGATATGTGCTAAAATTCCTGAGTTTTAAAAATTATGCTTTGCCTCATGGATTTGTTTACCTCTGTCCCAACATATTACAGCATAAAGTAACATGCATGAACTGCCAGGAACAGCTTTCTAGGAACAGAGACTTAATAGGCACTATATTAACAGAATATTTTCAAAATTACAAATATTTCATAATTTTCAAAAAATCCCCAACTGAAGAATGGGCAAAGTGAATAATAAACAGAACACCAGGGACTTCCCTGGTGGTGCAGTGGTTAAGAATCCACCTGCCAATGCAGGGGCCACGGGTTCGAGCCCTGGTCCGGGAAGATCCCACGTGCCGCAGAGCAACTAAGCCTGTGCGCCACAACTACAGAGCCTGCACTCTAGAGCCCGCGAGCCACAACTACTGAGCCCACGTGCCACAACTGCTGAAGCCCGCGCACCTAGAGCCCGTGCTCCACAACAAGAGAAGCCACCGCAATGAGAAGCCCGCTCACCGCAACCAAGAGTAGCCCCCGCTCGCCGCAATTAGAGAAAGCCCGAGCACGGCAACAAAGACCCAACGCAGCCAAAAATAAATAAATATATAAAGTAAAAAAAAAAAAAAAAGAACCCTACGTTTTCTTTAAAAAAACAAAACAAAACAGAACACCAGAGATCATGTACAAAGCAACAGGATTATCGTGGTACTTCTTCTTCCAGTCTCCCATGATTCTCCCAGCTCACGTCAAAATCACCCACCTCTAAATTCTGTTGGCACTTTCTGTTTGTGTCTGTTGAGACTGGGATCATCAGCCCAAGGCAGATTCCATCTGGGCCACATGGAGAATGAATACAGAACGAGTTTTGTGTGTGTGTTCTTTTGTTTGACTTGTGGTTTTTGAAAGTTTTGAATTTGTTGTGAACATTTCCAAAATTGGCAAATTTCCTGTATAAATCCAGTGTTCCAATTTCTCTTGAGAAGTCAGAAAGGTCTGGCAGTGCTCAATCCACATTTCCATGTGGTTGGAGCTGAGTGGTGGCTTCTTTCTATAGATGGAGCCTGTGCCCTGTGCTTTGCCAGTGTCTGCACAATCACTTGTCTCTAGTCCTGGTGGGCTTTGAATATGCCTGGCCTAAAGAATGGCCAGGTGTACGTGACACTGTACAAACCCACTCAGTGTGGGTAAGCAGGCAGAGGTCATTGGATCAAAGAATCTGCTTCTGAATGTGGTCAAAGCCATGAAGCTGGAGGAAAGGTCCACAGGCTTAGAGGATCAGGGTGTTGCTATGGAGATTGCGGATGGCTATAGGATGCTTTGGTTGACAGTGGACGGGGATTCCCCAAGAGGGGGCAATGGCAATTACCGTATTTAACAACATGCTGGTATCACCTGGGACCCACACGTCATGACTGTGACAGTCTATGCCATGGCGATTTCCTTCTATAAAGGGACCAGAACCACATGGAAGCAGGGATCCCACAGGAGTTCCACCTTTCTCCAAGGTCTTCAAGTTCTCAGCAGTGTCGCTGCTATCTTCCAAGGCAGAGGCAGGGGCTCTGGCTTCCGAAACCTCACAGTGGCCTCATTTTGACCAACTACTCCTATCCTATCTTGTATTGGCTTTCAGTATCTGCTTTATTTCTTCAGTAAGATAGTTACTTTCTGTGGACAAGGGAAATACTTTACATTCCCCTTGTTACCTTCTAGGACGAACTACTATGTGTTAGCCAAAGGGCTCATACTCTTTATTTGTTCTAAATTGAATCAGCAGACTGTCTTCAGTGCCTAAGTAAGATCATAAAGACAAAATGGCTGAGCAATCATGGCAGGAACTACACTGGGGTCATATGACAGTCAGCTTGGCCCCTGCCTTGGTCTCCATGATAGCCTGGACCTGTTTGGCCCCTGCCAGGCTGGAGGGTCCACAGAGAGAAGAGACCCTTTAAGATGCATATCTAGAAGCATTCCAAAGTACTATTAGATAGTAATGGAAATGGTACGAGGTCTCACCTGATTACACCTGAGAACAGATATTGCATGGCTACAATATTCTCCATGGGATTTTGAGGCTAAAAGACTTCAGAGGGCAAGTCTTCTCTCTGAAGATTGTACGGTTTCAAACAACGACCAGCCAACTGTCAAAAGGGATTTGTACCTACACTCACATAGGATTCTAGTAGAAATGAGCTCAAGCATCTATGAGAAGGACGATTCTTCTGTTGCTGTAAGCACTGCCTTATCAGCCTTGCCGCTCTTTAGTATATACCCCGCCTTCTAATTATGCCCTAATTTGGACAGTGCAAACATATAACAATTCCTCCACCAACAGCTTTTCCAATTAGTAAGAAAATCAGTGGCAGATGTGAAATCCGTGGGATGCTGAATGTAAAATGTTAATTAATTTTAAAAAACTGTAAAGCCTCTGGAAAAACCTTTTCTGAGAAAGCTTCGTGTGATGTCCTCATTCACACAGACCCTGAAATAGCTTTTGCTTTTATCATGCTACCTTTTGAATCTGATTCTTACCATTTCTGGGCTTTTCTCTGGACTGAAGTTGTTTGAGGAGTTTATTAACTCTTAAATCTTGGACAAGTGGACCTGGAATCGGTTACTCTGGCATCTTTGACCAAATGTCTACTGTCCTGACTCTGCTGAGCAACACGGACCTCCCCACCACCACTCCCATCCCCACCCCCCCAGAACAATGTAAGGAAAAGCCAGAGAGTCTGTGGGTTTGTCACAGTAAATGATGAGGGCCTGGGTCTCTCCTTAGGGGTTTTATCTTATCTATGTTCCAAAAGTTCTCAAGATCCCTGGAGTTGCCCTTGAGAATCTATGCAGCAGAATTGCCCCCGAAGATGGTATAATGGGAGCAATCTCTCTGCCTCCAGGTTTAATGGGTCTCATGCTTCAGGGACCATCTGGAGACAAGCTGGTCAGTAAGTCAGGTCCATCTAAGTGGAAAAAGGAGTTACAAGACCTAACAATGGAGACAGTCATTTTTAGTCACCCCTACAACAAAATTGCTAGAAGTTAATTCCTATCCCTGGAACCCAGGGTGGCTGAGGCGTTAACCTTATGGCACATAAAGTTCTCCTCTGAGGCAGAAAGCTTGCAATTCTGCATGCGTTTTTCCTGCAGCATCCCCTGCTGTCACTTAGGAGGACACCAGCTGGCTTTGGCCTGACTTGGCATTCTTTTCCTAGCTTGATCTCAGCCACTGCATCCTTCCAACATTTCTACTGCTGAAATTAAAGGAAGGGTCCTCACTGCAGGAGTATAAGAGCTCTCCCAAACCAAAGATCACTCTCTTCATTTTTTTGTACAACTCCTTTTGATTCTAGCCACTTTTGTTTTAATTACTTTTTACTTTTTTGAGACCTAAAAATGTCTCTTCAGAACTGGATCAGAAATAATGAAAATATTAACACTGAATATGTTCCTCAGTGAGTCTCAAACACTAATTCAAAGCCCTTGACATTGATTAATGTTTTTAAGCCTCTCAACAACTCTGTGAAGTGAGTGGTATCTGTTATCATTGCCATTTTACAGATGGTAAAACTGAGGCATTGACAGGTTGAGTCACAAAGTCACATAGTAAGTGGCAAAGCTGAGATTCAAACTCGGGTCATCTGGCTCCAGAGTCCATGCTCTGGACTAAAACATGAGACAAGTGACACTGCAGGTTATAGTCAAAAGCTTCCCTCCATCTAATTGCTGTCCCTAGACTCACTAGGTATGTTGTCCCTCTCTCCCGTTAGGGTGACATCTCTGTGTGCCTGCACCTCCGCAGTTGGCAAGGGAGCCCTTGCTTGCTGTACTCCCCTCACCATCCCCAAACCCCCGCTCGCCAGAGACGCTCATCCCCAAGGTCTGGCCAATGGCCACTGCCTGACCCTTTTATTCCCAGATGGGCTCTGGGCCTTGAACAAACAGAACACCAGTGGCTTCCAACTAAAGTCCTTTGCCACAAATAAAGAGGCAGATTCTTCCCACCCCACCTCTTCCCTATGAGTTGCTTCATATATTTCACAAAGACTCTTCCCTTTGAAAGCTTCCCTTGATGTTGGCTGTTGGCTTGGGTTCATGTGTGTACGTGTGTGTACAACTGACCCCAGGTTTTGGATCTCTGAGGGATGGCAGGGAACTTCTGCCCTCTTTGTAAGCGAAGGGGATTTCAATGAGAATGGTGGCAGGTTTAGGGTCCTGAAGAGCATCACAATTGACAAAAACACTTGGTGGGACTTAAAAGTCCTTTCCCATTGCTTTCCTGATCCTTGAAATTCAGTCAAGCTGCTCTGACTTCAAACATTCTTGGTTCTTAAATTACTTTTTAGCTTGTACACCTTAGAGGTGCAAAAAAAAAAGAAAAGAAAAAGAAAAATCCAACATCATGCAGGTGTGTAGAGATACTCTTAAGGCAGTGGCTCCCAGCCTTGGCTGCACACTACCATCATCTGGGGAGCTTTTATAAACCTCAGTATCAAGCCATGCCCCAGGTCAATTACATCAGGACCTCAAAGGGTGGAGCCCAGGTTTTGACATTTTTTAAAGCTCCCCTAGCAATTCCAATATGCAGCTAATTCTGAAAACCACGTTTTTATAAGGAAAGCGGGCTTCCTTTCTGCTAACCCCCATTGCTTCTGAGATTACTCTACAGTTAGCAACCGTTAGCAAGCTTTCTCCCTTGATGCTGGGCTCAATCTTCCTCTGAGGGTGAAAAACTCAGCTTGGACTGGAATTGATAATATGTAACATAGACTGAGGGCTTCCTCTGCATAAGCATTTACTAGGTGCTTCCTGCTGATGGTCTCATTTAATAGTCCCAGCAACACAGTGGGTGGGGGGGAGAGTGATCTTACTCCTTTTTACAGAGGAGGAGACTAAGGCTCAGAAAAGTCAGATAATCTGCCCAAAGTCAAACAAACTGAAAAGTGACGGAATCAGGATTTGACCCAAAGAGTCAGAGTCCAAAATTTCTAAATCCTTCTAGTGACTAAGATCTGGGGAATTTTTTTACATGTTTTTTGTATGCTTTGTGCCACCCAGGATCTGACTTTAAAATATGTGCTGTGAATTCCTACAAGGAAACTGACTCCTAATATACACACCCTCATCCTTTCATAGCTAATGTGTCCTTTGCAGATGCCTTTGGCTTGTCGGGAAAGCCATCTCCCTCATTAATCCCAGCCCAGTGTCCTCTGACCAGAACTTCAGCAGCATATATGGTGTCTGTGCCGGGCACAGTGCGAGTGCTGATGGGGAGTGTCTCATCCACTCCTCATAAGGACCTCTGGTTCATGCAGCTCTCACCCTCATGGTACAGACAAGGAAACAGGCGCAGAGAGTTTCAGTGATGCAGAGGATGCTTCACAGTAGACCGTGGAGCTGACATTCAACCCGAGGTGTGTGCCATTCATTAAGGGTGTTCCACGGCTGCCCCAGCTGAAGCTCCCATCTGAGTCTTCGAAGGGAAAGTGTGAGCATTTTAATCAGTGGAGGTTCAGCTTCTCAGAAAAATAGGCATGGCCACAGCCTTTGCAGGAATCTGGAGATAGTAAGAGTGGTCACCAGGGGGAGACAGAGCTTGAGACATAACGGGCTCTTCTATTTCAGCACTGAACTCAGCAAAGTGCGGAACCGGGAGGAAAACAGCTGCTGATGGAACCCTTTGTTTGGGGTTTAATATCTTCATCTGTGGCCACTTCCTTTTTTTCCCCTCCTCCCCCCTCTCCATTTCCTCGCCTGTTTCTAACTGGTAAGAAACAGCTTTACCAGAGTGTACAATCCAAGGAGGTCAATCTCTTCCCTCTGCCCGGAGCCTCAGCACCTGATATCTGAGAAAACACACTGCTTTCTGAGTTAAAAGGCACCAGTATAGAGAGTTTCCATAGCTGCTGTGTCAGATCCTGGGGCTCTTGATTGAAAAACAAAAGCAACACTAGATAATTCTTTTTGAGGAAAGAAATTGAACACTGCCAAGGCAAAGGAGAGTTTGATGTGCAATTAATCTGTAGGAATATTTTTTTTTGCCATTAAACTTTAAGTTGGATTTTCAAATACCCAAACATTCTATATAAATAACAGGTATGTGAAACTATACCCATAACATCAGAAATCTTCTTTTTAAAGATGTGATTATCTAATTTCTAAATTTTAAACTTTCTTAAGGCTTCTCTCTATTTGCCATACAATAGAAAGGAAAATCTTTTTCATTGATAGAATTAAAATAAAATTTACTCTGGTTTCACAGATCTGATTAAAGAAGATATTTAGCATATTGACCCCAAGCTCCTAGAGAGGAGAGACTTGGTTTTATTCCCTAGACATCTGCAGAACATTTCCAAGTGTGTTAGCATGAGAAAGGTGCTCTCTAAATATTTATGCAATTGATTAATGAAGGAAAGAGTCATGATTACCTGGTTTCTTCAGCACAGACCCCACACCTAAAAAGAAAGGCTGATCCCTGCCACGCCACCAGGTGGCCCACCTGAGAAGACAGGTTTGCGAAAGCAGGACTCAGTCATACAGAGGCCGCAATAAAGAACCCAGACAGTAGCTGGCGCAATAGTTCTTCCTCTCACTATGTTTACCTACCCACTTGTCCTAGTCAAGTGTTACTTGGTTAAATATAGCAAAAAACCCACTCAACCTAGGCTAAGGGGGAGGAAGGAGATTACCCTGGAAGGACTCAAGGATCTTTCACAGACTCAAGGGCAGGAAGTAGGGACCACAAAGCAGTTAGGAACCAAAGCAACCTCAAACTGCCCCCTGCTTCTCACCCCCCTGCCACATGATCGGTCCTCTCATGACACATCTGCTTCTCTCTTTTCTTCTCTCTTTCCTTTCTCTTTTCTAAAGTGAAGCTTTATGTGCATCACTGTATTTGTAGAAAAACAACTGCCCTAAACAATCCTACATGTCCCCTGAAATCAAGGTCCTGACTGTCACTGTGTCCCCAAACAGAGAATCTGGCCCAGGTTGGATCACGTGCTCACCTTTGATCTAAACAGCTGTGGCCCGAAGAGTGAGATTATTTCCCCTTCTACTCATTCAGGGGCACCCCCCGCCCCTCTTAAGGACAGCTGACCATGTCCATGGGCCTCCCATGAGGAGACGCTGCTGGCCCATGGACCTAAAGGCTACACTTCACTCTGGCCTAGTGAACCTTGATGGAATAGTGTTAAAACACTAAGGAAAAGGATTCGATGATTCTAAGTGTCTCCGATGGAAGCTCCTGTATTTAAATTACAAGGGTGGCTCAAAATTTCATTCCTGTAAACAGATGGTATGGTTGATGCTAATTTTGCTGTGTGAAATTCAATTGCATATGAACATATTTGGCAACACCTGGAGGCATGTTTCAAGTTGCCTGTGACTCTATATCTCTTGTGCATATTTCATTTCTGCAGCATCCAGAACGTGTGATCACAAAATTACCATTTCAGAAGGTGTGTATTTCTTCTGGGGGTGGGAAGTCTTGAGTGAGAAAGCAACAGTTGTAAAATATGTGAAGTGCAGCAAAGCCAAACAAAACAGATCTTTGATGGCAGTTTGATGAGATCCAGGTTCAAGGTGATGGCATACGTTTGGTTAACACTGAATGGGTTCTGCACTATAAACCTCCTCTACGTGGTTATGCACAAATGTCACAATGAACCCCAGAGAACTAGGAGTCCTAAAGCACTGTCACCCAATTTGATGAACATACAAGTCCAATGACAATGACCTAGATCAGTGAAAATTTGACCCAGGTGAACATTCAGGAATAAAATAAAGGCCAAATTTCTGTAGCCCGTCTTATAGCCTAGACCTTATGCCAGTGGTATGTTGTCTTATGGCCACTTTTCTGTGTGAATGGTGTTTCAAGACAGGATTTTGCAAGTCCTTCATCACCAAACCCAAGGATAGGGTACCGTCACAAGATTCAAATGCCTGTAGCAAAGTGGTTCGTAATCATCAAAAATCATGAGCTATAATTTGCCTAACGTCTTGTTTCATTGTTGTTTTATTTATCACCCAGTAAGGCATAATATTATGAGAAACAAGTTTTGAGACATCTCAATAATTTTTATTTTATTTAATAAATATTTATATTTCTCAGCATTTAAAAAACAATAACAATCTTCACAACAGCCTTATTAAATGGGTAGTATTATTAATCCTATTTAGCAGATGAGAAAAACTGAGGTCCAGGAAGTTTAAGTAACATGCCCAAGGTTACAAGCTAGTGGATGGTTTAATAAATAATGGAAGTAGACAACATTTTTGAAGGTTCCCCTCCCCAAACAGTCCTCTTTAATATCATATTACAAATTCTAAAGTCCTTTCCCATTGTCTTCTTTGATTCTCAATATTCCATAAGGCTGGCCTTAGGTAACCTCATCTTTTTACAGATAAAGAGATGGGATCCCAGATGTTAAATGGCTTCCCAAGGCTCTGAGAGTTAGTAAGAGACAGAGTTAGGGCCCCACTTGGCTTTCTGACTCCTCCTGGTTCAGTGTTCTTGCTCCTAATCCACAAATCTAATCTGACCTTCTGGTTGTCAGCTTGCTAAAATGACAAGGTCCTCCTAAGCTGAAGATGTCCTAGTGCAAATAAATGCATGTGTCGCTACATAGAAAACACTTACTTGGTGTCTTGAGCTAATTCCTGTTGGGAAGAAGAGGCTCTGTCTATCAGCAGTTGAATTATTTTTCTGGCAGAGACAACACTCCGCATTAAAACAATAACTCATTTTCTTTGATGATCAGAGATGCTGGCTGAGCTCTGATCCCCTTCCCTTTCATCACCACAGCCCCCCAAGTGAACCACCAAATCCCAAAGCAGGCTCAGCCCACTGATGAGATGTGTGACTGCCCTAAACTCTGAAGCACTAAACCGTGTTGTGTTCAGGAACGGGGCAAGATGAAAGTGGTAGGAGCTTCTTGGTTTGCTTTTGTTTTGTGGTGGTTTTCTCTTATTTGTTTGCTTGTTCCTTTTGCTCTTTCTCCAGTTTGGCATCAGGAATCTTGCCTAGCCTCGCAGAATGAAGTGAGAAGCTTTCCATGTTTTTCTTTTTCTCTAGCATCGTTGTAAAAATCCATGTTTGGTTATAAGATTTCTCCTATAAAACTACTAGGGCTTGCACTACGTTTTCATCTGTTTCCCAACTTATTTCTTGATTCACATGTTTACTTCTTAATTTTAGTCTTTTATATTTTTCAGATGTATTCTCTAAGTCAAAAACCTAGAGTTTATTATAAAAGGCTTTGTGATGGAAATACTTTTGCAGATTCATAGTTCAGAAACTAGAGAAAACCACATGCCAACAGTGGGGAATGATATATATATATATATAAGACTATGAACTTCAGGCTCTAGATAGCAACGAGTTTGAACAAAAAGTGATGGCCATCTAACCATAGTTTGGCAGATGGTTGGAGAAGGGTGATTTATAATCAGGAAAGGTATTGAGGTTTTAGCTTCGCTTGTCCCCCTCAGATGCTCTCTGTTAGAAGGATGGAACCCAATATCGAGGTAAAAAGAAAAGCCACCCAATATTGCTGAAGAGTTTCAGGCTAGACATTCCATCTTCAAACCGTGCTCTGCCTTCCCCTTGCTGCATGATCTTCATCAACTGACAATCTCACTGAGTTTCAGGATGCTCATCTGAACATTCTTCATGCCCCAGTTACTAAGATATCTACAGAACAATCTCTCCGTGGCCACAACTAGCTTTTGCCCCTGTGTCTGGAGGGATGGCAAGTATGTACCTACTGCCACTAAATGGTGTAGCTATACTTTGCTGTATTGAAGAGTATTCCAGGTCATGCCCAGGTCCAACAGAAGTGAGCTCTGTGATTGACTAACAACTATTTGCCATGAAGGAGTCATTTATTTGCCATCTCTGTGCCAGACTAAGAAAACACTTGTAGCAGTTCAGTTTCCCATTTTGTAAAGTGGTAGCTTTCTCCTTCAGAGGTCACATGAGAATCAGTAGATAATGCTTTAAGACTTTGAAACAGAAATAGACTCACAGGCATAGAAAACAAACTTATGGTTACCAAAGAGGAGAGAGATGGGGGAGGGATAAATTAGGAGTTTGAGATTAACAGATACATACTACTATATATAAAATAGATAAACAACAAGGACCTACTGTATAGCCCTGGGAACTATATTTAATATCTTGTAAGAACCTATAATGGCAAAGAATCTTAAAAAGAATATACATATATATATATGTGTATATATATATACACACATATATATGTATATAAAATGGAATGGTAGTAAGATAGCTCTAGCCATGGCCATGACATTGTGCTTTGGGAAAGTGCTCACGTGTCAATAACACCATAGATACTTATAGGCCATCCTTTTAAAATGACCTCACAGTCAATCTTTTCCTCCTCAGTCAGGACATCCTGCTCATGACAATATTACAAATGTTCTGCAACAATGAAGACTTCCAAACATACTAGGTTAAACAGGATAAGCTAGATAAATGTTTATATCTTGTTGAGTTTATTGGGCTCTGATTATTTTTCTCAAGTCATGACAAAAGATAAAAACAACGCTGGGTAACAGCTGGATGGATGGGTGGGCAGCCTCTGTCTCTCTGCTCTGTCTGCTCACCCTGTCATGAAAATGCTAGGTTGGAAACCCCACCCCAGCAGAGAAGGGTAGATAGAAAAAGTGAATTAAGGAGATGGGGTAGAAACAGAAGTACTAGATTCAAGGTGATGGTAGCAGCTTTAGAGTAGAGTTCCCATCCAAGGGGGGACCCACTTCAGTTCACATTGTAGATGGTGGTTCTCTGGGATGAAGTGAAGGTCCAGTGAGACCATTCTCTGATGAGGGATTACGGCATTGTCTTCACACAGGTCCTCCTTCAGCTCCTTCACTTTATCACTTATTTGTTCAACTAAAAATTTTGATCATCTACTGTGTGCCAGGAATTGGGCTCTTTGGGGATTAAAAAAAGTGATCCAGACTGCTCTCAGAGGGGTCATAGTTTAGAAGGGAAAAGGATACATTATAGAGCAGTAAATGCTCCAGGGAAGTTATGGAGGTCTGTCTGTTAAGGAATAAATCCTCAATGCTGAGATACTCACAAGGTATGTGTATGTATATCACAGACTAAGAGCTGAAACTAGTGATAAACCAATATTTATTATGAGCTTTGGTTTTCCATAGTTATTAGATCATTGGCTTTTCCAAAGAATTTTTATGACTCTGAAAACAAGTTTTAAAGACATTCTACCCAGCATATCTGATTTAATTCTAGTCTCATTTGCTTTCTGACTCTTCAGATAAGCCTTAGCAATATTGCATTCGCATTTAGCTAACTAAATATCATTTGCAGATATCCAAGTCTCTTTATGCCAGCAGTGCTCACGATAATGTCAGAGCTTCTTATTTTGCGTTATTTATATGTTTATCTGAGGCCCTTTGTCCTCCATAAACAGAGCTATTTGCTTTGCTGCCATTTCAGTGTTTCTGGGGATATTTTTTGTTTTATCTCCAGCTCTATATCGATAGGTAGGCAAGTGCCTGCCCTGGAGTAAACCTTTCTCTATAGTCTCATATAGCTACTTAGCTCTGGGATCTTAAAGAACATTTATAACTCCTTTGTACCTGGTGGAATTTTTCAGGTAAATGAAAGGAATGATTTCTACATCCTTATTTTGCTTCAGATCCATACTCTAGACCCAATTCATGGTTTATCATCCTGCTTATCTGACTTTTTGTAAGAGCAAAGGCCAATACTGGAACTGATGAAGTTTTAATCCAAACTGGAAAACCTTTCCTAGAGGGAATCAGGAACTTTCTCCAGGCCTGTGAGATGGTGGTGTTAGCTCTATGGAAATAACAGGTAGTGATGACTGTGAACCTGACTGCAAGCTACTGGTGGCAGGGATCTATGCTACCATCTTGCACCCTCTGCACCTGAGCCCCAGGATTGGCATGTGGTATACATGCCACTGTGTGCTGAACTGGCTATATTCTTCAATTACGTTTTAATATATTTCAGATGGGTGAATAATAGTGGAGAGAATTTTAAAGCATTTGTTTTATTATTTCAGTTCAAAAGGCTTTCACTATTTCCTTGCTTTACAGTTTCTATAGTAAAAAAAAACCTAGTCTTTTCGTCTTTGAGCTTACATTTCTGGAGTCATCTTATAAAGTAAACCTAGTGCTTTTAGTAAGAATTTTACGCCTAAAGTATTTCTTTGAACCAGGATATGGAGGAAAAGATTAAAAAAAGTTTCTTCAATGAGCAACTGATTAGTTCTCTATGAATAACTTAATGACTTAAAACAACGAATCTTATCTCACAGATTCTGTGAGTCAGGAATCCAGGCACAGCCCACCTGGTTGCTTCAGGCTCATTGGCCCTCACTAGACTGAAATCAAGCTGTGAGCTGAGACATTAGCCACCTCAAGGCTTGAGTAGGCACCTCAGATCCTGGCTGACTGTTGGCTGAAGACATTGGTTCCTTACCACGTGCGCCTCTCCATAGGGCAGCTCACAACATGGCAGCTGGCTTCCCTCAGAGGAACCCTCAGAGAGAACGAGAAAGAGAATGAGAAAGTACACAGGACAGAAGCCACAGTCTTTTTGGAAACCAATCTCAGAAGCGACATCTTAATTTTCTGCTTGTTAGAATCAAGTCACTAGGTCTAGCTCACCCTGAAGAGGAGGGAATTTACACAAGGGCAAGAATTCTGGGGAAGGGGGTTCATTGGGAGCCCATCATAAAGGCTGCCTACCACAGGTTAGATGTAGGTGTGTGTGAGTGTGTGTATATACATATACATATATATACACACATCTATACATATACACATACACACATATGTGTGTATATATATGTATATACACACATACCTATATATGCCTACACACACACACACACACACACACACATGCAGACACAGGGGTTAGATATAAATATCTTCCAAAACAAGATTCCACCTCTGATACAAGAAGATGATCCCTGTAGCTTCATCAGTCTGTTAGATGTCATCAAACACATTCTTGATAGACAGGTTTATGTTTTTAGGAGGACTTTCTGCTTTGAGATTTTTCTCAAGTTTGAAAATAAAATATTTACTTCTGTGTACTGAAGGAAACAGGCAATCAATAACTTTAGTTTTTGTTCCTGGGAAAGATGAAATGCGACCTTCATATTTGTTAGATAAGCAAACAATCTGGGTTCATTTTCTCCAAGTCTAAACAGTGAGTTTTTCAAGTGAATAATGATAAGACCTTGCTGGTCAGTAAAGAAAACAAGCTGCTCTTAGGAAGTACTTAATATGAATAATGTTAGTAATAGTACTGAATGGAGAAGGCAGAACGAACGCTGGGTTGGAATTTATTCAAATGCCTTCTCTCAACCAGATATCCCAAGTTTCAGTTCCCCTGAGTCTTAAGTTTTCCAGAATCAAGGAGAGGGCAATGGATGGTCATGAAATGGAATGATTTTCAAGGTTGCTACTGGATACGGGTGCCAAGCAGGGTTAAGAAGGAGCCGAGGAGGAGAAAACTGGCTCTTCCCGCTGCACACCTTCCCCACTCATTGACTGGTCCTTCCGATGCCTTGCGGTCCCAGCGCACACGCGCTGGCTCCCAGACCCTTCGGGCTCCCGGCCGCACCCACACTCCAGTCTCGCCTGCCACTGCTCCAAAGTCCAAGTGCGCTCAAAGCCTGGTGTTCGCTGATCTTCCTGTTTAGAACACTCTCCCTGCGGCATCCCAGGGCTCATCTCCTGTACTTCACTCAGGTCTCCTCCCAAATGCCATTTTCCCAGAGAAGACTTCCCTGTCAAAAAGAAAAAGAGAAGCTTGCCCGCTGCTAAAAACAGTGCCCCGGTCACTGTCTCAAAGCGCTTACTCTGCTTTGTCTTCACAGCGCATCCCTCCAGATGTATTGTATCTTACAAGTTTAGCATCTGTGTTTCCCAACTAGACCGTGGGCTCTCTGAGAGCTGGGAGCTCTTTCATTCGATCCTGAATCCCCAGAATGTGGATCAGTGCCTGGCACATAGTAGGTGTGTGATTGATTTTTGTTAAATAAGTGAGTGCTTTAATTGCTTATTCTGTGCCAGACACAGTGACCAGCAGTTTCCATACAATATCTTCTATAACCCCCACAAGAGTTGGCAGGAGAGATCTGGTTATCATTATCCCTATTTTAGGGTTGAAGAACTCAAAGAAGTTAACAAATTACCTAACGCTGCCTAGCAAGTAAGTGACGCTGCCTAGCAAGTAAGTGACTCATGGGGATGTTCCTGTCTCAGTCTGTGCCCTTAACCAATTGACCTCTTTGAATGAAATGATTATACAAATTCAGTCAGACTTCAGGTAGTTCCAGAAACTCCTGTCCAAATGTATATATCAGTAGGACTTTGCCTGGTCCCCATTGGTGAAAATGCCACCTAAATAAGATAGAAAACCACATCCAGGCCAGTACTGGCAGATCCTGTCAGTCCTGTAATTGAGTTCCCCTCATCTCTGGAGCCCTATCTTCTCTCCTTTTCAGGAAGAGAGCTATCAAGGAAAAGTTTTGGTGAATTTTCTCTAATTTGAAAATAAAGCGCAGAAAAGCAAACTCTCTTGGTAATTGCAAGAGGATTGATGGGGAAAATATTTAAAATGACAGGCTTGTTTCTGATGCCAGGAGAAGGCTGATGATTCCAGCATCACCAAGGGCAGGTGATTGGCACAGGGGATGAAATGCTGGGCAATCAGATTCTCGTGCCAGAAAGCCTGCCAATGCCTAATCTGTGGAAGCAAGTTAGGAGATTAGAGAGCTTGTAATGGTCCTGAGAACATAATGGCTTAGTTTTGGTTTTTGTTCTAGCAACTCTTTATTACTTGCTGTCTGAGTGGCAGGTACCACGCAGAGCACATTACATGTGATGTCTCCTTAAACCCTCAGTGAGGGCAGGGATTTGATTATCAATGTGTTCATCATTTAGAAACACCAACATTTGCTCATAATATTAGGCACTGAATATGTAGTGGTCACTGAACCCTGTCTATTTGACCTCTGGAGTTAGATGCCAAGAGCTTCTGGGTTTCTCCCCTAGAGAATACATCTGGTTACCATGGTATATGTAGAAACACAAAGCTTAGGTGGGGTCAGATGTGGTGTCAAGAGCTCCGATTGACTCCAGCAGAGCTGATATGAGAGGGGTTCACACCGGAAAGATCTCTCTGTATGTGCTCATATCCTTTTCACCCTCCCATTCACTAGCACCCCCAAAGCGTATGGCCTGGGCTACAGTACTCACAGAGGTAGTGATTCTCAGTAAGGGGGGGCCTGGGAAGAACATGCTAGAACACCCTAAGTCTGGGTCCACCCCTGTCTTACCCTGGGTAGGGTCACAAGGTTTTCAAAGACCAAGGATGACTTTCTAATAAAATGTAAATGAGAGACATAAGGACACAAGGGTGCCCTTTTCTTTCTTTTTTTTAAATAAAGGAGGAGGAGGTGGGTAATCAAACTCTGCTGATATAGAAAGTCTAACGGTAAAGAAACCTTTAGCAACTGCCAGGCGGCCGCTTTCAGTTCTCTTTGAGGCCAGCAGAGAGAGCTGTTGTCATGCACATGTGATGGTTCATGTCCAACCTATCTAAGCTTCAAGTTTAGCCTTCCTAGAAAAACATTTGATACAGTGAGGACAGTTTAGGTTAATGGAAAAAGCACTAGACTCGGAATCAGGAGATTTAAGTTTCAACCCCACCCTGCCCCTTGGCAGGTCACTCTCTGTGAATCCGTTTGGGGTCTATCAAATGAGGAATGGGCTAGACTAGTACATTTCCATTTCTGAGTACTGCCAGCATGCCAGACCCCTGCTAGACCTTTCCATCAGCAGGGGTTCAAATCCTGCCTCTGCAGCACATTTAGTATCTGGATGATTTGGGACAAGTTACTTAATCTCTTTAAACCTCAGTTTCCTTACCTACAAATTAGGGATAACAAATCGTCATAGGATTATTCTGAGGATTAAATTAAGTAAATGTGTGTAAAGCACTTAGCACAGCATCTGACACATACCTGTCAATAAATGGCAGCTATCATGATTTACTAATTTCATTCCATCTTCACAGCAGTCCTGCCAGGTACTTAGTACATTTTCTTTTAATATATCAGTAAGGAAACTGAGGCTCAGAGAGGTTCAGAATGTAGCTGTGTTGACCCAGCTGAAAAGTAGCGTCACCTGGATCTAAATCCAGCTGTGCTCTTTCTACTACACTATGCCAAGCATTCTCAGATGTTACATGCTGTATTTCTGCTGTTCCATCTTTTGGAATATAAGTCAACGGTGGAAATAGCCTAGATGGAAGCAGAGACTCACTGGCATTCACAAGATGTCCAAAGCTGAGCAAGCCTCGCCACCCCCCAGGATCAGACAAGCTTACGATGGAAGGATTGGGGTTGGTGCTGAAACTTGCGATTTGTTATCAGCTGCTGTAAACTGAGCTCTTAGCAGCTTTTTCTTGTTTTGGCCCACTTTCTTTCACCCTTCCAAGTCTGTGTTGAAACTAACTCTCAAAGAGGATATAAGCCACCTTTTTCCTAAAGATCTCTGAAGGAGCTGTGTTAACTCGAGGACTATTGGATAAAGTCTGACAAAATGCCATTCAGGAAGTTTCTGCTCCACCAATGGACTTGCCATTTGCTCTTCACCCACCGAGATAGATGGCACCTCCCACAAGGGCAGGACCTCCCCACTGTTGGATGGAGTTGTGCCTGACTCCTCACCTCAGGAACAATAAAGGCCATCATTTATGTCTGCTGCCATGTTCCAACCTCTGTGTTCAGCACCCAACACATATTGTTTTGAATTCTCCCAACAACCAACCCTGCAATGTTTATATTTTCACCCCTGTTTGATAGTTGAGGAAACAGAAGTCAGGAAAAGTAGTGAGCCCCGTTAAGTAAGCGACTGAATTGGAGATTTGAACTCTAGATGCTGGACTCCCTAATTTACTGCCCTTCCAACCCTCAATTTCACTTCCTGACTTGACCTTGGAAGTGGAGTCTATTCTGCACCTCCAGCTACCCTATTCCTTTGGACAGTCATTGGGTTGTATTTGGTTCCGTTTGGTTTGGTTTTTGTAATCAGCGTACATTCTCACCCCCCATCCTTATGCTTTATGCTTAGAAGAAGCCTGGGACACATTTCTTTAGATTCCCTTGCTCCAGAGTCCTGGATAACAATTGCACTCTGGATGCAGTGAGGTGCATTCATTGGATTTAGAAAGTGGACATTATTCTTCTCCCCCCTGCTGTGGCAAAAGAGGCATGGGCCACACAGAGAAGAAGCTTTGCAGCAGCATCCATCCCCCTTACCAATCACCATCTCTATGCTGAGGTGGATCGGCGAGGTTGCTAACTGTTTTCTGCAGATCCTTGTCCTCTGGGTGGTGGCAACAGCTCTCTGACTCTGGAGCACAGCTATGGCAGTAAACCTGGAAGCTAGGAGCAGATGCCTAGCCTTTCCAATAATTTCATAAGAACCTAAATCTCTGCTTGAAATATCAATACTTTATATCTCATTTCCAGTCTTTACCCTGACCAGTATTATTCTTCGCTTCTTCTGCATACTTCTTTTCTTCTCCCTAAATATAAGTATACTCTTAGATTACAGATCCACCCTTCTTGTCTTCTTACTTAAGACACTTCCTAAGAGAGCACTTATATCTATGGCTTCAGTTATAATCTATATGCTGCTGATGCCCAGTTCAGCATTTCCAGCCAGACCTGAACTGTGAGCTCCAGCACACACAGCCAGATCTGTACTGGACATGTTCACGTGAATATCTCCCATGCATCTTGTTCCAGGTACTATTGTTTTATAGCAAACCAGCCTAAAACATAGCAGTGTAAAACAACCGTTTTACTATGCTCATAGATTTTTGTGGGTCAGGATTTCAAAGGGGACACCATAGGGATAGCTGATCTGTAATGAACGATGTCAGGGACCTCAACTGGGAAGATTCAAGGTTGGGACAACTTGACAATTTGGACCTGGAATCATCTGGATACACTTTCACTCACATGGAACCACTTTCACTCTAGTGGTTGATGTTCCTGTTGGCTAGGACCTCAGCTGGGCTGCTGTCTAGATGACCTGCACAGCGGCTCTCCATGTGGTCTCTCTAGCTGGTGCCAGTGTGGACTTCCTTACAATATGGCAGCTGGGTTCTGAGAATAAGCATCCCAAGAGAGCAAGGTAAAAATGCATGAAATTTTTATGATGTAGCCTTAGAAGTCACATGGCGTCAACTCCATCATATTCTGTTGGTCATGGCAGTCACAAAGGCCCACCCTATTTAGGGGGAAGGAACATAGACCCCCATATCTCAGTGATGAATGTATCAAAGTCACATTGTTCTAAGAGCATGTCGTAGGTGAGATAAGGTTGGGACCATCTCTGGAAATACGATCTACCACACAACAGAAACACAGTATGTTCAAAACCAACATCACCGTCTTTCCTGCTCTCCAAACCTACCTTGTCTTAATTCTTTACCTTAGCAGATAACACTACTATCCCTCAGTTGCTTAAGCCAGAAACTTGGGAGTCAATCCAGAATCCTACTTTACCCATCACACAAATCCCTCATCTAAGCCCACTTAATTTCTTACCCAGTTCTTCCCATTTTGCCTTCTCATTATGTCTGGAACCCATTTCCTCCTTTTATCCCCATAGCCTCAGTTCGGGACATCAAATTAGGCCCCATCTCCCTCCTTGTTCGACTTCCCGCTCTTCACCAACCCCCAACCTCAAACCCATGCCCTGAGCTGTTCTCAGGGTCTTTCTCTAAAATTCAGATCTGAGCAAGATACTCTTCTGCTGAAAACCCTTCACTGGCTCCTCAAGTTCCTGCATTTGCTGTGCCAAGCCCTCTACATGGGCTCCTTCACCACCTCCACTCTTAACATTGATCACCCCGGTAGACCCACCTTTACTCTCAAACTACATCAACCCGTTTCCAGTTCCCCAAGCTCCCTGCAGACTCTTCCACGCTGCAGGGCCCTTCTGAGCGCTGCTCCTTCCTTTCTCCCTTGTCTGCCCACCTCCTCCCTGTCCTACACGACTCAGCTAAGCAATTCCCTCCCTCAGGAAGCCTTCCCAGTGTCTCTTCCCCCAGCCTGAGTAGGGGGCCTTCATCTGAGTTTTTGCTCACTTTTTCTTATATTTGGCCAAACCATTAGTTTGCTTTGATTTTAGCTACCTTCCAATTCTGATCGCTCGGAGGAAATTATGTTATACGGAACTTTAAAGCTGGAAGGAACCTCAACAATCATGTAATCTGCTCCTCTTCTAAAGCGAGCATCTCATAGTCTGTATCCTTAGCACCTCAGTGCCTGGTATATAGTAGGTGTACAGAATGCTGTTTAATTAAATAAATGTCCAGACTTTTCCAGCCAAATCTGGATGTCATGGTTTTAGAAACCGTAACAGTTGTCAACCTGGTTGGAATCCAGAAGTAGGCAGGTTGAGAACTTTCTCTTTGGACCCCTGAGAAGACATATCCCTCTCCACCAGTGTTAAAGGAGAGAAGCAGATTTTTTGGCTTCTAAAAGATCTTCAGTTTTCCCTTACTGATTTCTCCAATGAAATCATAATTCGTGAAAGACTCAGCCATTTTCTTTCTTCCTTCTTTCCAGTTTTGTCTTATTTTATGTCTTCTGCCTAAAATGAGGGAAAAAAAACAAAACAAATCCCAGGCTTCACAGTATCAACTGCAAGCATCCAAACTAAATAAGATTTTCTTTTCTCTCTTCTCTTCTTGTGCATATTTAATTTCTTCTTATAATGTTGCTGAAGGCAGTATTTTATATGGTCTGAGAAAACCATAGCATTTCGTCAAGGTAAATGTAGATGTTTTCATATTTTATGAACTAGCCATCTATATCTCTGATAAATAAAACTTTCATAAGCTTTAAAATTCCATAAGTAGCTCTTTAATCTAAAAGTGTTCCTGGCAAAATCAAGGTGTTTTAATAGTAAAATGCTGTTTTTGCTCTCCAGAATGAAGAAGAGACTAAATGTAAAAAATAGAAGGGAAAAGGTGGTAGCACGGCAGCTGCCATTTCCTTTCCTCTTCTATAGGTGAAAAAAAATGAAAGTAAAAATCATCTCTGTTGTGACCACCAGCATTTATCAGATTTGCCTGCTGTCACTACAATGATGTATAGGGTTTTAAAGAGGAGAATCCCAGGAAACTGCTTAGACCACTTTCTCCAGTCGGATGAAGTAAGGGCTGACATCTTTGCCTATGCTGAGTTCCAACTATACTTTAAATATAATATGTAGAAAAATATTTAATTCTTGTGAGAAGGGAAGGAAAGGGCAAGAAGTGTAATAGTGGCTTTTTAAAAATTTCAATAACCTTTGTAATAAAAAATAACACTGACTCACTGTAGAAATTTTAGAAAATATTAATAACAACAAACAAGAAAAATCTCCCATAATCCCACCACTCAGAGATAATTATTGTGGACATTTTAGTGCATATTCTATCAATCAGTTTCTCTCTCTCTTCCCCCTTATCTCCCCTTCTTTCTCTATCCCCCTAATGTGTGTGTGTATGTGCAGATGTGTGTATAAACATGAATACAAATACAAGTGTTGACAAAATAAGATCATACCCTATATACTGTTTTATAACCTGTGTTTTAACCAATTTTTGGTAAACATTTTTCTACAATTATATTTAATGAAAGCATAGTATTGTGAAAGGTAGAGAATCTAGCCAATTCTCTCTTGTTGTACACCAATGGCATTATAATGATAGAATTTTCAGCATCAGTGACTGGCCTAGAAGGAAGCTACTTTGGGTGGAGTTGGGAGGAAACGAGCAGCTCAGTGGTATAGAAATCTAGTCATTTCTACCCAGCATGGACTCCCCTAGGGGGTACTCCTTTGTCAGAGCTCCCTGTTGTGCTGGCAGAGACTTGGTCAGGCCGGCATCACTGTCGGATGGTTACCCATCGAACCCTGCTTTCTCCCTTTTCCTTTCACAGATCTTACTGTGTAATAAACCTTTGCCCTCCTAACTCTGCCTCAGCATCTGCTTCCTTGAGAACCACTGAGGCATTCCCTCTTTTGAGTTCCAAGACAGTTCATGTTCTCATTTGGCTTAAGAGTAGGATTGCCAAATAAAATACAGGACACCCAGTTAAATGTGAATTTCAGATAAACAACAAATAATTGTTTAAGTATAAGTATGTCATGCAACATTTGGAACATACTTATACTAACATAAATCATTCCTTGTTTATCTGAAATTCACATTTAACTGAAAACCCGAACTTTTAAAAAATTTGCTAAATCTAGAAAATTCCTTCTGGGGTCATCTTTGTGCCTAACGTGCTTCTTCAGGTAGATCATAAGATTCTTGTGAATATGTACCCCAGGTCTTAGAATTCTTTGTTTCCCCAGAGGCTCCTCAGGGAGCAGTGCTTTCTAACTGAGGGGTCCTTAAACAGTTCCAGCAGGCCCACAAACCTCCCAGAAAATGAAAGCAACGTTTTGTGTCATGTAGACAAAAATTCACATGTACCATTGTTTATGACCATCTCAGTACTCCTTGGTTGCCACAAAACGCTGTGAAGGTTCCTCAGAAAAAAGTATTGCTCTTCTCATTTTACAGGTTAAAATTAAATGGAAGTTATGCATAAGGTCATATAAAAGATCATAAATGGAAGTTATGCATAAGGTCATATAAAAGATCATAAATGGAAGTTATGCATAAGGTCATATAAAAGATCATAAATGGAAGTTATGCATAAGATCATTTAAGCCACATTCTTAGGCTTTGTAATCCTGCAGTCCTTTCTACAGGAAGCACGTAACATAATTTTCTCAATTGAAAGATGCCTGTAAGTTAGCTTAGGTGTAGACACAAGCCTGTTGTGAAAAGGAAATGACAGAAAATAGTGTTCCTTTGTGTGGTAAACCCCCATGGGCACTTCTAAACTGAATGAAGAAAAATGGTGAGTGTTATGGACTAATTGTGTCCCTTCCAAATTCATTTGTTGAAGCCCTAAGCCCTCACTGTGATGGTATTAGGAGGTGGGCCCTTGGGAGGTAATTAGTTTTGGATGAGGACATGAGGGTGGGGGCCCCATGATGGGATTAGTGCTCTCATTAGAAGAGGAAGAGACACCAACGTGCACATGCTCTCTCTCCCTCTCTCTCTCTCTCTCTCTACCATATGAGGATAGAGTGAGAAGGTGGCGGTCTGCAAGCCAGGAAAAAGTTCCTCACCAAGAACTGAATCTGCCCGCACCTTGATCTTGGATGACCCAGGTTCTAGGACTATGAGAAAAAAAAAGTTTGTTATTCAAGTCATGCAGTCTATTTTGTTGTAGCAGCCGAAGCTGCTAAGGCAGTGAGTTTCTGATTATCTCTGGGTCTTGACCATCACAGCATTGTAACATGAGACCTCTGTGGGGAATAAAATAAAGATTAAATAAATTTAGGGTAAGGTTCTTTTAAGTCTAGCCATGTGCTGATTGGGCTGTTTGCCAGAAGTCCACTTGCAATCCAGCTCTGTCTCAGCATCACTGGGGTTTCTTCCAGTTACACTACATTTTCTAGATGATGATAAGAAGTCGGGGAAAGGAGTCCTGCTGGCCTGTCCCTGCCAGAGTTTCTGTTCTGCACTCTAGGACTTGTCCTGGTCTGGTCCATGCAGACTGTCTCTGTTGTCAGCATTACTGCAGAAAAAGAGAATTTCCTCCTTGCTTATAAATACAAATTGCCCTATTAAAAAATAACTCCAATAGACAAAAGCATGAACTCATAAAACATAAAGTGGGAGATGACTATTCACATTACAAAAGGATTCATTGTTTACATCACTCCCTTCTGAAAAGTCTTCCAAATGCCCCTTGCTCTTGATACAAAACTCCTTTATCTGGCATTAGGGCCTTTGCAATCAGAGTTTTCTCCAGGACTCCCATCTCCCAGTGCCCAGTATCCTGTATTCAAATTGCCATCCATTACTAGTTTTCTTCTTTAGAAATACCACAAACATTTTTGTCTTTGTTCATGCTGCTTTCTATGTCTTCTCCCCCTTTCTTTGCTCCAGTGGCAACAATCCCACTCACCCTTTAAATACAGCTTGGTGTTTATGTGTAGTAAAGAATTTAGCCTTGTCCAAAGAGAAAGTCTGAAAGCCTCAGCTTCTCAGAGATAATCTCTGGGCCCTAGTAAGTGTCGTGCTTGGTAGGAGCCTCTTTGTTTGCCTGGGGCTTTTAGATCAGGCCACATAGTCTAAGGTTATGATTTAGGGTGGAGGTTGACCACACCAGATAGTATTAAGAGTGGGGACTGAGCAGAAAGACCAACAATAGAAGGTAGAGTGGAGCTTTTGAGTAAAGCGGTATCAGTTGCCTTGGAAACTGAGATCAACCATGTGAGCAACTGACCAATCAGTCAATCAAGCCTACATGATGGAGCCTTAATAAAAACTCTGCCAAGGCAGTAGTCCACACCACACGTCAATATTGCCGCACACCAACGCCGAGAGAGTGAGGCTGTCTACAACTCAGCAGGGAAGGAAAAATGGAATGTCATGTTTGGTACTTCTCCAAACTCTTCCCTAGTGCTTCTTCCCTTGGCTGATTTTAATCTGTGCCTTTTCTCTGTAATAAGCTATAACCATGAGTACAACAGCTCTCAGGATTTCTGTGAGTCCTTCTGGAGAATTATCAAAACTCAGGGTGGTGTGGGGAACTCCCTGAACTTACAGTTGTGTCAGAAGTGAGCTCTTGTGTGGATGGTGCTCCCTCTAACTTCATTATTGACTAGCTCCGACAGAGTGGGCTCCTCCAAGGAGACTCTCTTGACTCCTCCAAGCCCTGCCTCACAGGTTCCATATTTTTTCATACCGTATAATAACACTTAATACATTAAATCAGGATTCATGCCTGATTCATGCCCGATCCATGCCTGATCCCATGGCTGCTGTAACAAATTACCATAAATTTAGTTACCTAAAGAAACACATTTATTATCTTTTAGTTCTGGAGGTCAGAATTCCAACATAAGTTTCATCAGGCTAAAATCAAGATGTCAGCTGGGCTGTGTTTCTTCCAGAGGCTATTGAAGACAATCTGTTACTTGGCCTTTTCCTGCTTCTCAAGGCTACCTACATTCCTTAGCTTGTGGCCCCTTCCTTCATTTTCAAAGCCAGGAGCATAGCATCTTCCTGTTTCTCTTCTCTTCTCACAATCCTGCCACCCTCCTATAAGGACTCTTGTGATTTGGGGGGACCTACACAGATGACCCAGGATAGCCTTCCTATCTCAAGATTCTTAACTTAATCACATCTACAATGTCCTTTTTGCCATGTAAGGTAACGTATTCACAGGTTTGGGGAATTAGAACATGAATGTCTTGGAGGGGGGTATCATTTTGCCTACAATGATGCTTGATTTGTTTTATCAAAAATTCCTCTCAAGATTTATTTAACTATCATAAGCCTCCTATTTGTATTGATTTTTGTTATTAATGCAAGAATTATAATGATTTACTGCAGAATTATAGCTGAGATCCCTTACTGTATTGATAATGGCAGATATATTTATTGGTGATAATAATAATAACTGTAAGGTCACTGTGAAGATCAGCTGAAACAATTCATGTAAACCACTGAAAACAGTGCCTGGTGCCTAGAAACTATACAAATAATGTTATTTCGTTGTTACTATTATTGCTATTATTGTTATTCTTACTATTATTTATATATCTGATATGTGATGATGGGGCAAACTATAGTAAAGGTCAAAATATCTTTCTGAAAGAGAAGAAATGTCAGCTGTTTATTATAGATTTTCAGAGGATATAAGAAGTAATAAGGGACTATGAGAAGGGAAGAATGACAATAGGTTGGAAGCATTTTATTCAGTTAAGAATCTCACCTTTGAATATTTATCCATATCTAATGTATATGGATTATTCAGAGCAGTTTGGAACCAACACTGAAGGAAAACAGAAGGTGGAGGGACAGAGAATAAGTTGCTCGGGTCCTTAGTGAAAGGAGCATGTCCTGCTGGGTGGTCGGGAACACATGCAATTCTCACAGAGCTTCTCAGAAGCTCACCCAGGACGGCCAGTTACTGTGGACCTCACTGCCTGTTCACAGTCCTGGGGCAGAGTGAGTAAGGATAACGATGTGAAAGTAAACACAACACGCTGGTAATTACTTCTAGGTGCTGCCCTTTGATAATATCTAATAAAATCGGACTTTAAACGTCTATCTTCATAATGCAGCTGTGATATGTTTGCTCTGGTATTACTTTTTTGTCTGTCTCAAATTTTTTTTAAAAAGGTGCATTTCATTGGAAAACAGTACATTTTTTATTTTAAGTGGAATAGAAAAAAAATTGATTTTTTTTTTCTAAGCCCTAATTGCAAACATGTCAAATAACATGTCACATTTAAAGGCTGTCATGGGAGCACAACAGTGTAATTGTATATGGACAGTGGTATCTAATTTAGCTGGGTTAGTATGATTTACTAGGATGTTTTGCTACTGGTTGCATTATTTAGATCTTTGATAATCTCTTTCTTTTCCCTAGTAATCTAAATCTGAAAATGGTTTGCTTTTTTTTTTTTTTTTTCCATCAGGAGGTCTTTTTTGTCAATCACATTATCAGGATGCAACAGGAACTAAGCCTAAAAAAAGGAGGTGAAGAAAGGGAAGCCCAAAAATGTTAAGAGTTGACAAAGCAGGAACTGGTGTTCTGGGTGCAGAATAAATGGGCTAGTCAGAGCTTTAAAGGGTTTGTTTGCATGTGTTTTATGGAATTCTGTGATTGTAGGAAAAAGTCATGGCCAATTATTTTCCCTCACAAAACCCTTTTCTCTCCCAGTATTTCTTAATATAATATAAATTCAGGTCAAACACTAATTTTCCAAACTTAGATTGGGTTGTGACCTTTTCAACACAATTTGTTTTCAATAAGAATTGAGAGTAAGCTATTTCCAAGTCACTTCTCTATAGTACACTAGATAAGTTTAAAAATCTTTGAACTTGATTAGTGTGAATATGCCACTGTGTTTATGGGCCTACGGCCCTGTTAGGAGTCCTCTGGGCTCATGAAATACAAGTACCTTTGCCATAGTTGAGGTGCTCATAAAATTCAATCATACTTACGTCTGTGGCTTGGGACTCTTCACATGAGGCCATCCACATCCCCTTTTCTCAATTCCAGGCTTCAAGCCACATGCAGGATAGGTGTGAACCTCAGTATCAACTGTCTGAGATAAAAACAACAGCTTAGTCAAAGGCAGCTGGTACTTCATGAAAAACTCTGGAAAAACATCTCATAAATCACTGGATTATGACACATACTATAGCTACTATGACTCCTTCTTCCTTCTTAATTTGTGGTGGCCTTTTTATGTAGAAATTGTCATGTTGTCCACAAATGTTTTCTCGTGAGTGTTTCGTAAACTGGAAGCTAGGTCTTATGGTAGCTAGGTCGTTATACCTGCAAAACCTGAAAAGGTGTTGATTTTTCTTCTGAGAGAGGAAAAGTGGTTTCTGAAAGGAAATCCCTGAGAAACTTGGGTAATATGGTTCTGGACATCACGTAGCTCTCATCCTCTTTGATGAGACACTCTCTTTGGAAAATAGAGGGGGATTCCAACGCAGCCAAATAAATAAATAAATAAATAATAAAATAAAATAAAAGTGTCTATCACTTTTGTATGCCATCAACACTATTCACCATGAAACTCTACACATTTAATTTGATTTGTATAATATCAAAATTATAAATTTTAGGTACTAATTACAAGTATTTTATGTACAAATTGTAGAAAATGAAGACTATCCAGAACAATTCAAAGAAGGAAATTAAAATCATCAATGATGTCCACCAAATAGAATGGTCACTGCAACTTTGTTAGATATTTAGGTTGTTTCCAGTTATTTGCTATTGTTTAAAAAGTTTCATATTAAGGTAGCAGTATAACAGATAAACCCCTTAATTCTCAACAGATTTCACACAATAGTGCTTATTTATTGCTCATGTAGAGTGCAAACCAGTGTTTCTGCTACTGAGTAGCTTTCCTTCAAATGGTGATTCAGGAATAAAATATCCTTAGATGTTATGGCTCCACCATCTTTAACATGTGACTTCCAAGGTCACCATGGAAAAGAAAAGAGCATAAAAAATTACCAGTGAGACTGGAAGTGACACACATCACACATCACTTCTGCTCACATTCCATTGGATAGAACTTAATCAAACGTCCACCTCTAACTACAAAGGAAGCTGGGAAATATGTGTTAGCTGTGTGCCCTGGAAGATGAGGAAAGGGGTTTGGTGATTAGTTAATAGTTCCTGCTCTGTGGTAATTGTTGATAATCCTTTTGGGTAGATCTTCTCACATTCATGATTATTTCTTTAAGAGAAATTTCTAGAAATAGAGAATAATTTTATTTTTTTCTAAGTATTTAGAACACATGTCTTCTAGATGTCTAGACAAAAGACTTCTAACTTTTCATCACAGCTCTAAGAGATACAAAGGTTGAATATGTTAGTATTCCTATCAGGAACCTTGGTTTACTTGAACTTGTTGGAAAAAATCATGAATTCATAGACTGTCTGCCCTGTGATCATTTCCCTAATGATATGACATTCATAAAAAGCTAGACTTCTTTAGATGAATGTGTGTGCATACTTATGTATGTATATGCCAGATCATAACTAAATATAATACGCAAATAAATATGCTTTAGTTATTTTTAGAGACGTATTCATGTTTCTACACAACAAAAAAAAATTTACAAAATTTTTGATGTTAGAGAATCATTTTCTTAAGCATAAATTTCTTCTGAAAATCATCCAAATTTTAATCTGTCTAGGATAACTTAAAAATTCAAATAATATACTTTTGAATTTTGTAATTTCTTATTCATACAGACCAAAAGTTAGTTCCCAATTTTTTTATTTACTACTTATTTCTCTACCATTCATAATCAACAAAAATAACCAATAAGTAAGGAAAATTCTAATGAGAGTGAATGTAATTCCCTGTAATCTAAAATATAATGATGTTAGCAGTACTTAATATATATTTGCTTGCTTGTTTCCTCTACCATACCACGGAATTAATTCACTCCACATGGAATTTACCACTTCCTAAGGGTGATCTGCATTGGTTTCCCTATATTTTCTCAATTGTTCACAAATTTGATTATTGTATTTTCCTTCTTTTTGACAATTTTTCTTCTTGCTTCTCTTTGAATGATTGTGTGTTTACTAAAATTGTTTATAAAATGGGTATTTTTCACTCATTTTACCACATGCTTTTCTTATTTATACTCAGTGCTAACTATGGCATTAACTTCCCTTCTGTATTTCCTCTTTAAAGGGATGGTAAACAACAATAATCCTGTCTCGAAATAGAAAATATGGTTCAGAGACTTGAACCAAATGAAATATCGATTCAGGGTGGAGAATATTTTGATGTTTTAGTTTTGTTACAGTTCAGTTGTTTTAGAAAATATGTAGGTTTGGATTTAGTTCAGAATGGTTCACTGGGTTTTTTTTGTTTTTAATGGATTTGATTTATAGTTCTGTAAAAAGTTTAATATTGGGTTTAGGTCAGAGAGGACACATTCAGCAAAATAGTTGTTTGTTTCCAATTTTGGTTCATGGGTCATTACAAGGGCTTGGTGTTGTAACTGTTTCCAGAGCCACAGCATGAAGTTTGCACCTCGCTGTGGCGTCTTCCTCCTTGAGGACAATAGATGCCATTCACTCCCAGCAGAACTGTGACCGTTCATAGGAGACCTGATGATATACACCCTGTGTGAGACATGGGGATAACAAAGAGTTGCATGTTGGGGGGATTATTTGAGTTTTAAACTCTGACAGCATTTTCTTTTTATTTTTCTACATATGAATAAGAGGGTTCCTCTAATCTCATATTTTAAGTCTTTACAAGCTAAGTTTTAAGTTGATTTCTTCTCTTTGGTTTATTCAGTCATGCTATTTAGTGAGCCTTGCTATCAGAATTATCACAGATTTTTAGGAGACTCAACTGAAAGGCTGGAGCTCTAAACGATTCCATCTTTTCTCTCTTATTTTAGGGGCTAAATGTGGGGAAAGATGATCAAGTTATTGAGTATAGTTGTAATACTTTTCCAGCCTGGGAATGTTTTTTACCAAACTACACTTAAAAATATTGGTGGGGTTGTCATTGGGTATAACAATACTTAAGGTGAGAAAAGAGGGCAAAATCCTCTCACTAGAAAAACTCTTTAAAGGCTGGATAAATAGTAAGGAGAGTATTTAATATAACTAATTTATAGATAAATGTGGTGCCAAGCTAGAGTACATTAACAAGGTAAGGCTTCAGGGTCTCTAGGTAAGATAATATATTGCTTTCATTAAAAAGCAATCTGCATGGATGATATCCACCACCACTGGAAAGTCTGCAGCTGTCACCTTTATCAGGGGAACAAGAGCAAGCCACTACATTTTAATCACTGGAGTTTGTCAGGAACGAAAAACAGCCAGCTTCCCACAAATCAACAGACATGTATCCTGATAAGGGAAGTGCCCTGGAAAAGGACAGCTACATACCACACGATACCACCTATTCTAGGGTGATCAAAGCCCAGTATTCGTTGAAGATAAATCTACTGAATTGGGCTTTAGGGTGAAACAGTTGTCTTTGAACAAAGCAGATACATACTCATACAAATAACCCACTACTTAGACGTGTTTAGATCCGTGTACATTTTGCAACGTGGGAAAGGATGGACAATAGAATGGCAAAGCAAGAGGCGTAGGCATCCTCACAGTACACTTGTTCAGAGAACTCGTTTCTGGCTATGTTATAAGTTGAGAAGCCATGAGGAAAAAATTGGAATAAGAGTCAGTCAGGAAAAGCATATCTGAATAGAAACAAAAAGCCCAGGCAAATGAGACAGGAATGGGGAATATCTCCTACATGCTCACACCTCTCATATTTGTATATAGGGAAACGTGGAAACTAGCCCAGGCCCAGCTGCTGCCATTCTCATCCTGTTCTGGTACAACTGAATATAGGGTCCTCATAATAGACCTCCTTGCTCAAGATGTCTTTAGAGAGTCTCTGTGGTTTCAATAGAAGAACTTTTAAAAAAATAACAACTTAAAAAAAGGTTACAAACAAGCAAAAACAAACCAAAAAGTGAATATGTATAAATACCACAATTTTTTACAGATTAAGACATCATAATGAAAAGCAGACCATATACAGTAATTTAGAGCTAGCCAAACAGGGGTTAGAATTTGCAAATAAGAGTGTCTCAAAATCAATGACATCTTAAAGATTACTGAAGTGTAGGAAGATAAGACATAAGAGGGTAAAACACAGTGGCCAAAAGGGGACCATTTACTCACAGGGAGAGAAAACTGAGGGGAAATTGAACTCCAGCTTTGGGAGTCATTGAGGGTCAAAACCAAGGGGAGTGTGATCTAATTTCAAAACCCACACAGGATCACAGACATGTCTCTGATTTAAATTACAGCTATTGAATGATGGCTCCCCAAATATCATTCAAACAAACTGTTAATCATACAAAAGAGTTTATTTCTTATCAAGGTAGGGGAAAACATCAGCTCCGCAGACTTAAAAATATTTTTTTAATTGAGGTGAAATTCACATAACATAAAATATACCCTTTTAAAGTTTACAGTTCAGTAGCATTTAGTAAATTCACAATGTTGTGCGTTCATCACCTCTACCTAATTCCAAAGCATTTTTATCACCCCCAAAGGAAATCTCATACCTAGTAAGCAGTCACTCTCCATTCTCCTTCCACCACTCCAAATCCCTGGCAACTGCTAATGTGCTTTCTGTATCTATGGGTTCACCTATTCTGGATATTTCATATAAATGGAACAGTACAATATGTGTGTGACCTTTTGTGTCTGACTTCTTTCACTTAGCATAATGTTTTTAAAATTTATCCACATTGTAGCATGTATCAGTACTTGGATCTTTTTTTAATGACTGAATAGTATTTCAGTGTATGGATATACCATACTTTGTTTATCCACCCTTCTGCTGATGGACATTTTGGTTCTTTGTCGTTATTTTTTTCATTTTTTGGCTATTGTGAATACCATAGACTTGAGAGAAGGGCAAGTTCTGACTTATTAGAATTTTGAAGTCTGGATTCAAAGATGGTCTTTTAAAGCCTAGACTTCAGTAGGACTGGTTAAGGATCATTATATAATAGTTTAGGATTGATAGAAATGGCAAACGTCTTTAGGCAAAGGCTCAAAGAGTCTTGGGATGTGAACTGCCTGTTGATGCTTTCAATTGAAGAGTTGATGGATCTTTCAGGAAAGTTCTGTAATAAAAAATCCAGTTATTTACTTGGGCAAGAGACTCTTGAAATAGTAGAGTTATGCTACTGACAACAATGGAATAGTAAACTCATTTTAATGTAGACAGTAAGCTATGTGATATGATTCTCATACCATGAAAGATGGAGATCCATAAAAAGGATGCATTTTCTGGCAATATTAGGAACAGAACTGCTCCTGAACAATTTCAATCACAAAATTGCATAAAGCAAGTTAACCAAGATCTACCCATATGGTGCCTCTGATAAGTAGTAAGATCCTTTGGGGCCAGAACCGTATCTGTCAACCCTTTGTGTCACAGAGGCATAGTAAATGATCTAGCACACAGTAATAGCTTCCTTAAAGTCTCTGAGAGTAATAATAATATGATATTCTTGCAGTGATGATTAAGCAAACCTTCATCTCAAGATACTACATATTTTGCCAGTAAAAATGAGCACAACTTTACATATCTTAAATGAGTTGCTTCATATCATCTATGCTCACGGGAAGCTATTCTATCATTTAATAAATAACAATCCTTTGCAGTTTGGCCATTACCCAATCTCTAAAAGGATATGGGAGAAGCTGAAATGTCCTTGCAAGGTAGGAGCTGTAAAGACTAAAATAAACTTGGCAACGAGGCTAAGTATCCAATAGCTGATGCTGCTTGATAACAAAGAGCATATTTATAATGAGAATTTCCTGTAATTAAAGAAAAACTAACTGTACAGGAGTAGAAAGAACAAATATTTCATTTCTGCTGCCTTTGGATTGATCAGAAAGAGTATTGTAAAAATAAAGACTTGGTTGTTTATTTTCAAATAGGAATAATCAAAGCAAATATTGTATTGCACAAGGGAAAAAACATACTGGCTCCGTAGAGGGTACACTTCTGAAATCTGTGATACCTTTTCTAAGGTAGAAAGAGTGCACTAGTTTACCTGCCTTTAAACACTGTCTGTGGGGAAAGAAAGTGGAATTGCCCCCAGACCCCTTGTCTTTGAAAAACGATTTCTTGTTTTGGAAACAAAAAGAATTACCTTTGCGAAAAATAATGAATATTACTTCAGAGAGATTATTTTTTTAGTGCATACTGAAGTATAAGGCTCATTTGTATTTTTGCCTTTCATAAATTTCTCCCAGTACTCTCTTTTTTTCAATTGTGGTAAAATATACTTAACATAAAATTGACCATTTTAACCATTTGTAAATGTACAGTTCCATGGCATTAAGGACATTCACATTGTTGTGCAACCATCATCAGAACTTTTTCATTTTTCCCAGCTTGAACTGTATATCCATTAAACAACAACTACCTGTTCTCCACTCCCCCCCAAGCCCTGGCAACCACTGTTCTACTTTCTGCCTCTATGAATTCAACTACTCTAAGCACCACATATAAATGAAATCACACAGTATTTATCTTTTTGTGACTAGCTTATTTAGCATAATGTCTTCAAGGTTCATTCATATTATAGCATGTGTCAGAAATTCCTTCCTTTTTAAGGCTGAATAACATTCCATTGTATGTATATACTACATTTGTTTTATCCATTCATCCATCAATACACACTTGAGTTGCCTCCATGTTTGGGCTCTTGTCAACAGTGCTGCTATGAATATAAGTGTACAAATATCTGTTCGAGTCCCTGATTTCACTTCTTTGGCTATATACCCAGAAGTGGAATTGCTGGATCGTATTGTAATTCTATGTTTACTTTTTAAAAAAATTACCATATAGTTGTTCACAGATGCTACACAATTTTATATCCCCACCAACAACGCACAAAGGCTTCCAATTTCTCCACATGCTGGCCAACGCTTGTCATTTCCTGTTTGTTTTTGTAATAACCATCCCAATGCGTGTGAAGTGATCCCTTAGTATTGTTTAATTAAACTTCTCACTCTCTTTTGTCCTCTTTCCCCATTTTACCTCTTTTCGCTTTCCTTAATTTTCCCAACACTTCTTTCCTATTTCTCCTCCTTTCTTTAGTTGAATAAGAAAATAAGCTTTTCATATACAAGGAGTACATTTTGTTTTACAGGGAAAAAAAGGTACATGGCAATTAACAAGACTCTCAGCCTCTGCTAAGAGGAATAACAATGACCAATATTGACTCTTCAGAATACTAACACATATACTTGGGGGAGTAATTTTAAGTTTATCTTGATCTTTCTGGGCAAGATTTAGTTTGTGTCTCCTTAAGAGGGGGAGGCAAAAGAATATGCCAGTCTCTAACAGGGCTCACAGAAGGTTTTTAGAGAACACAGTACAATATCCTATTTCTTGTTACTCTGATTTTGATGTTACAAAAAAAATAATCAGGGAGCATCACTGTATTTTATTAGGCATCTGGTCACTAGGGTTCTAACCCTGGCTTTGCTGCAAACTTTCTCAGAGGTCTTGGGCAAGTACTTTCAAAGCTTCTATTTCTAGATTTGTAAAATGAGGATGTAAGAGTTTATTACCTCTGAGGTCACTTCTAGTTCTGGGGTCCCCTTTAATATGCAATAATCCTCAGTAGTTATCTACAGGGATGACATTTTAGAAGTAAAGAGTTAGGCAGCAATCTTGTAAGTAAAAGCAATGTAGAAAATAAAACTGGATGAGTCCATTCATTAGAAAAAAAATTATTCCATTTTATTTAACTTTCTGTGGATTCCATTTTATGTAACTTTCTGTGGATTGAAAGAAAGATTACATAAAGCACACATCAGAACATAGCCCATAGCTTGCTTTGGTATAAAACCATAGAACTCTTTCATGACAATATTGGTGGTCATGGAAAAATCTGAATTTTATCATCTTTCGTCTAGATCTCTGTCATCCAAAGCTCTATTTGTCAGCAGAGGTTGTGGGATTTGAGTGACTGCCGGGTTATCTGGAATTCTTGGTTAATGAACATACCAGGAACCTTGGATAATTATAGAAAAGTTATAGAAATTTAAAGGTCTGGGTGTGTTTATTCTACAAGTACCTAGGAATTGATTCTTCCTTAACCACGAGCCCAAGACTGCTGGCAGTTTAAATAGAGTCCCTTGAACAAGAAGTATGATTTTCTTATATGATTAAAATCTATGGTTGAAATAGTTCAGAAATATCTAAACCACCAATTAATAGGAGAATTTTACTCTAATTTTCATTTTAATTTACTAAATCATGAAATCCACTGTCCTTTTGCTTGTATTATTTTCATGACATACTAAAACATATTGTTTACAAATTTTAATTTTGAATGACCCCATCTCTATACTATCTTCTTTGTGCCCTTGGCCAAGCCATTTAGTCTTTCTAAACTTGTCTCAGTATTTAGACTAAAATAGACAATGAACATTTATGGAATAAATGCATGTTTTGTCCCTCCTAGACACTCTAATATGCCCCTCATGGTCATCACCGGTAAATGGTTCTGGGCAGTATTTGGTCTTCATTGGGCCATTTTTGCTTCTCAGGTTGTCACTGGCACACATGCTACGTAGGCTCTTTCTAGGCTTCTCTGTTTCTCATTCAGAAGAGCCTTCTAAAGAATACATACCTCGTGAATAGGATCCTTGCGCTTACCAGCACACCACTAGATATACTCACTATCTTAGATTATGTTTTAAACTACTCAACCAAAGTTTGACTGGAGCTTTTATGGTTAAAGGAAAGAGAAGTTCTATTCCAAACCCCATGCTAATCAAGGATTCATTTCCCATGATCATGCCCACTAAAAACATATGTGAGTTCTTGTGTGGTCCTATTTGTTCAGTTTAAATCCTTTCACTGATATTACAAACTTGGAATATTTTCTAAGATATTAAGAAATACTTTTTGCTAAAGTCTAGGGAAGTCAATAAAGGGAAATTGTGTATTACAAACCCATGTTTAAGAGTAGTGTTATACTCTGATATCCTGCAAAGAACAAGAATTAAATGGTTTTCTTTGACTATCGTTTTCTCTTGGAATAAAAATCTCTGTAATCCATCATCCAGAAAACTACTTAAATAACATCACTAGTGCTCTGTTGGCCCAGGAAAGAAGCCACATTGTCTTTTCTTTTTTCTTGTACTTTTCAAGAGAGAATCTGAGTATTTCATGTTGATTGCTTGATTGGCTGCAGAGGGACTCTTTAAAAATACTAAAAAAAATCAGGAATCCAGTACAAATCAAACATAAGCTGCTATCAATCACGTGCGCAGGGCATTATGTGAGGTTTTTACTCAGAAAGATGTCATTAAAAGTTGCAGAAATTAATTGGTGCCATTGAATGTAATGGCCTTTCCTGCCATAGTTTCTCAAATGTGAAGAAAAATTATGGATAACGTAAATTCCTAGTGGGATTCTTATAGATGTCTGCTTTGTTCTGTTATTGTTTATTGCAAATGTTATTACTGTGATCTATGGCCCTATCATGCTTTGTCTACACTGCGCTGCTCTTCTGAAGCCCACAACAACGGAGGGTTTTACTCATAAGCTAAGACTGTGTCTATTTGGAAATTCTTTGCTTTCATATATTCCGAAAGTGTCTCAAGGTGTTCATTTTGTGTGTTTAAATTTTTATACAAAAACAGATTTGTTCTGATTGATTAAATATTGACTTACACCATTTTTAGGATAACTCTGAATCTTATTTAAGTTCAGGGTTTGTGTTCTGCTTTCCCAGAAGGTTTGAATTCAGTGTAATAATGGCTGTTACTTTGCGTGAATCAATGGATTGAGATACGCAATCTTTCTCAATAATAACATTGGTTTAATTAGTAGTGGTTTAAAAATTTGACTCTTAATTAAGGAACAATTTTATGTCTCTGAAAAAAAAAGTTTAAGGAAAAGGAACTTCTTTTTGCATATTAAATGCTGTCTTATACTATATAATCTGTAACTCCATATGTAAGTCATGTTAAAATTTTGTCTAACACCACTAAAGGTTAACCTTTTGCTTCCAGATATTTTGAAGGCATTTGTGGATGCCTCATTATTCTTTTCTATTCGTTTCTGATTCTATGGGTGCAAGATTCTAGAAATTCATGAAAAGGGACAGAATGCCCCTTGGAAAATGTAATGAATTAAGCTTGCAATTCTAGTTTACTCATCTTTTGGTTGTGTTTTGTGAAATTTTAGAGCATTTCTGGGTTACACTGTTTAAGACATATCTTGACAATTTTAATAGTTGAGATCATGTCAAATATTGAAAAATCTATAATAGAAAGTTAAATTCAAGGCCTAGATGGCCTTCATTCATGTATGGGGAAAAGAATTAATAGTTTACTCTGAAAATTAATCAAAACAAGTATTAGCATATATAAAAATATTGATAATAAAACTAAAGCTCTAGAAAAAAATAACAATAATTGGTTTGGGATTGTTTGATGGTATTTAAAACCGAATAAGTTCCATGGCATGTTTGGGAAAAGTCTATAAATAATGAATAACTTAATCTTTTGTTACTAAAAATATAAATAAATATAGATATAAAATAATAGTGACCACTGAAAGAAGGTAGATGCATTGCATAGATTTCAAACCAGCAAAACAGTAGGAGAAATTTTGAAATTTTTTAACAATCCAATAAAATGCAGAAAAAAGAGGGGAAGGGGAAGCAAATAAAAAATAAATGTGTCAACCGAAAACACAAAATTAGATGGTGTAAATAAGTACAAATAGATCACTAGTCACAAAAATTCAAAAATGTTATTGACTCTATTAAGCGACAATTTATTAAAGTTTTTTCTAATTCAGCTATATCTTGATTAAAAGAAACAACTTGAAACTAGTTTGTTTTTTAAAAGTTTTGTGGGCTAAGACATGTTTATGAAAAATGAGGCCAAAGCTACACAGTCCAAGAGGAAGTTAGTCAGTAGGTGACTCTATCAGTCAAAGTTCAACTAGAAGGACTTCCCTGGTGGCGCAGTGGTTAAGAATCCGCCTGCCAATGCAGGGGACATGGGTTTGATCCCTGGTCCAGGAAGATCCCACATGCCGTGGAGCAACTAAGCCCATGAGCCACAACTACTGAGCCTGCGCTCTAGAGCCCACGAGCCACAACTACTGAAGCCCGCATGCCACAACTACTGAAGCCTGTGTGCCTAGAGCCTGTGCTCCACAACAAGAGAAGCCACCATGATGAGAAGCCCCTGCACTGCAACGAAGAGTAGCCCCCGCTCACTGCAACTAGAGAAAGCCCAGCACTGAAGACCAAACGCAGCCAAAAATAAATATATTAATTAATTTTTTTTAAAAAAGTTCAACTAGGAAAGCAGAACCAGTGGAAGGTATATACTAAGAGATTTATTGCAAGGAGTTGGTTTAGGCAACTGCCAGAGCTGGCTAGGCAAGTCCAAAATCCATATGGCAGGCTATCAGGAAGGGCAACTCCTGGGCATACACTGTCCACAGGGAGAATTTCTTCTACTTCAGGAAATCCTCAGCTCTGCCTTTGAGACCTTTCAATTGATTGAATCAGGCCACTCAGATTAACTAGGATAATCTCTTTTAGAGTCAACTGATTATGGACTTTAATCACATCTTCAAAATACCTTCTGAGCAACACCTAGATTAGTGTTTGATTGAATAACTGGGGTCTGTAGCTTAGCCAACTTAATACATCAAAAAGACCATCAGAGTAACTAAGATCTGACACTATCAGAGGTCAAAGCAGGTGTCTCTTTGTCTATAATGCTGGAAGCCACTCCTCTCAACCTAGCCACTGAACTGGATATTATCCGTGTGCTCAGATACCAGCACCATAATCAGATTCTACTAAAGGCTCCTTGGGTGACTAGTCAATTGCAAATTCTAAAAGAACAAAGATTTCATTTACCAGTGTCTCCCTATCTCGTACATCATTGCTGTTAGTGGCTGGCTACTGGGCAACCCTATGCCACTCTTTGTGAACATTTTATGTTTGCCATCTCTCTTGATATCACCCTGCCAGTGCAGGGTAACCACATTCTGCAGGCCAGGGTGAGGAAAGGCCATTTAATCCCCCTGTTGGAATCAAGTAAAGGCCATTTAATACCCCTGTTGGAATCAAATAAACAAAATATTTGAACAGTCAGTTCACCAAAGATGATATAGTGTCCTTCTCTTAGGTATGGCCCTCACAATGGACACCTGTGAGTGTCCTTTAGAATGGAGTTCCAGTGCATATAAAATAATGCCATATTTCCTTCCATAAAGAGAAGCCTTTTAGAACACACTAAACACACTACGACTCTTCAGGCTGGAACTAAAGCAAAGGGATTACAGGTTAGTCAACTGTGAAATCAGTCTTTTCTAAGCATTGAATTTCTGCAAGAACTGAATGCAAACCTCATATGATCTCTAAGGGTCTCCTCTAACATTGCCCATTAGATACTGGGCTTGGGAGAATAAATGTCTCCTGGGTGTGTCTGAGTCAGGTTTGATATGCGAGTCTCTAGGCTTGGTAAGTATCCCAGGGCAAACTAGAAACTCAACCCTCATGTTCAGTAGAGGCCCCTCTATTGCCAAAATGAGCACCCCATGCTTTCCTATTCACTAGGTACCGAGCCCTCTACGCCTGGCTGCTGCTGCTGATTCCCAGCTCTTCCCCTCTCAGGAGGGAAGGAAAAGGCCTGCAGCATGGGCTCTCTACAGTTTCAGTTTCCTTTTTGTCCCTTCTTTGCTGCCTTATTGCTGTGTCATTTCTCTAGCCATGTACAGTAAAACTTCCCTCTAAAATAATATCAGCTACTCTTCAGAATTAGTAACATCACAGGTTATATCTGTCCACTGCAGACAACATGGATCAAGTTCACATCTCCCCCAAGCACCTGAAGGCTTGCTCTTCTTGGGCTTCTTCCTAGTGACATTCTCTATCATGCGGACAATATCATCGACTACATCTTCAGAGAGAAATGGGCTTCCACCCATCTACCTGTTCTCACATATTGTCATTTTAAGTTAAAGTATTTTTGGAGTTTTATAAATCTTAAAGATAAATTTTAGAAGTCTTTTAAAAGCATTTAATCCACGTTACCCAAAACTATGATTTATAGCTCAGTCACGCATCAAGTAAAGATTCATTCATCTTTAAAACGCTTTTCCTGGGTAGCTTTAATATAACAGAAATTCTGTTAAAAATCCATGTCTCTAGATCTCCTTGGAAATCTGGAAGATCAGGCAACACTGGACAAGCATCCCATCATAGTAACCTCTGGAGCTGAGTCTTGGCTGCACCTGGCATGTGCTGCCCAGTTCCTCATAGTCTCCCAAGACAAAAGGTGAGTTTTCACTGCCTTTTATTACCTTATGGCTTGACCTTCTGCAGGCTGCATCTGAGTTTGCAAGCTTTGGCTGTAATTATTGCATATTCAGATGGAATCAAACTTCATTAGGTCACCTCAGTGAGGGGGCTGCTTCTCTGGCTTTGTCCAGAGAATCAAACTGTTGTTGCCCATAACAAGGCAGTTCCCCTATTTCATATAACAATGCGGAAAAACTTAGAAGAGTCTTTGAATTCAAGACTATGAAAACTAAGACAGGAAAAGATGTGTTGAGAATGATTACTGCGTTATGGCTAACCCACCCTGCGTAAGAACAATGTACTTACCTATATATACAATAAGTATTAAAGCAACAGTCAACCTTTTTTGGGTTCTAGTCACATTTGAAAATTGTTTCCTCAGAAGGAAAGGCACATTTATACAACAACATCACAGGTTCTTCAAACAACTTTAAAGGTTCCTGGTCCCCCTGAGGCCATCTGAGGAACCTCAGGTTCACATGTCTCAGGTGTAGACCCCATGCTCTAAAAAAAGATACAGAGGCGCTGAGGTCAGATTCCTTTTTCTCCCCACTAAAGAACCTGCAAATGAACCTTTACCTAGTGTGACTAAGTGGATAGTTCTGAGTTAGTCTGATTAAACCAGGATCTTCCTTTGTGTTCTCTGAGGTGTAGTCTCCCTGCTTTCTGTTTCACACTATTCACCTTTTTTGTGCACTTAGTCAAGACATACTCTCAGCTCCTGCGGGTGTTATCCACAGAAGGATACGCTTCTTTCCAGTGGGCACTGCAAATGCAGCTGTGCCGTGCTGCTGCCTAACTCCAGCCCTCGCACCTGCAAGGCTGTGCCCACCATTTCTCACTATAGGATGAGCGTTCCTCCACAGGCCAGCACACAGAGAAGATTTCATCCTCTCTGCTAGGGATAGATCTGTGGACACCAGTGGACTTCCTGGATAATGCTGTAGAACGTTCCTCTGGTAGCAAGAGCTCAAATGTGGTTGCTCAGTTACTCTCTACTCAGCATCCATCAGGATGATACACAGATGGTGGTTACACTTCAGATAGGTGCTCCCTGCAATAAAAGCTGAGAATCCCAGCTACTTAGCCCATCAGTTTCTGTAAAATGCATTGACATTAGGACTGGTTTGAGGCTTTGAAATTTTATAATGGTGCATCCAATGATGCCACGTGGAATCCTATTCCACACATTTTCTACCAACCAAGTCTTCAGTTCTTTCTCATTCTGGTGTCTTTAAATTTTAACATTGAAGGGAGGAAGATAGGCTTTGAGATCCTGGATAAAATAACATAAATAAATAATTCTTTAAATTTTTGACAACATATTTTTTCCTTAAGCTTTTTCCTTCAGAAAACTGCTGCCAAGAAATTCTGTATGAAGTAAGTTGCAGAGAACAATCATGAAAAGAGCTCAGAAAAAAGAGGAAATTTATCTTTTTTTCAAATGTAGCTTCTCCTGTTTTTCCTGTAGCATCAAGTCTTTAATCTTTAGCATTATAACCTCTGGCCATGCGAGGGAGTTGACATAGCTTCTGTTTGATGATAATGCCTTTTGAAGGGTCATGCCCAATATCGGGGTTTTTCAAGGGATCAAGATTGCTCATGCTTTTTGATGTTTTCCTCTCACAGGCCTGATAAGTAGATAGATGACCATGATAAATGGGTATCCTGGGAAAGTGATAAGAATTCAGAGGTTTCGCATGAGTTATGGCCTCACTCATACAGAAGCGAAGATTCTTTTATCTTTCCTCTTTAATTTCTTAATTACAAAAAAAAGATTTCCTATCTAAACACAGAAAGTTCTCAAAACATTTTGTGACTGTTGTCTGATACTAAAATACTTTGCTTTAAGATCCTTTCTTTGTTCAAGTTTTTGTTGTGGTTGTTTGTTTCGTTGTTGTTGATAGGGTCTTTAATAAAAGATAACATCCCCTATTAAATATTGAAGTTGTTTTCCTTTAATAGAAACACTTTGTTGCTGAAATAGCAAACAAGCAAAATTTACCATCCAACCTGAGCGTAAGGATACAATGTTGCATATGTAAAGATTCCAAGCTGGTCCCTTCCTTTCTCCCTCTAACCTAGCCTGGTTGCATAGTATGTTCCTTGCCTCTGGTCTCACTGCCAAAGTCCTCAGCTTGTACACAAATGTGGGTTCTAACTCAAACCTCCCCCTCAGGCTTCCCCTCTTCTGCTTGAGCATGCAGAAGGAAAGGGTACAAATCCACATGTACTCATCTTTATTCTCAGATAGTAAAGGCTGCTCTGGCCCAGGGATCTTAGCAGAATAAGACAGAAGACAGGTGCATGGTCATTCGTAGTGTCTGTGCCTCTGAGTGCCACACACTCTTTCCTCATTCCTGCTTCCTTCTGACTGCTGACTGTCAAAATCATACTCCCTCCTGTCCACTCTTCTGTGAAAGGTCTTTCCTTCTTTGTTGGTTTAGATGATTGATTTCCTTCTCTATTCTCCAAAGCATCATGCTTTAACAATGGGATGAGGGAGAAGAGCATGGATATGGGGGTCTTCAGATCTGGTTAAAATTCCTGCTCTGGTATTTATTAGCTATGTGATCTTGGGCACATTACTTACCCTCTCTAAAATCCAATTTTCTCATCTGTAAAATGGAGATAGTAACAATTATTTATAGGACTGCTGTGATGAGTACATGAGCTAAAATACATCAAAGTGCCCATGACAATGCCTGGCACATAGCAGTATTTGATCAATGGTAGCTCCCCCATAAACATTGCATTGGCAGGACCATGCATCTCTCCTCAACAAAGGCCTGCAAAGGAGAAATATGATAACACTATTACATGTATATTAAATTGACCATTTAAATTGTAAAATATAAGAAAGCAATGGGTCTGTTCGTTTCTTGTCTGTACAAATTGCACATTCTTTTATCTTTTGAGCTAGAAAAATAGGGACAGGCAAGCACTAGTGTAACTTCACTGATAGTCATGTGAATTACATCACCTCACCCTGGGTGTGTTATTCACTAATATATAAGCCATTAACTTTTCTTCCTGCACAGTGAAGATCCACTAATAAAGAGAAATTTTATGTCCAATAATCCATTCTCTCACAAGAGTTCTACAAATAACTTGTAGTTATCCCCTTGATTTCTTTGACTCAGCACCGTGGCTGGTTAATTACATGTCCAGTCCATCTTGTCTGCTAGACTGTGAGCTTCCTGAGGTCATGCCATGGCCTTCTCTGTTTCCCCCAAAGCTCCTACCAGAGTGATTTGTACCCAGTGGTTAATTAATCACTCTATCAGTCCTCTGAAAGAGAAAACTCAAAGCAAACGTGTTAGTCATCCAAGTCCAAGTATGTTGGCATGAAAGTGACTCTTGTAGTCAGGAAAGAGTAAAGTTTGCTTTAATATTTCAAGCCTTCTCTTTCTTTAAATGTGCTTCTCTGGTTTGCTTCGTTCTTGTTCCATCCTAAGGGTGGGTCTAGAGAGTCTGGGGTCAGTCCTCCTGGTTTGGTAGGAACCCAGTTTCTGTCCTAGCTCTCTACCTTATTTCCCATATGACCTTAAGAAATTCCCTAATCTTTTCTAGACTAGCGTCTCCTTTATATCCAATGTTCTCATTTTAAAGATGGCATCTAAGATCCCTTAGTTCTAACAGTTTATGACAAGCATGAAAACCCATCTTGCTGATTTGGGGTATGCTGCCGAGCTTGGCCTGATAAGCGACCCTCATCTGAAGATCCTAGGGAGTCACACCCGGAACTTCTGTGGGGGGCAGCAAACAAATGCTGTGACTTCCACACACCACCCTGGGCTTTAGAGACTTTCTCCTCCTTATGCGAGTGGAGGCTGCTGCATTCTAGTAATTTCTACCCCAGTGTTGTTGACAAGGCCACCCACCTTGTTTTCAGCAGCACTTAACAGCTCAGATTCAGTCTTCTCTCTGATAGATCCAGAGAGAACTCAGAGAAGTCAGCTTGTTCTGTGTGAAGAGAAAAAAAAAAAATTAAAATAGTTTAATCATAATCACCTTCATTTGACATGTTTTCTAACATGGAGATGATATTCTGTGACTCTTCAATAAAAAACAGAAAGAGACAAAGTCGATTTCCCTGGATTCCATAGTCCCCCCAAATGAAAAGTGATGTAGCCCACTTTTTGGCACCTAATAAGCCCATTATAAAGATTTGCTTTTGAAACAAAGAACACACACTCATAACCCCATTCTCATCACCTAAGAGCTTCCATGCTTCAAAGTCATCTTCCTGTAGCTAGAGGTTTTATCTCCACTTTAAACTGGAATCTCTTTATTATCCCTATAAAAGTCACTTCTCAACCTAGACTTTTTCAGTGTAGAACACAGCTGGATTTTTTTTTTTAAGTCTGTATCTTTTACTTTTATATTGAGCAGGTCCTGAGCTGTGTGAGTAAAGATACTGCATGCAATTCTTGGTTCTAATTTGGAAATAGGACATGCTTTCAAAAACAACAAGGAAAGAAGTATAGAGGTAGGAGTGGAGAGACAGCAACATGTATATAAATGGTATCTTTCGAAATTCAAAAAGAGAGCATTTTGCACCATAATTATTCAGATTTCTCTAGTCTCCTTTCAAACCAAGATTTGTTTACTAGAGGCATTACAATTTAGTGAGACAAATTAGACTAAACTTTTTTTATCTCCGGTGGTTTGCACATGCACTGATTGAACTAGTATTTCTTCCCAAGATTGCCTGGGAAGATAAATGAACAGGAGGAGCAATTAGGGTAAGGAAAAACTAAAGATTGGCTGACATGATTTAAGTTTACCACTAAGGCAGTTTGTCATTTTGTCTCTATAATCTCTATCAGAATTGACTAAAACAGTAAACATAAATCATTATACTAATTTATTTCACTACACTGTGGTCTGGGAAAAGAAGATTTCATTTTTTTCTGAGAGACTTTGGGGATTCAGGCAGCCACTTTGAACTTATTTTCATGTATATATTGGGGGTGGGGGAATGAGAGAATCAAAAATGAGCACCTCAGTATCCTTAAAACAGTATTTTTTGGTGGCAGGCTAAGTTATTTTTACTACATTTTGCTAAAATAACTATGGGCTGTGCATTAAAAGCAGCTCAACATTGATTGTATTTTTTAAAAAGCAAAACAATTCTTATGGTAGACGTGTAATCAAATATACTGCTAAAAGTGATTTTTCAAATATGTAGTAGTTAATAAGCCGTTAAGCCTTTTCTCTGAAGAAGGCTCTGTCACCACAGAGTCAGAATACCACCAACTGGGGGTTCTTACGAAACATCAACACTCTTGATAATTAGGGCTGCAACTAAGCCCTCTGAATATAGGATCAAGCATTGCTGACTCACCAAAACAAAAGTACCATCAAGAGGCCCTTGGACATATGATCCAATTGGCTACTTGAACAAAAATGGGGCCATTCACTGATTAACCTGCGAAAGTAGGGTATCATTTTTGGTTTTTTCCCTTTATTTAGATTAAAATTTTTCTTTTAAAGATAATTCTAATGGTGAAACTATTATAGATAAATAATTACTTCTGAAATTTTTATAGTTTCTGATATTTTTGAGATATTTTCATATATCTGTGTATATATACTTATGTAGTTGACCCTTGAACAATGTAGGAGCTAGGGGCACCCATACCCTACGTGGTTGAAAATCTGCATATAGCTTTATAGTCAGCACTCTGTATCCATGGATTCAACCATCCGAGGATCATGTAGTTCTGTGGTATTTGACCTTGGGAAAAAAAATCTCTGTATAAGTGGACCCATGCAGTTCAAAACTGTGTTGCTCAAGGGTCAATTTTAATTTCAAGCCCTGTTGCCAGATTCATCTTTCTAAAGCATAGTTTGAATCTACTTGCATTAGCCTTCAAAAGTGGCTATAAAGTTCTAAGCTAGGATAGTGATTTCAGGCAGTAAAATAGTGGATGGATGCAAGATACACTGTGGGTATAGAATCAAGACCAAATTACACAATGGGGCCAAGACAGATCACATAACAGAAGTTTGCCATGGTTACTAGAAACATAACTTCAGGTAAAGACAAAGAGTGGGGAAGATAATAAATTCACTTTGGGACACTGAAATTGAGGCTGCCCTGTTTGGGCACCTAGTTAGAGATGTCTCAACAGAGAGTAAGAAGTACTAGATAGAGATAAGGGTATATGATATATGGGACTGGACATTTTTGTGCTTATTGAATTTATATAAGATCTGCCTCTTTCTATAAGGAAGAAGAGAAAAAGGAACTAATATTGTGAGCTCCAATTCAGTGCCTTTACTCTTTACATGTTATCTCACTTAATTTTGACAAAAATCCACCAACATGTATTAAATATTAGCCACATTTTCAGTGAGAACATTGCTCAGTGGCAGAGTTAGGCTCTATCTGGCTCCAAAACTCTTTCTAAGACTACTGCTAGTCACTACTCACTACTTCTGAAAAGATGCGAAACAGTTGCTTACAAAGAAATTTTTTAGGTCATGTGTTTAAAAGGTAAAAATGGCAGCAGCTGAAGATGCCAAGGGGAAAAGTATAGATAGAGAATGACTAAGGGTGAGCAAAGAACCTCAGGGGAAGACATATAGAAGTAGGGATGAGTTATAAGCAGAAAGGGGTGAACAGCTCCTTTGTGTCCTACAGAGAGGTTAAGAAAGATGAAAACCAAGAAATGGCCATTGTGTTTGGTCTATAAGGATTTATTAATGACTTTTGAGAGGGAAGTTTGCTTATAATAGAAGCCAGATTGCAAACAGCATAATGAGATAGGAGTAAAAGAATTAGACTTAGCTACTGTGCAATATTCCTCTAAAATGTTTAACACTAAAGAGAAAGAAAGAGCCATATCTTTCAAGGGAGTAGCAGGGTTAAGGAAAGAAATATTTGTTGTTTGTTCTTGGTTTTTGTTTGTTTTCTCTTATCAAAAGGAGGCTTTAGCACATTTTCATTCAGAAAGGGAAGCAGCAGAGAAAGAGAGCTCAAAGACCAGAGGGTAATTGAAAGAGCAAGATCTGGGAACACCTTAAAGAGCTAGGTTTAGATGTAATGGTAGTGAGTCAGCCTTTCTGCCTCTCTGAGTAGGAGCTGGTCTTCCTCTGAAAACCAGAAACAAGCAACCCTGAAGGTACAGAGTGATGGTGACACAGTGAGCAGTGAAGCCAACAGGGCACACAGGAGGAGCAGTCTCTGACCAAGAGAAGCAGAGGGGAAGGCCATAATTTAATGGAATCTCTCTGCTCCAGCGACAGATAAAACATAAACAGAAAAAATAAGCAAAACCAGCTACATTCAAAAACAATATTAACAACTTCACAAACCAGAAACACAGCAATGAGCAGGGCTGATGGTGCAGGTTTGCTGGTGTTAAAATCCAAAATCAGATATAGGTGGTAGAAGTTCAGCTCCTATGAGGTACTTGGAACTGAAAGTTTTCCATGTAATCAAAATAAGGCTTATTCCTTAAAATCAGTGGCTATGATGGGGCTCATCTAAAGAGGCAAAGGAAGCTAAAAATGCTACAGATGTACCCTATTTAGAGTTGCAACTAAGGAGGTGGGAGGACAACGACCTAGGCCAAGACACAGGAATTGCTGGTAGGCTGACAGCATCTTTGATAGTTTCAATGTCGCCACAGAAAAGGAGTCCTAAAACACCACCTGTTTCTAGAATAAGAACCCCAGGGGGCCTGGAAGGAGTAATTATAAATCTAAGGGAGATAGGGAGGAATATTTAACAGGGAGAGGGAGAGATCCCATTCAAAATAGAATGCAACAAAAGCAAATATAGACAAGTGGGACTATAGCAAACTAAAAACCTTCTGCTCTGCAGAGGAAACAATCAACAGAGTGAAAAGACAACCAATGGAGTGGGAGATAATATTTGCAAACCATGTATTTGATAAGGGGTTAATATCCAAAATATATAAGGAATTCCTACATCACAAAGGCAAGATAAATAAATTAATTAAAATTGATTAATTAATTAATTTTAAAAAGGACAAATCAAATAACCTAATTTAAAAATGGGCAAAGAATTTTAACAGACATTTCTTGAAAGAAGATTCAGATAGCCAACACGTACATGAAAAAATGCTCAACATCAGTAATCATTAGTGAAATGCAAATGAAAACCACATGAGATATCATCTCATGTCTGTTAGGATGTCCATTACCAAAAAAAAAAAAAAAGTAGGTGTTGACAAGAATGTGGAGAAATTGGAATCCTTGTACTCTGTTAATTGGAATGTAAAATGGTGCAGCTGCTATGGAAAACAATGTGGAGGCTCTTCAAAAAATTAAAAATAGAAGTACCATATGATCCAGCAATCCCACTTCGGGGTATCTATCCAAAAAAATTGAAACGAGAATCTCAAAAATATGTATGCACTCTCATGTTCATTGCAGTATTATTCACAATAGCCAAGATGTGGAAACAACCTAAATGTCCATTTACCAATTAATGGATAAAGAAAATGTGAAATATACATACAATGGAATATCATTCAACCATAAAAAAGGAAGAAACACTGCCTTATATGACAACATGGATGAACCTTGAGAATATTATGCTAAGTGAAATAAACCAGTCACAGAAGGAAAAATACTGCATGATTCCATTTATATGAGGTAGATAAACTAGTCAAATTCACAGAAGCAGAAAGTGGAATGGTGGTTTCCAGGGGCTGAGGAAAGGGGAAATTGGGGAGTCACTGTTCAACGGATATAAAGGTTCGGTTATACAAGACGAAAAAGTTCTAGAGATCTGCCGTACAACATTGTGCTTACAGTTAACAATACCGCACTGTATACTTTTAAAATTGTTGAGGGTAGATCTCATGGTATCTGATCTTATCACAATAAAAAAAAAAGTGAACTGCAATATTTAGAACTGAACAACAAACAAATACTACATATCAAAACTTGTTAGATGTAGCTAATATGGAACCCAGGAGTAAATTTACAGTCTTAAATGCATTGATGAAAGTATATAGTTCTGGTAAAGGATGGTTCATGGTAAAATTCTCATCATTTTCAGATAAATTAATTGCCTCTATAAAACAACTAAGAAAATACATTTTATTTCTTTTAACATCTTTATTGGAGTATAATTGATTTACAATGGTGTGTTAGTTTCTGCTGTATAACAAAGTGAATCAGTTATACGTAAACATATATCCCCATATCTCCTCCCTCTTGCATCTCCCTCCCACCCACCCTATCCCACCCCTCTAGGTGGTCACAAAGCACCAAGCTGATCTCCCTGTGCTATGTGGCTGCTTCCCACTAGCTATCTATTTTACATTTGGTAGTGTATATGTCCATGCCACTCTCTCCCTTCATCCCAGCTTAACATTCCCCCTCCCTGTGTCCTCAAGTCCATTCTCTACGTCTGCATCTTTATTCCTCTCCTGCCCCTAGGTTCTTCAGAACAATTTTCTTTTTTTTTTGATTCCATATATATGTGTTAGCATACGGTATTTGTTTTTCTCTTTCTGACTTACTTCACTCTGTATGACAGTCTCTAGGTCCATCTACCTCACTACAAATAAATCAATTTTGTTTCTTTTTATGGCTGACTAATATTCCATTGTATATATGTGCCACATCTTCTTTATCCATTCATTTATCAATGGACACTTAGGTTTCTTCCATGTCCTGGCTATTGTAAAGAGAGATGCAGTGAATATTGTGGTACATGACTCTTTTTGAATTATGGTTTTCTCAGGGTATATGCCCAGTAATGGGATTGCTGGGTTGTACGGCAGTTCTATTTTTAGTTTTTTAAGGAACCTCCATACTGTTCTCCATAGTGGTTGTATCAATTTACATTCCCACCAACAGTGCAAGAGGGTTCCCTTTTCTCCACACCCTCTCCAGCATTTATTGTTTGCAGATATTTTGATGATGGCCAATCTGACTGGTGTGAGGTGATACGTCATCGTAGTTTTGATTTGCATTTCTCTAATGATTAGTGATGTTGAGCATCCTTTCATATGTTTGTTGGCAATCTGTATACCTTCTTTGAAGAAAAGTCTATTAAGGTCTTCTGCCCATTTTTGGATTGGGTTGTTTGATTTTTTGATATTGAGCTGCATGAGCAGCCTGTATATTTTGGAAATTAACCCTTTGTCAGTTGCTTCATTCGCAAATATTTTCTCCCATTCTGAAGATTGTCTTCTCGTCTTGTTTATGGTTTCCTTTGCTGTGCAAAAGCTTTTACGTTTCATTAGGTCCCATTTGTTTATTTTTGTTTTTATTTCCATTTCTCTAGAAGGTGGGTCAAAAAGAATCTTGCTGTGATGTATGTCATAGAGTGTTCTGCCTATGTTTTCCTCTAAGAGTTTTATTGTGTCTGGCCTTACATTTAGGTCTTTAATCCATTTTGAGTTTATTTTTGTGTATGGTGTTAGGGAGTGTTCTAATTTCATTCTTTTACATATAGCTGTCCAGTTTTCCAAGCACCACTTATCGAAGAGGCTGTGGTTTCTCCATTGTATATTCTTGCCTCCTTATCAAAAATAAGGTGACTATATGTGTGTGGGTTTATCTCCGGGCTTTCTATCCTGTACCATTGATCTATATTTCTGTTTCTGTACCAGTACCATACTGTCCTGATTACTCTAGCTTTGTAGTATAGTCTGAAGTCTGGGAGCCCTATTCCTCCAGCTCCGTTTTTCTTTCTCAAGATTGCTTTGGTTATTCGGGGTCTTTTGTGTTTCCATACAAACTGTGAAATTTTTTGTTCTGTGAAAATTTCCATTGGTAGTTTGATAGAGATTGCATTGAATCTGTAGATTGCTTTGGGTAGTATAGTCATTTTCACAATGTTGATTCTTCCAATCCAAGAACATGGTATATCTCTCCATCTGTTTGTATCATCTTTAATTTCTTTCATCAGTGTCTTATAGTTTTCTGCATACAGGTCTTTTGTCTCCTTAGGTAGGTTTATTCCTAGCTATTTTATTCTTTTTGTTGCAATGGTATATGGGAGTGTTTCCTTAATTTCTCTTTCAGATTTTTCATCATTAGTGTATAGAAATGCAAGAGATTTCTGTGCATTAATTTTATATCCTGCTACTTTACTAAATTCATTGATTAGCTCCAGTAGTTTTCTGATAGCATCTTTGGGATTCTCTATGTATAGTATCATGTCATCTGCAAACAGTGACAGTTTTACTTCTTCTTTTCTGATTTGGATTCCTTTTATTTCTTTTTCTTCTCTGATTGTTGTGGCTAAAACTTCCAAAACTATGTTGAATAACAGCGGTGAGAGTGGACAACCTTGTCTTGTTCCTGATCTTAGAGGAAAAGATTTTAGTTTTTCACTATTGAAAATGATGTTGCCTGTGGGTTTGTCATATATGAGCTTTAATATGTTGAGATAAGTTCCCTCTATGCCTACTTTCTGGAGAGTTTTTATCATAAATGGGTGTTGAATTTTGTCAAAAGCTTTTTCTGCATCTATTGAGATGATCTTATGGTTTTTCTCCTTCAATTTGTTAATGTGGTTTATCACATTGATTGATTTGAGTATATTGAAGAATCCTTGCATTCCTGGGAGAAACCCCACTTGATCATAGTGCATGATCCTTTTAATGGCTGTTGGATTCTGTTTGCTAGTATTTTGTTGAGGAGTGTTGCATCTATGTTCATCAGTGATATTGGCCTGTAGATTTCTTTCTTTCTGACACCTTTGTCTGGTTTTGGTATCAGGGTGATGGTGGCCTTGTAGAATGAGTTTGAGAGTGTTCCATACTCTGCTATATTTTGGAAGAGTTGAGAAGGATAGGTGTTAGCTCTTCTCTAAATGTTTGATAGAATTCAACTGTGAAGGCATGTGGTCCTGGGCTTTTGTTTGTTGGAAGATTTTTAATCACAGTCTCAATTTCAGTGCTTGTGATTGGTCTGTTTATATTTTCTATTTCTTCCTGATTCAGTTTCGGAAGGTTGTGCTTTTCTAAGAATTTCTCCATTTCTTCCACGTTGTCCATTTTAATGGCATAGAGTTGCTTGTAGTAATCTCTCATGATCCTTTGTATTTCTGCAGTGTCAGTTGTTACTTCTCCTTTTTCATAACTAATTCTGTTGATATGAGTCTTCTCCCTTTTATTCTTGATGAGTCTGACTAGTGGTTTATCAATTTTGTTTATCTTCTCAAAGAATCAGCTTTTAGTTTTATTGATCTTAGCTATTGTTTCCTTCAATTTTTTTCATTTATTTCTGATCTGATCTTTATGGTTGCTTTCCTTCTGCTAACTTTGGGGGGTTTTTTGTTCTTCTTTCTCTAATTGCTTTAGGTGTCAAGTTAGGTTGTTTACTTGAGATATTTTTTGTTTCTTGAGGTAGCATTGTATTGCTATAAACTTCCCTCTTAGGACTGCTTTTGCTGCCTCCCATAGGTTTTGGGTCATCGTGCTTTCATTGTCATTTTTTTCTAGGTATTTTTTGATTTCCTCTTTGATTTCTTCAGTGATCTCTTGGTTATTTAGTAGTGTATTGTTTAGCCTCCATGTGTCTGTACTTTTTACAGTTTTTTTCCTATAATTGATATCTAGTCTCATAGTGTTGTGGTCAGAAAAGATACTTGATATAATTTCAATTTTCTTAACATTATCGAGGCTTGATTTGTGACCCAAGATATGATCTATCCTGGACAGTGTTCCATGAGCATTTGAGAAGAATGTGTATTCTGTTCTTTTTGGATGGAATGTCCATTAAATATCAATTAACTCCATCTTGCTTAATGTATGATTTAAACCTTCTGTTTCCTTATTTATTGTCATTTTGGATGATCTGTCCATTGGTGAAAGTGGGGTGATAAAGTCCCCTACTATGATTGTGTTACTGTCAATTTCCCCTTTTATGGTTGTTAGCATTTGCCTATGTATTCAGGTGATCCTATGTTGGGTGCATAAATATTTACAATTGTTTTATCTTCTTTTTGGATTAATCCATTGATCATTATGTAGTGTCCTTCTTTGTCTCTTGTAGTAATCTTTATTTTACAGTCTATTTTTTCTGATAGGAGAATTGCTACTCCAGCTTTCCTTTGATTTGCATTTGCATGGAATAACTTTTTCCATCCCCTCACTTTCAGTCTGTATCTGTCCCTAGGTCTGAAGTGGGTCTTTTGTAGACAGCATCTATACGGGTCTTGTTTTTTAATCCATTCAGCCAGTCTATGTCTTTTGGTTGGAGCAGTTAATCCATTTACATTTAAGGTAGTTATCAACATGTATGCTCCTATTACTATTTTTTTTTAATTGTTTTGGGTTTGTTATTGCAGGTCTTTTCCTTCTCTTGTGTTTCTTGCCTAGAAAAGTTCCTTTATCATCTGTTGTAAAGCTGGTTTGGTGGTGCTGAAATCTTTAAGCTTTTGCTTGTCCGTAAAGGTTTTAATTTTTCCGCCGAATCTGAATGAGATCCCTGCTGGGTAGAGTAATCTTGGTTGTAGGTTTTTCTCTTTCATCACTTTAAATATGTCCTGCCACTCCCTTCTGGCTTGCAGAGTTTCTGCTGAAAGATCAGCTGTTAACCTTATGGGGATTCCCTTGTATGTTATTCGTTGCTTTTCCCTTGCTGCTTTTAATATTTTTTCTTTGTATTTAACTTTTGATAGTTTGATTAATATGTGTCTTGGCGTGTTTCTCCTTGGATTTATCCTGTATGGGACTCTCTGCACCTCCTGGACTTGATTGACTATTTCCATTCCCATATTAGGGAAGTTGTCCTTGCTATAATCCTTCAAATATTTTCTCAGTCCCTTTCTTTTTCTCTTCTTCTTCTGGGACCCCTATTATTCGAACGTTGGTGCGTTTAATGTTGTCCCAGAGGTCTTTGAGAATGTCCTCAATTCCTTTCATTCTTTTATCTTTATTCTGCTCTGCAGTAGTTATTTCCACTATTTTATTTTCCAGGTCACTTATCTGTTCTTCTGCCTCAGTTATTCTGCTATTGATTCCTTCTAGAGAACTTTTAATTTCATTTATTATGTTATTCATCATTTTTTGTTTGCTCTTTAGTTCTTCTAGGTCTTTCTTAAACATGTCTTGTATTTTCTCCATTCTATTTCCAAGATTTTGGATCACGTTTACTATCATTACTTTGAAATCTTTTTCAGGTAGACTGCTTATTTCCTCTTCATTTTTTTGGTCTGGTGGGTTTTACCTTGCTCCTTCATCTGCTGTGTATTTCTTTGTCTTCTCATTTTGCTTAACTTAATGTGTTTGGTGCCTCTTTTTTGCAGGATGCAGGTTCATAGTTCCCATTGTTTTTGGTGTCTGCCCCTAGTGGGTAAAGTTGGCTCAGTGGGTTGTGTAGGATTCCTGGTGGAGGGAAGTGGTGCCTGTATTCTGGTGGATGATGCCAGATCTTGTCTTTCTGGTGTGCAGGACTGCATCCAGTGGTGTGTTTTGGGGTGTCTGTGGACTTATTATATTTTAGGCAGCTTCTCTGCTAATGGGTGGGGTTGTGTTCCTGTCTTGCTAGTTGTTTGGCATAGGGTGTCCAGCACTGTAGCTTGCTGGTCATTGAGTGGACCTGGGTCTTAGCATTGAGAAGGAGATCTCTGAGAGAGCTTTTGCTGTTTGATATTATGTGGGGCCGGGAGGTCTCTGGTGGACCAATTTCCTGAACTCCACTCTCCCACCTCAGAGGCTCAGTCCTGACACCTGGCTGGAGCACCAAGACTCTTTCAGCCATCCAGGTAGTCTTCCTAAAGCCGGGCTGCCTGCAGCAGCCTGACCAATGGAATATTCAAATTGGAAATGTTGCCTTAGCACTGGGTGCTAGAGGAGATCTCCATCGTTCCATACCAGAAGTAAAAAAGGATGGACAGCTCCCTCTATGTTCTAAAGACTTCTGACAAAGGCAAAAAGTCAATTCAATTGGGGGAAGGAAAGTCTTTTCAACAAATAGCGGAGAAATAATTGGCTATTCATATGGAGAATATTGATTTTTACTTCTTATCCATGTTGCAGAGTTAAATTCTGTTCCTCCAGGGAAAATTTCAGGCCACTGCCCCTGCCATCCCCAGTGATAGAGATGGCTTGGGAAACATTAGAACCACCTGAACACATCAGTTCCCTGCTGTAAAAGGCATCTGAATGTCTCCACCTCCTGTGAGAGCTCTAAGCTGGGATTTTTATGAATCTGAAGTGGCTCCTCCACTGTCTCTTTCAATTTCTGCAAACTGAAGCAGAAGACTATGAGACTTTAGAACAGGGCATTACTCCTCAACATTGTTGAGGTCATCAAAAATGAGGAAAGTATGAGAAATTGTCACAGCCAAGAGGAGCCTATGGAGACATGAAGACTAAATGTAATGCTGTATCCTTGGCTTCCTGTGGCTGCCCAGGCATGCGTTCCCAGCAAGAATTGGTCCCTGGGCCCGAGGTTTCCAGGTACCCAAGAAAATAAATTTTAACATTTAGAACCTACAGAATTCATCAAGATGGCTAGATACTGGAACAATGCACACAAAAAAATCAATAGCTTTCCAGCAATTCAGTAATAATTCATTAGAAAATGCAATAGAAAAAAATAATTACATTCACCATGTCAACAACGACAAAAAAAACACATAAAATATAGCTAACCAAAAAGTCCTCAAAGAAAAAAAAAACAAGTAAAACTTTGCTGATGTCCTTAAAATAAGAGCTTAAATAAATGGAACAATAAACCATGTTCCAGGATAGGAAGACTAAATATTGTCAAGGCATTAATGTCACTGAGGGAACTCATTTCTAACCCCAAAGTCATTATATTAAAATCCCAAAGGATTTGTAAAAAAAAAAAAAAAAGAAAAGAAAAGAAAAGAAAGGAAAACCACAAACCAAACTATACTTCTTTAACTATATATAAATGTATGTGAACACATTAAAAACAAAAAATAGTAAAAGTCTAGGAAAAGAGGAAGAGGAAGGATGGGGCAGCAGCTCCTGCCTTCTCTGAAGCTCAGTAGCCAAGGGTGGAAGGAAGCCACAGATGAAACCCCAAGTCAGCCCCCGCGCTGCACTGTCCCACCTTCTCAACTCTCCCCCCTCGCCATGTGGCTGACAGGGTCTTCTGCTCTGACTGGGTGTCAGGCCAGTGCCTCTGAGGTGGGAGAGCTGAGTTCAGGACATTGGTCCACCAGAGACCTCCCAGCTCCACGTAATATCAAACGGCAAATGCTCTCCCAGAGATCACCATCTCAAAGCTAAGACCCAGCTCCACTCAACAACCAGCAAGCGCCAGTGCTGGACACCCTATGCCAAACAACTAGCAAGACAGGAACACAACCCCACCCATTAGCAGAGAGGCTGCCTAAAATCATAATAAGCTCACAGAAACCCCAAAACACACCACCAGATATGGTCTGGCCCACAAGAAAGACAAGATCCAGCCTCATCCACCAGAACACTACTCCCCTCCACCAGGAAGCCTACACAACCCACTGAACCAACCTTAGCCACTGGGGGTAAACACCAAAAACAACGGGAACTACAAACCTGCAGCCTGCAACAATAAGACCCCAAACACAGTAAGTTAAGCAAAATGAGAAGACAGAGAAACACACAGAGATGAAGGAGAGAGGTAAAAACCCACCAGACCAAACAAATGAAGAGGAAATAGGCAGTCTACCTGAAAAAGAATTCAGAGTAATGATAGTAAAGATGATCCAAAATCTTGGAAGTAGAATGGAGAAAATACAAGAAACGTTTAACAAGGACCTAGAAGAACTAAAGAGCAAACAAACAATGATGAACAACATAATAAATGAAATTAAAAGTTCTCTAGAAGGAATCAATAGCAGCATAACTGAGGCAGAAGAACAGATAAGTGACCTGGAAGATAAAATACTGGAAATAACTACCGCAGAGCAGAATAAAGAAAAAAGAATGTAAAGAACTGAGGACAGTCCCAGAGACCTCTGGGACAACATTAAACGCACCAACATTCGAATAATAGGGGTCCCAGAAGAAGAGAGAAAGAAAGGGACTGAGAAAATATTTGAAGAGATTAGAGTTGACAACTTCCTGAATATGGGAAAGGAAATAGTAAATCAAGTCCAGGAAGTGCAGAGAGTCCGCTACAGGATAAATCCAAGAAGAAACATGCCAAGACACATATTAATCAAACTATCAAAAATTGAATACAAAGAAAAAATATTAAAAGCAGCAAGGGAAAAGCAATAAATAACATACAAGGGAATCCCCATAAGGTTAACAGCTGATCTTTCAGCAGAAACTCTGCAAGCCAGAAGGGAGTAGCAGGACATTTAAAGTGATGAAAGAGAAAAACCTACAACCAAGATTACTCTACCCAGCAGGGATCTCATTCAGATTCGGCAGAAAAACTAAAACCTTTACAGACAAGCAAAAGCTAAGAGAATTCAGCACAACCAAACCAGCTTTACAACAAATCCTAAAGGAACTTTTCTAGGCAGGAAACACAAGAGAAGGAAAAAGACCTACATTACAAACCCAAATCAATTAAGAAAATGGTAATAGGAATATACATATCGATAACTACCTTAAATGTAAATGGATTAACTGCTCCAACCAAAAGACATAGACTGGCTGAATGGATAAAAAAACAAGACCCGTATAGATGCTGTCTACAACAGACCCACTTCAGACCTAGGGACAGATACAGACTGAAAGTGAGGGGATGGAAAAAGATATTTCATGCAAATGGAAATCAAAAGAAACCTGGAGTAGCAATTCTCATATCAGGCAAAATAGACTTTAAAACAAAGACTATTACAAGAGACAAAGAAGGACACTACATAATGATCAAGGGATCAATCCAAAAAGAAGATATAACAATTGTAAATATTTATGCACCCACCATAGGATCACCTCAATACATAAGGGAAATGCTAACAGCCAAAAGAGGGAAAATCGACAGTAACACAATCATAGTAGGGGACTTTATCACCCTACTTTCAGCAATGGACACATCATCCTAAATGAAAATAAATAAGGAAACACAAGCTTTAAATGATACATTAAACAAGATGGACTTAATTGATATTTATAGGACATTCCATCCAAAAACAACAGAATACACTTTCTTCTCAAGTGCACATGGAATATTCTCCAGTATAGATCATATCTTGGGTCACAAATCAAGCCTTGGTAAATTTAAGACAATTGAAATCATATCAAGTATCTTTTCCAACAGCAGCACTATGAGACTAGATATCAATTACAGGAAAAAATCTGTAAAAAATACAAACACAGGGAGGCTAAACAATACACTACTAAATAACCAAGAGATCTCTGAGGAAATCTAAAAATACCTAGAAACAAATGACAATGAAAACACTATGACCCAAAACCTATGGGATGCAACAAAAGTAGTTCTAAGAGAGAAGTTTATAGTAATACAATCCTACCTCAAGAAAGAAGAAATATCTCAAATTAAAAACGTAACCTTACACCTAAAGCAGTTAGAGAAAGAAGAACAAAAAAACCCCAAAGTTAGCAAAAGGAAAGAAATCATAAAGATCCGATCAGAAATAAATGAAAAAGAAATGAAAGAAATGATAGCAGAGATCAATAAAACTAAAAGCTGGTTCTTTGAGAAGATAAACAAAATTGATAAACCACTAGTCAGACTCATTGAGAAAAAAAGGGAGAAGCCTCAAATCAATAGAATTAGAAATGAAAAAGGAGAAGGAACTGACACTGCAGAAACACAAAGGATCATGTGAGATTACTGCAAGCAACTATATGCCATTAAAATGGACTACCCGGAAGAAATGGAGAAATTCTTAGAAAAGCACAACCTTCCGAAACTGAACCAGGAAGAAATAGAAAATATAAACAGACCAATCACAAGCACTGAAATTGAAACTGTGATTAAAAATCTTCCAACAAACAAAAGCCCAGGACTACATGGCTTCACAGTTGAATTCTATCAAACATTTAGAGAAGAGCTAACACCTATCCTTCTCAACTCTTCCAAAATATAGCAGAGTTTGGAACACTCCCAAACTCACTCTACAAGGCCACCATCACCCTGATACCAAAACCAGACAAAGGTGTCAGAAAGAAAGAAATCTACAGGCCAATATCACTGATAAACATAGATGCAAAACTCCTCAACAAAATACTAGCAAACAGAATCCAACAGCACATTAAAAGGATCATACACCATGATCAAGTGGGGTTTTCTCCCAGGAATGCAAGGATTCTTCAATATACTCAAATCAATCAATGTGATGAATCATATTAACAAATTGAAGGAGAAAAACCATAAGATCATCTCAATAGATGCAGAAAAAGTTTTTGACAAAATTCAACACCCATTTATGATAAAAACTCTCCAGAAAGTAGGCATAGAGGGAACTTACCTCAACATAATAAAGCCCATATATGACAAACCCACAGCCAACATCATTCTCAATGGTAAATAATTGAAACCATTTCCTCTAAGATCAGGAACAAGACAAGGTTGTCCACTCTCACCACTATATTCAACATAGTTTTGGAAGTTTTAGCCACAGCAATCAGAGAAGAAAAAGAAATAAAAGGAATCCAAATCAGAAAAGAAGAAGTAAAGCTGTCACTGTTTCCAGATGACATGATTCTATACAGAGAGAATCCTAAAGATGCTACCAGAAAACTTCTAGAGCTAATCAATGAATTTGGTAAAGTAGCAGGATATAAAAGTAATGCACAGAAATCTCTTGCATTTCTATACACTAATGATGAAAAATGATGAAAGAGAAATTAAGGAAACACTCCCATTTACCATTGCAACAAAAAGAATAAAATAGCTAGGAATAAACCTACCTAAGGAGACAAAAGACCTGTATGCAGAAAACTAGAAGACACTGATGAAAGAAATTAAAGATAATACAAACAGATGGAGAGATATACCATGTTCTTGGATTGGAAGAATCAACATTGTGAAAATGACTGTACTACCCAAGGCAATCTACAGATTCAATGCAATCCCTATCAAACTACCAATGGCATTTTTCACAGAACTAGAACAAAAAATTTCACAATTTGTATGGAAACACAAAAGACCCCGAATAGCCAAAGCAATCTTGGGAAAGAAAAACGGAGCTGGACGAATCGGGCTCCCAGACTTCAGACCATACTAGAAAGCTACAGTAATCAAGACAGTATGGTACTGGCACAAGAACAGAACTATAGATCAATGCAACAGGATAGAAAGCCCAGAGATAAACCCACACACATATGGTCACCTTATTTTTGATAAGGAGGCAAGAATATACAGTGGAGAAACAACAGCCTCTTCAATAAGTGGTGCTGGGAAAACTGGACAGCTACATGTAAAAGAATGAAATTAGAACACTCCCTAATACCATATACAAAAATAAACTCAAAATGGATTAAAGACCTAAATGTAAGGCCAGACACAATAAAACTCTTAGAGGAAAACATAGGCAGAACACTCTATGACATACATCACAGCAAGATTCTTTTTGACCCACCTTCTAGAGAAATGGAAATAAAAACAAAAATAAATAAATGGGACCTAATGAAACGTAAAAGCTTTTGCACAGCAAAGGAAACCATGAACAAGACGAGAAGACAATCTTCAGAATGGGAGAAAATATTTGCAAATGAAGCAACTGACAAAGGGTTAATCTCCAAAATATACAGGCTGCTTATGCAGCTCAATATCAAAAAATCAAACAACCCAATCCAAAAATGGGCAGAAGACCTTAATAGACTTTTCTTCAAAGAAGGTATACAGATTGCCAACAAACATATGAAAGGATGCTCAACATCACTAATCATTAGAGAAATGCAAATCAAAACTACAATGAGGTATCACCTCACAGCAGTCAGAATGGCCATCATCAGAAAATCTACAAACAATAAATGCTGGAGAGGGTGTGGAGAAAATGGAACCCTCTTGCACTGTTGGTGGGAATGTAAATTGATACAGCCACTATGGAGAACAGTATGGAGGTTCCTTAAAAAACTAAAAATAGAACTACCATACAACCCAGCAATCCCACTACTGGGCATATACCCTGAGAAAACCATAATTCAAAAAGAATTATGTACCACAATGTTCATTGCAGCTCTATTTACAATAGCCAGGACATGGAAGCAACCTAAGTGTCCATCGACAGATGAATGGATAAAGAAGATGTGGCACATATATACAATGGAATATTATTCAGCCATAAAAAGAAATGAAATTGAGTTATTTGTAGTGAAGTGGATGGACCTAGAGACTGTCATACAGAGTCAAGTAAGTCAGAAAGCGAAAAATAAATACCGTATGCTAACACATATGTATGGAATCTAAAAAAGAAAAAAAAAGGTTCTGAAGACCCTAGGGCCAGGACAGGAGTAAAGACACAGACGTAGAGAATGCACTTGAGGACACGGGGAGGGGGAAGGGTAAGCTGGGACGAAGTGAGAGAGTGGCATGGACTTATACATACTACCAAATGTAAAATAGATAGCTAGTGGGAAGCAGCCACATAGCTCAGGGAGATCAGCTCAGTACTTTGTGACCACCTAGAGAGGTGGGATAGGGAGGGTGGGAGGGAGATGCAAGAGGGACAGATATGGGGATATATGTATATATATAGCTGATTCACTTTGTTATAAAGCAGAAACTAACACACCATTGTAAAGCAGTTATACTCCAATAAAGATGTTAAAAAAAAAAAGAAAGAAAAAAAAGTAAAAGTCATAAACTAAATGAGCAACAGTGGTTAGTTCTGAGATGACTGGATGGGAAGAGAAAGTGAAGAAATTTAGATTTATCTAGTCTTTTAAATAAGTAAATGTATTTCTATATTATTAGTACAAAGTTATATTTCTTTTAATTTAAAAAATAGTAAAACATTGTCAACACTCCATGCTAAAGTGAAAGACAAAGGCAGGGCACTTGGAGTCAGAGATGCGAAGATGCTACACAGCAGGCTTTGAAGATAGAGGAGGGGGCCGTGAGCCAAGAAATCAGGAAGCCTCTAGAAGATTGAATAATCAAGGGAACAGATTCTCCCCCTAGAGTCTTCAGAAGGAATGGCATCCCGGGCTACAGGCTTCATCTTAGGCAAGTGAAACCATTTCAGAATTCTGCCTTCTTGAATTGTAAAATAACAAATTTGTGTCATTTAAAGCCATCAGATTTGTTGTAATTTGTTAAAGCAGCAATAGGAAACTAGTATAAGTCCTTCGTAACTGCTGAGTTGCTTCTGAAACCTGCTCAGGCGGGTTTATGATGGCAGATTTTGTATTACAAATGCCAGTATCACCTGAGGATTAATTCCTGCTCTTTGGGGTTACTATAAGATAGATAGTGTAAAATAAAAAAGTAAGCCCCAAGTATTTTATTCTGTTTGGGTTAAAATTGTATGTAAAACCATATTCCCCAAGCCACCACATATTTAATGAACAACTTTGGAAGACTTATATATTTTAACAACGCAAAGCATTGGTCTAGTCATTAACCTATTTTGTAAATGTGAGACCAAGGTGGGTAATTGTTTATAAATCAACTACCATAAAAGCGTAAAGATCAAAGATTCTTAGCCAGGTGGGAAGAAAGTCCTGTTTAAGTTATTTCTAAACATTTTCTATATTTTGTCACCACAAATTTGGTCTTTAGTCTGTTTGCTGAAAAGAATGACAAGCTTTCCTGTGTTTTCTGCTTTTTTTTAAATAGAAAGAGTTAATTTTATCTACTATGGATAGTAACCTTAAACTCAGACCTTATGTTATCCTTTGAAGCATAAAATTATATTAATGCACTACATGTTTTTTAGGAAATTATATTTGTTTTAACGTGCTTCTAGTAGGAAATTGAGTTTAGTGAACTAAGCTTTAATAGGCTCTCCAGCACCATGATGATTATTTCACTCCATCTTCACTAATTTTATTGTATAAATCTACCAGTGTATAATTGACACAAACTCATTGTGTCTTTTTTTTACACATCATTAAAAAAAAATCACACAAAATTTTGTGACTCATGACTCGAGTCAATTTGTTTTTGAAAAAAAAATACAAAGCCTTTTCTTTAAAAATAGCACCTGTTTCTTCATTCACATGTAAATCGTATCTATAGCCTACTATATGGCTCTGAGAGAGGACAAGCAGGATGACTCTCACTGGGACAGGAGTGACCCCAGCCAGAAGCAAAGAAAAAGGGGGTGTGTGTTTAAAATCTTGGAGATAAAACATTCAGTTTGTTTATTGCTCTCTATATCTGTAGCTCTTGAATATGCTTATTAAAAATATCAGATATTTTTAAGTTTGATAAAGCACACATTTAGTTAATTATCATTTTCAACCTTACCTTTATGGTAAATAATGATCAAAGTAATCCTTCAGAAATACTGGAATCACAACTACAAAATGAAAAAGACTTCCAAAAAATTAGAATTAAAAGTTGACTTCAATTTTAATGAAAAATAACTATTTTAAAAGTTATGTATTCATATATTGTACTTTTATAGGCAAACAATTCACACACAGGCTATATGTACACATACAGGTCTATGCAAGTGCGATTCTCCCCCCTTCTTCTTTGCTTTAAGTCACACTTTCCCTGCCAGTTCTCAGCCTTTTTAAAAAATTTTCCTAGGAGGTCTACCTTTCCCTCCCTAAAGAGGGAAGCCCTGCAGAGGAAGAGAATATAACACGTCAGATTCTTATGAGCTAGAAAGAGAAGTCTCAGCTAAGGAAACTGATTTGCTGATGAATTAATACAGTATCAGATTTCCCCACAAATTGCTGTGGGGCAGTTTGGCCTCATACCATCAGCCATCAGATGACCATTTCATGCTGCCCTTCTTTGCTGTGAACTGTTAACACATCAACCTCTTTGGACGGCCTTGTATCTATGAGAAGGAAATGTGGCTACCATGAGGTGAATAACCAGCACAAGATCTCAGGTTTGGAATTCTAGTTTCAACCCTATCCCTGTCTCATTATGTGAGTAGCTCACCAGTACTTATTCCCCAAATCACATTTAGCTCCTGTCTCCTTAATGCTACTTATACTTAAAATTAACAGAGGTGGGAGATATGAGTCTATAGATCAAAGACATAGTTAGTTAATGCATATTCTAGGCCTAATTCCTCTGGCACCAAATTCCTGTTGCTTATTTCATCAGCAAGGTCAAATGCTGCAGGTGGGTAACAGTATAAGCCCAGTACTCTTCACTTAGGGAAATGGTTGTGAAAATGTTAGTCCTTGTATCTGGTACCTAAATTAGAGACCAATAAATATTTTCAGATTTTTGAGTTTCAAGTAATTTCAAAGGAGGCTGAAACATAAATAACTTGACAAGTTTCTGAGGTCCTGATTTTCCTAATACCTACCCAGATGCCAATAAGGGTGCATGCAAATCCCAATCTAAACAAGAATAATGTTAAATATTGTCATGAACTGAAACTTTCCAAACTACAACATACTGTGGCATCTGACCAATATGTTGTCACCAACTAATCCCTACAATTCTTTACTTTGAATCTTTGAAATTCTGCAACTAATTCTCACTCATTAATTTCTTGTTTTGGCTTAATAAAATTGTTACCAAGGACTTCTTGTTAAGTTTTATTTTCTAAGTCAGTGCTGTGCTTTCTTTTTTACACAATAAACATCTTCCTCTATTACTAGTAAGCTAAGCCTCTGAATTTTAATTATATTTGTCCTAATCTTACCCTATTAACCCTGTGACTATATATAAATTTCCAAATTGGCCAGTAAAACAATAAATCTTACCCGTTTGAAAGTTACAAACCCTGTGAGAATCTGATAAAAGCCAAAGACCCTAGTCCTAGGAAAATACACAGACACACACACAAAGCTGCATTTATTATAGCCATACAACAGAATAGTTTAGAGTTTAGGCTTTGGAGAAGTTCATGCTTCATCCCTTACAAGCTGTAATGTCCTCATTTGCTAAATCATGATATTAAACTTATAAAAACCTGTATGGGTCTATGCACTGGTTAAATTTTTTTATAAATAAGATCTTTTGCATTACATTTTGCCCCCAGTACGAATATGTTTTAGAGTCAAAAATCCTCATAAATAAGACCTAATCCTGGAATGACGTAGGAGGAAAGAAGTATTTTTATGTGTAAGCTGCTTGTGAATGTTTTACTAAATAATTTGTTCATGATTTTTCTATAATTCTTGTCTAATTTCTTCTATATAATTCTAGGCAAAATTTTAGAAACATCTATCAATCTAGTCTCTAGACACTGATTATCTCTAATGAGGGATGGAATTATCAAATGCCTAATTGAATGCACTCCCCGAACATTATGAAGCTTGTTACCCATCCTTAGCTTGGGAAGTTAGCAATATGTCACCTTCTACATGACATATTATTAAGTTTTTCAAATACGTTTATGCCATAGAGTTTCTTTATTTTGCTGCTGGACTTTTCCTGGTTCTTTGTCTGTATCTGTACATACCCAGCTTTAAAATTCAGTATCAAAGCTTGGACAAATGTGAATTTTTGGTAATTTTCTTTTCAAACATAGTTTAGATCACAGTAACACAAATACGTTTCTAAGAACAAACTCATTAAAACTAAAACATTACCAAGTCTCAGCTAATGGCCGAGTTAAGGTGACTTCATTATTAAAAATGTCAGTCTTTACCCAAATAGTGTTGGCTATGGCAGCGATTTTCAACCTAGTAGGACCCCAACACACCTGAGGAACATGGCACATGCCCAAATCACAGCAGTGCAGCTCATCTGGCTGGAAGATGGGGAAGAACAGAGGAGGAGGGCCAGAGTTGAGAACCACTACTCTAGTAAAATATATTTTCTCGTGGTCCATACCATGTTTTAAGAATGAGCTGAAGGTATTGGCTAATCATGAAAGGAATTGCACTCTATCACCATGTAAAAAAAGAAATGAATCAGGGTATTGCCTCAGTTATTGTAGGCCATGATATATATGTGGTAGGGGGATAAAAGTGTTTCTTCCTTAAAAAAAGATCTTTGGTTTACATATCAGAAAGCTTAGTTGATCATACTTCACCTAAGAATACATCATGTCTTTGTAATTATTAAGTGATTTATTAGAGTCAGTACATAGGGATCTGTTTCCAAGTAGGACACATTTTACAGAGTTTAGAACTAATCTTAAGAAACAAACACCCTCTGAACTGAAGTTGGGATTAAGTCATCCATGTGTAGAAGAACCTTCCCAAGGAGATGATATGTAAACATGTACCTGGAAAAACTAGCTAGTCTTCCAATCCAATCCACTCTCCCAAACCAGGATATACCTTAATTAGTCAGTTATTTGGTAATATGTCAGGCATGAGGAGATGATAAATGGGAACTGGAGAGGAAGAATCAATCAGTTTTTTTCTCCATCCTGGCTACTGGAAAGCTCAGGCTAAAATTTGAAACCCACCTCTGTCAAGCATACAGGATTTAACAGACCTGAATTTTCCATGCAAACATCAAGTCCTCCCCACCTTTTTTTTCTTTATTGGATCCCACTTTCTTATTTTTTTTTAATTGAAGTATGGTTGATTTACAGCAAAATGATTCAGTAATACAGATATATGTACGTATATATTCTTTTTCAGATTCTTTTCCATTATAGGTTATTACAAGATATTGAATATAGTTCCTTGTGCTATACAGTAGGTCCTTGTTGTTTATTTTATATATAATAGTGTGTATTTATTAATCCCAAACTCCTAATTTATCCCTCCCCCTGCCTTTCCCCTTTGGTAAGCATACCACTTTCTTATTTAAAATGTTAAAAATCTTACAATAGTTTATTGTGTGTATTATTACAAACAATTTTAAATCACATATTAAAATTATAAACATTCCCCCTATCTGGCTCTGTACAGGAGAGAGGGTTCTACAAAGAGCAGACAAGAGTATGTCTGCAAGTTGGCTCTCCAAGTACCTGACATTATTTACATTCCTGGAGACCTAACAATCCACACTCAAGGCTTGATTCCAACAGCATTAAGATCATGCAACTACCTACCTGGAGTCTATATTCCTAAGCAGCCTTTGGGCACTAATTCACATTTCTCCATAGGAGAGATTGTACTGACCAATACACATGAGTATTCTGGTTTTCTTGGCCTAATTTTCTTTGCAAATTTTTAAGCTGGCATTCCAGTTTATTAACTGAGCTCTTCTGAGTTCAATTCACATGAGTCAGTCCTCTAAAACCTTACCAATTTTTGTTGATCTGGTAGAATTTTGTTGCTGATCATTGGCAGGTGATGAATGGCCCCTGAAGCCTTTGTTCTGCACCCAAAGCCCTGCCCCCCCTCCCCGGGTTGTGGGGAGATCCCAGAGCAGCCAGAAAACCACTTTTTGGCTCCATTCCCCTTGAAGAGGAAAACAACCTCGTTACACCTTTACATGTGCTATTAATTCATTTTGAGATGCCACTGAACTTGAACGTTTCTCAGCATAAAACCTTCTACTATGCTGTTGGTGAGGTAGCTGGTGGGACTTACTTCAGACAACAAAAATACAAAGAAGCTGTGTTTAGGTCTGAAATCTACTAAAGTAGCCCAATCTCTGGCATTTTCTTTCCTTTGCAAAAACCTTCTTTATTTTGAGATCTTCTGAATAATCCATCAGATGCCTTTGAGTAGGAGACTTGTCTGTTTATTTATTCCTTCATCTAACAAACATTTATTGAGCACCTTCTATGTGTTAAATGCTGTCCTAGGTGTTAGTTCCTGCCTTATGGAACAAAAACTCTAGCGAGGAATATAGATATTTTTAAGTACATAAATAAACTTTTCCTTATACATTGTGATAAAAGACATGAGAAAAAATAATTGGTTGCTAAAGTAGATAATAACAAGGGAGAGAACTAGTGTTAGATTTTAGAGCCAGAGCACAACCTCCTGCTCCCCAAGAGATGCCTTTTAACTGGGTGAACATATGTGCCCATTTGACTGGGACAGTCCTAGTTAATGCCAGTTGTCCCAGCATAATTATTAATAGAGCCTCCTTTCCCACTGAAAGTATCCTGGTTAAGATAATAAATTATATGGTCACACTAATTTTAAACAAAGTAGAAACTAGGTAAACTTCTAGTCCTATAAGGGATAATGATTTCTAAGTACTTTGGAAAACATCCTGAGGTGAAGCTAAGCATTAGTAGCGTAATGGGCTGAGATTAACTTTGTTCCTGGCTTAATTCCAGGGGAAAATCACAGTTTCAAACATAATGTATTTAAGGGCATGAAATCAATGTTGAGTGAAGAGAAATGAAGAATGGGCTCTTCAGTAAATAAAACTTGAACCCTTTTCAACATTGTGAAGACAGAATTAGCAGAAGAGAAAACCCTAGGCCTTCGGCATAATGGAAACCTAGAAAAATTTTTATATGAAAGCAGATAGCAGAATGTAGTCATAAAGCACATAAACTGAAGGAACCTTGGAAATCAGCTCATACAGATCCCCCATCTTAGAGAAAATGATGCCACAGGACATAAATGTGAACGGTACACTCTGAGGCTGAGAATCACTGTATCATATAACGCAAAAAACAAAGGATGTGGACACAGGCCACCTGTGTTATAGGCACAGTTCCTCAGGTTCATCACTTATTTTCTCTTTCCTCGGTTCCTTCAAAAGGAATCCCAAAATCAAAATACCCCCCCTACTATCTCCCAGGATTATTGTGAAGATTAAATAAAATCATACAAGCTATAAAGGGCTTTGCAGATGTAGTTGTTGGTAATACATTCATTAACTTAGCCCATGTTCTAAGCAAAAAGGTCTAATGTTACCACGAAGTTATAGCAAGAAGTTTCCATGCCCTTTTGAGCTGAATAAAAGGGATACTGATTAGGGTTTTATAGCTCTCATATTCCTCCCTTCTCTCATCCCTCAAAATTCACCAAATTAAATACAAATAAAACATGGTAATTAGGCAATTGACAAAAAATAGAGCTTTACACACACTGGTTTGGGTTGAGGAGGCCATATCTATAAAAAAATAATACGTACCATGGTTACACAAACGTCTTCCCTTTTCGGATTGGATTACTACAAACCTAAACAGGTTCAGCAACAGTTGTTCTGAAACAACTAAACACATTTGAAACGAGGAATATAAAGCTGAGAGTGAAATCTGAGCTTTTAAAATGCGCGTGGTTATACAGGATAAATAGTCTAGCATGAGTACTGTGAAAGGCAGCACTAAAATGGTAAGAACTGGAGTCGTGAAAAGTTCTCCTACACAAATGGGCCAGTGATTTTGTTTTCAAGCTGGACAACATATTCTTTTTTCTTTAGGAGTTCAAGATGCATTTTTTTCTCTTTGAATAAGCTATCTTTTAAAAAATTTTTATTGGAGTATAGTTGATTTACAATGTTGTGTTAGATTCAGGTATACAGCAAAGTGATTCAGTTATACATATAGATATATTCATTCTCTTTCAGATTCTTTTCTCATATAGGTTACCACAGAATATTGAGTAGAGTTCCCTGTGTTATACAGTAGGTCCTTGTTGGTTATCTATTTTATACATAGTAGTGTGTGTATGTTAATCCCAAGCGCCTGATTTATCCCTCCCCCACCCATGTTTCTCCTTTGGTAACCATAAGTTTGTTTTCAATATCTGTAAGTACGTTTCTATTTTGCAAATAAGTTCGTTTGTATCATTTTTTAAATCAGATTCCACATATAAGTGATATCATATGATATTTGTCTTTCTCTGCCTGACTTACTTCACTTAGTATGATAATCTCTAGGTCCATCCATGTGGCGTCAAATGGCATTATTTCTTTTTTATGGCTGAGTAATGTAGCATTGTGTATATATTCTTGAATATATACAAGAGATCTGTTAAAACTTTATAAGGAGTTAAGTGAATCTGGTGAACATATTGAATGAGTTCAGGTAAGCTAGGCCTCAGAGACAAAAATGCGTAAGGACAAATATGATAGAAGTTTACCTGTTGTTCATGGAAGAATCCAACCAAGTGCTCCTGGTTGGTGGGGGTTCTTCTGCACACAGTGGATTGTGGACTCTGTGGCTCTGCCCTCCGCTACATCCTCACCATCAGTTGCATCCAGCCAGGGAAAAGGCAAAAAAGTCTGGAGGAAGCACAGCTTCTTACAAAGCCATGGTCCAGACACAGCACAGCTTGTCCTCTGATCTGACTGTCTAGAACTCAAGCTCATGGCCACACCCAACTCCAAAAGAGTCTAGGAGGCTGGTTCTAATTGGGAAGAAAAGAAGAGCATGGATTTTGATAAACAGCTAGTGTTCTCTGCTATAGATAAGATTTCTAGTTACGTCAGTTCTGTGCCAGGACCGACAGTGGAGTGGAAGTAAGACCAAGAAGGGAAATAGGACATGAAATGACCCACCTTCCATTCGCAGCTTTCCCCATCCTACATTGTGCCCCAAAGAATGCCCAGTTCCTTATAAAGCTGACAAAGTGTGAACAAGGGGCAGAGAGTTACTGCCCTGTGTCAAATTCTTTATGTCTAATATTGTACTAATAGTTAAAAGAGATTGGTTTAAGCCATGCTGGCCTTGTGGTAGCATTAGAGAAAAGTCTTTGGCCAGAATATGGGCAGATCCCTTCCCTGTAACCTATATGGTACCCTGAAATCCTTAGGCTTCCTAGAAGTTTTCATTTGACACCTTGGCAATGATTTGCAATTGCATAATTTTCAACCACAGAGAGTTTTAGGAACTCTAGACATTGAGACCTCAGGGACCCAAACCAATTTAAGTTATGCCCCTACTTTTCTCATCATTCTGGAAGGTGATCCCTGACTTAGCCACAAACTACTTTGAAAGTGGAAAAACCACTGGGAAAGAAGAAAGTAAGGCTTGGCTGTGGGGCTTGGTGTTTAAGTGAAAGGCAATACCTCAGGAAATTGTGAAACCACCCGTCTTTAAGTAGATGGTGTGAAGATGGAGAATATTATCTAAAAATACAAGACTCTGGCAGAAAAAGTTACTTTTCAGCTACCATTTGTGTCTCTGATTGTCTGCCTATTTTTCTCTTTCTCAAATGAGGCAGAAATTGGATTCCTAGATTTAATCTTTCCTAGCTGGATAATAACAGGTTTATTATTTCCATCAAATTATATTTTTAATGCAAGGGACAAAGATATTTTTGAGAGAATATAATGATGTACCATGGACTTTAAGCAGAACAAGAAGGGAAATGAAGTCTGAGGGGTTTTAGGATAGAACATGGCAGGAGGTGAGAGGATATTAATGGGCTTGCTGTTTTTGCTCGAGTCACTGACATGCCAGTCTTAACCCTTCCCCTGCAGGGGGAATCAGACCCATAAGTAGACCTTGCTCTATTGTTGAAATTGAAATTCTAGAACATGTTAAAATTCTAGAAACTCTACAACAATTTCTGATAAAGCTGGGTTGGGAAGCGCGGCTTAGAATTACAGCCACAGCGAGGTTGCTTAAAGCTACATCCATCCTGATTCAGACTGACTTGCGCATCCACTTGAAAGGGGGATGATCTGAGAGGGAGTTCCCAAGAGCCCCCTGGAAGGGTTTGGGAGGGAGCGGGGGAGAGAGATGTGGCTGAATGGGGAGGGAGGGCAGACATGTGAGAGGTCAAGAGTTTGGGGAATGACAGATGACCTGAGACGCTTGCGGGCAACTGCGGAAACAGAAATCAGAGGCAGAATGGATTTGGCCTTGATTCTGACAAAAATTAGAGCTTTACACACAGGCCTGAGAGAGTCCAGCTGAGGGCAGGCAGGAGCCCTGGTTTTGAGCTCACAGGTAATTGAGGAGGGTCAGTAATAGTCAACAGCAGGGAGCAATTAACCAGTGGTATGCAAGTCCATGTGCCTGATGCACAGTGAGACCAAACAATTCCAAAACTTCAGAGTTTGAAGCAGAGAAAGGTTTATTGCAGGGCCATGCAAGGAGACGTGTGGTTCATGCGTTAAAATCCCCCAACTCCCCAAAAGCTTTCAGCAAAGCCCTTTTATAGGAAAGGTAAGGGAGGGGCGTGGTTAGTTGTTGCAAACTTCTGGGTGTCAGATCCTTTGTTCTTGAGGTCACAGGTCACGAAGTTCCTGTAAACTTCCACCAAAAAAAATGTTATTCTCTGTTCTGACACGAAAGGGCAAGGTCCCAAGGCTCAACTTTCGACCTCCAAGGTCCAGGCTTGGCTAAGAGGAGGGGGTCCCTGCGTGGGCTGGTTACCCTGCCTGGGAGTGTTCATCCAGCAACCAGCCCGGGTCCTCCCGCCAGTGCCCAGGCCCGTCTGAGGAGGCAGATCTCAGCTGGCGGCACCCCCAGGACCAGGTCCCCAGACACCACCCAGCCGTCATCACTGAGGGAGCCAGGCGCCCGGGACCCAGCCGGCCCTCAGGCTCCTCAGGCCGCCCAAACGGGGGTCGGTCCCGAGGACCGCGACGCATGGAGACTGCGGCTGCCATTAGGTCTTGGAGGCGGGGATGGGGGAGAGGCTCACTGCCGCTTCAGGGCCCGGGCCGGGTCCGTGGGCAGCCATGGCGAGGGCTGTGGAGCCCTGCAGGACACAGCCCTCAGCCTGCGCCCGGCCCCCCAGCTCACGCACCAGCCCAAGGCGGAAGGGCCCGGAGGATCCCAGGGAGAAGGCGGAGATCCACCTGATCCTCCCCTCTCTGCTCTCTCTGCTGGGAGGACCACGGTAAGCCTGACCACAGAGCGGGACCTCTAAGCATTGCGCTAAGGGTCTAGCAATTACGGCCTCGTGGTAAGAGGGCGCGCCCGCCGCGCCCGCCCCGCCCCATTACGCCAGGGGAGCGTAATTTTCTCTGAGGGTCGCCGCAGCTTCCGGCTGGGCTGGGTTGCCCTTCCTAACGGTTCGAAGGTTAAAGAAAAATTATTCGGGACACTTGTTAAAGAACGGTAAGGCTGACTTTAGTCAGGGGATTGTTGCCGTAGGTGTAGGGACCACTGAAATGGGGTGTTGCGGCAGGACAGAGATTAGGCTCCACTCTGAATACCACAAGGAGAAGTGGGGATTTATAGTCAAGGAGCAGAGTGGGAGCCAGTGGATGGAAAATTACCCGGAAAACATCAGGGGTGAGGAGGGATTCTGGCTACATTGACCTAGCAGAATTCTTGCTGAAGGTAGGCCAGGGTGATCAGACATCACCTGGGGGGGGGGGGGGGGGGCGGTGGCGAGCATCAGGTTCAGAGATGCGGGGTGATCAGATATCGAAATGGTGAGGCTGCCTCAACTAATTTAGCAGGGTTCTTGCTAAAAGTGGACAATGCAGAGAGGAACATGGAAGTCCAAAATCGAGGCCTAGTTGAAAAAGAGCGCAGAAGAGCCTGATTAGAGTTTGGTCAAGGTGACAATCTTTGTCAGTAGAAACATCTTCAGCAGCCTCAGAATGAAAGGGGACACTGGAAACTCAGAAACCCGCATGTTTTCTGGCTGGGAAGATTGTCTGTAGCTATCTCTTTCTGTGAATTTGCCTCTAAATTCATTTTTCAAAATATTTGAAACTCTCTCAATATATGTAAAACGTTATTAGTTTGAACCATATAAACCTGTCAGTTTTGAAGTAAAAAATCTGTCAAAATCAGCAGTTTCATATGGTTCAACTTAATTCTGAAGGGAAGAATAGGTTCCTTGGGCACTTTGCATTTTCAGTGTCAGGCAGTAAAGACTTCAGGGTTGGGAGACCCCCAGGGTGCACCTAAAAGCCTTAGGGTTCAGGTTGTCCTCAGAGGACCGAAGAATAACCCTGATGCCCTGGTCACTGAAATCCTCAGTAATTCTATGTTACCACGGATAATAGCACACTTTCCTGGTGTGATTAATTCAGTGACCTCGGCAGATTTTTAAACCTTGAAACAAGAACCCAAACTCTACCTGCCTCACTCAATAAATGACCTTGATGCCTCGTTCTCAGAGAATAGAGGCTATTGGGTAAGAATTTCCTCAAACTCCACCCAGACATCAGGTATTTGTCTGCAGATGAATTCAGTTAGATTATCTGGATGCCCTTGGGTATAGTGCTGAAGAATCAACTTGGAAACCTTCATTCTGATTCTTTTGTATTGAGCCACAATACAAATGCATGGCAATTCACACATATATAATTGTTAGGTGCTTGTACCAGAGACTGACACCACCAACCCATCCTGCATACTGCCACCAGGGTGATCTTACTAAAATACAAATCTGAGGGTGTCATGTTTATGATTTAAAGGGATCAAATGCCTTGACTTTGTTGAGGAATCCCAGAGCTCCCTACTTCTCCAGTGTTACCCCACATGCAGCTTTGCCTTCGCCATGCTCAGATACTTTGCTTCCTGGAATGCATGGTGCATTTCATGCTTCTGCATTTTCCACATGCTGATTCTTCAGCCTGTAAGTTTTCTTCCTGTCAAGACTTTACTTCTCTAAGTTTTCTCTACTGTAAGAAATATTTGAGTAAGTTGCCCTTTCTCAATGATCCTCTTAGCATACTTCTTTCCTTGCCTTTATCTCACGGTATTTTTAGTCTTAGTTTATTAATCTCATTCACTCACCGGGCATTATACTATATGGACACAATGAATTTTGAGTAGAAACTTCATGAAATAACGTGCTCAAAATATGAGTTAAGAATGAATAATTGCCTACAGATTTACAACTTAGCTCCCTAGGTCCTAAAAATGTAAGAATATATCTAATTTTGCATAGTTATACTTTCTAATACTGAAAAGGTTCACAATTTAATCTTCTGTTAATTATTTTTGTGCACTGAGGCAATCCTTTTAAATAGTTTTGATAATAGCTAACAGTTACTGAGCCCATATTCTGAACCAGGCACCATGCTAAGTGCTATAAATACCCGGCTTAATTCTTGAAACTACACTTACAGTTCTCATTTTAAAGATGAGAAAACTGAGTAGAGATTCTCTTCAATTTATTTGATTGATAAATATAGATTTTACATATCCTGTTTGTTTTTAATTCTTTTCACTGAATTCCAACTGAAGCACTAAAATGTAATATCTGAAACATATCACATTTTTTATTAAAAATATAAATATCTTGATCTAGTAATTCAATTTCTACTTTTTTAAAAATTTAGTTATTTATTTTATTTTTGGCTGCATGGGGTCTTCCGGCTTTCTCTAGTTGCGGAGAGCAGGGGTTATTCTTTGTTGCAGTGTGTGACCATCTCTTTGCGGTGGCTTCTCTTGTGGATCACGGGCTCTAGGCGCACGGGCTTCAGTAGTCGTGGCACGTGGGCTCACTAGTTGTGGCTGGCGGGCCCCAGAGTGCAGGCTCAGTAGTTGTGGCGCATGGGCTTAGTTGCTCCACAGCATGTGGGATCTTCTCGGACCAGGGCTCGAACCCATGTCCCCTGCATTGGTAGGTGGATTCTAAACCACTGCACCACCAGGGAAGTCCCTCAACTTCTACTTCTTTTTCTACTATTTCTATTTGCTTCAATAAGCATCTGGTGAAATTTCTCCTAATTCCCTTTTGGAACTTCCTTTTCCTTCAGTTTTATTTAGAGTTTCCAAGCTTAGAATCACTGAACAGCAATTGGATCTACGGTGCTATCCAGATCATTCAAAAGGTATATCCCTGCCTGTGGATTTTCGATCGAAATAAAATAAGATGACATGAAAGCACAGAGAAGATGAATGGCTTGAGCTGATGGGCAGCATTTGGAATTGGTTTTGTTTTCTTAGAGAACTGCAGTGTCATTTTTCTTCGTCCTATCCTATCTCTGCTGATTCTGTCTAGGGGATGTCTTTTAATGTGAAAAATTGAGTAATAGCTTCATAAGAAGAAGTCCAGAGAAAATGCCTCCTGGATCCCAACTTATCCTCAATTCACATAACCTACTCCCTCAGAGTAATGGGCTTTTTTTCTTTATTCAATTAGACCTCAATTATGACCCAGGAAATCAGTCTCTGGACTAAATGGGAGTAAATAGCAGGTAAGAAACAAACAAGACACATCACGCTTTTGCCTGGGACTTCTTTGGGTCAGTGGTTTCGTCTTTAAGAGTTCTGGTGAGGTAAGTTCTAAGTTTTCAGAATGCTCACTTAAGCTATACATCAGAAACTTCTGGTATCTTGTTGCTAGGACTGGAAATCGAGCACAGGTGAGGTTATAGCACGCACGTACGCGCACATACACACACACACACACCAACCAGGGCTAAAGGAAACTAAAACAGGAAATACTAATTCTTAAAACCCAATTGAATCCAAGTGTTAATAATCCTTTTGCAGGCATGAAATGGCAGTGTGAATAAAGTAAAAGTACAAGATCAAAACAACAACACCAAGCTCCCCTTCACTCTCTTGCCTACACCATTTCCCCCCAGCACAGAGACCAAACAATCCGCTCCAGCTGTCTCCACTGAGAGGGGGCTTCTGGCACAATCTGGCTGATGATCAGAGTTATGGGTGGAACTATATATCAATAAACATGTATATTCTCCCCTATGTATTCTGATTCCTGGTCTAGGAGAATCTATGTTTTTAAAAAGTTCCACCTATAGTGCAACGTACTAGCAAAAAAAACCCAGAAAGAACCTGCAGCAAATTCTCTCTTCCACTGACACCTACTCTTGCCATCAGAAAAAGGTTACAGGACCCGGAGCAAGTCTAGAACTGGCACAAGTCTGTTTTACTGAGGATTCTCAGCAGAGTCTTTCTCTGACTTTCTGATTAGCCTTATGAATTAAGGCAAGTGAGTAAATCGGGTTTCCCCAACCTGAAGCGTCTATTTTCGTGCTCCTCAAAGGAGCATTGGCATCACCCGCATGATTGGTAGCACCCATCCATTACTGAATCAGAATCTGCATTTTAACAAGAGCCCCACTGTATTTGTAGGCGCATTAAAGGTTGGGAAGCTCTGCCCTCTTTCTCCATCTTTGATAGTTTCCAAGTCGATTCTTAGAAGTTAGACCTAGTCATGTCCTTCTGGGCTAGTGTCTTTGCCTGAAAATCTGTACAGTTCTGAGTCCCTCCAGGATCCTGCCCAATTCGTCAATCAAGAAAAGATGGAGTCTCAACCTTAAAGCTGAGCTGTTGCTTTGGGCCCTGCTGCCTGCCTGCAAAAGTTCCTCATGCCAACGTGGACCCCCTCCAAACTGTCTCCAAGAGGATTATTTATAGCTGGGCCTCACTAGCCTTGCAGCAGGAACACGCTGTTAAATGTGCAGAACATTCTGAGGACAGCTATTTGTTTAAAATGCCATCTGTTAGATGCTCTCCCTCTTATGAAATAGAAGACATCATCTCAAGTCATTCAAGAAAGGCATGAAAATCGTGCTTTGCAGCTCCTAGTCCAATGCTAAGTAGTAGTCAGTTTATACGTATATACAGTTCAGGATATAGAGAACTATAGCACCAAAAATTATTAATGTTGATACTAAGTTAAAATTCCAAATGAAAAACATATTTGGTTAACAATTTCCTGTAAGAATTTACTCAAATAGTACTACTTAATCTATGGAGGAGTGAAGTACATATCCTTGAAGTACTTGAAATACTGATAATGGGTAAATATTAAGAAATTGAGGGAATTCCCTGGCGGTCCAGTGGTTAGAACTCCACGCTTCCACTGCATTGCGCCCAGGTTCGATCGCTGGTGGAGGAACTAAGATCCCACAAGCCACGCGGTGCAGCCAAAAAAAAAAAAAAATTGAAATTTGAGGTGTTAAAAGTTGTCTGATTATATCTCTTGATTACATAGTCAGCTCGGTTTCAAGTTTAATGAGAAAGGGTTATCTGTTTTTTGTCAATCAAATATTAACTGAGAACTTACTATATTCTGTTTGCTCTATGCAGAATGACCATTTTTCACTTGACATTTACTAAAGACCTATTATGTGTAGGATATATTGTGTACTCATGATATAAAGATGAGTAAGACACTGTCCCTGCCCTCGAAGAGTTTACGACCTACAAGAGCAAGGCATGTAAACAAAAGGAATGTGATCAAGTTCTGTGGAGCATTTGTGGGCTACAGGAATGCTCTCAAGGAGGAGGATCAGTTCTGTCTTGGGGAGGCCGCAGTTTAATAAAGGCAATACTCAAAGGATCTTTCAGGCAGAGGGGTTAGAACAGCAAAGGAATGGAAGCATGACACTGCCTGTTACATTCAGAGACCTGTGGGAAGTTCAATATGCTTGCAATTCAGTTTTGTTTTTCAAAATGACAACATAAAATATTTCAGAAATTCATCATAAAATAAAAAATAATTTTATGTACCACTGTTATTGTACAAAAATAATGTTGTACACTGGATCAAACATACAAATATAATAGATTTCATATTTTGCTAACCCTTCCTTAGATCACTCTTCCTTTTTAAGAAAGAATACACTTGGACATATATACACTACTAAATGTAAAATCGATAGCTAGGGGGAAGCAGCCGCATAGCACAGGGAGATCAGCTCGGTGCTTTGTGACCACCTAGAGGGGTGGGATAGGGAGGGTGGGAGGGAGGGAGACACAAGAGGGAAGAGATATGGGGATGTATGTATATGTATAGCTGATTCACTTTGTTATAAAGCAGAAACTAACACACCATTGTAAAGCAATTATACTCCAATAAAGATGTTTAAAAAAAAAGACTATATAAAGATCTTCAACAAATCAGTATAAAAAAGTAGACAACTCAATAGAAAAATGAATAAAAGACTTTAACAGTCACTTCACAAAAGATAATACACAAATATTAAAAAGTTATTGGGCAATAAAAAAAAAGAAAGAATACACTTAACATCCTTTTTTTCCCAAAAGAAACAAGTTTTTATTGAAGTATAGTTGATTTACAATGTTGTGTTAGTTTCAGGTGTACAACAAAGTGATTCAGTTATATATGTATTCGTTTTCAGATTCTTTTCCATTATAGGTTATTACAAGGTATTGAGTAGAGTTCCCTGTACTCTACAGTAGGTCCTTGTTGTTTCTGTTTTATACATAGTAGTGTGTATCTGTTAATCCCAGACTCCTAATTTATCCCTCCCCCTCCTTGCTCATTCTTAATTAATTGTGAGATGTTTGAAATCTAGACCTTGGTATAGATCGGCATGCAGACACACAACGTAAGGCTTTACTGGGCAGGATAACAATAGTGACTACTTTCATAGATAGAATGCCAGATTTCAGTCAGACTAAACTCTCAACAATTCTTTTTACTTTGCTTTTACTTATGTTTTATGGAAATGTCGATTACAAAATTGTAAGGTCTAGCTTGGAATTTAGTTTTGTGAGGTGAGGCAGGCAGATGGCACTGGAGCCGTGGGCAGGGGCTAGACCACCCATGTTAATGTTTTGGGACTTCCTTCCTTTGGGTGAAGGAGAAGCCATCAAATATTTTTGAGCAGGGAAATGTATCAGTTCCTGGGTTAAGCCCATTACGTAAGTTAATTCTATTCTCAAAACAACTCTATGGGATAGTATTATACCCATTTCCAGTTGAACAAACAGGTTCAATGTTTCACAGCTAACACTTGGCAGAGTATGGACGCAAACACAGATCTGTTTGACTCTACAGTCTGTGCTTCTCTATCAAATAAAATATCCCTGATATGGATAAATTAACAAGCTAAAGGTCTACCATACATAAAGCAAATGGAAAGTAAAAGCCTCACACTCCATGATCTTGACGGTAAGAGCAAGAGGAATTGGAGGTGGTAGGTAGTGATGGGAGTCTTTACATGTTGGAACAATCAATCCCACATAGTGTTGTACTGAAGTTGGAAAGTGAGGGCAGTTGGAGAGAGAGAGAAACTTTTCTTTGTCTTCTATGTATACTATAACAATATTATGGGATGTCTATATCCCCAGAGAACTCTGTGAGCTGGGTACTTCTAGCTTTTGATATGCTAAAGGGGAAACAAAGGAATCTGTAAAATACCATCCCAAGCCTAGTTTATATGGTTATTCTTCCTACTATAAAATTCTATAGTACATGTCTGGAGCTAAAGAATATGTTATTTCTACAAGCTTTCTTTCTGTAACCAAATCTTAATTTTCCTCTAGGCAAATGGATTCCTCGGGTGGATTAGGGCAAAGTTAATGTGCTCACAGAGGCACCAGAGAAAGCATATTAATAATAAAATATTGCCTCCAGTTACATATCATGTGCAGTGTGTCTTTAAGAAGGATCGTAGAAAATGTTGAGTCTCCAGAATGACATAAATTTACTTACAAATGTGATTTTTATCCAAATTCCAGTTACCCCTTGCCTGGGATAGAGCTGCAAATTTAAGAGTATTTGCAAATATCATGTCTTCCCATTAAAATGAAAATACCTCCACAGTCATCATATACTCAGGCACACTTTCTTGATATAATACATGGTACTGCCCATTCACCTCAGCCCAACTTTTATATGTATCCTTACTCTGCAAATAATCTCATATTTTACAAGGCTATATGTACATATATACCCATTCAGTCTCTATCTAAGTCCATGTCCAAACCCATCAAGAAATATTTTTAATCTATCTTGCTCATTGTCTTTATTTGATATTCAGATAAAGTAAATATGAGCAATTCTAATGTGATTGGTATGTTTGAGCTTTAAATTACCGCTTTCTTTGTCTCATCAATGGGTTTGAATGATTTTCACTCATGAGCTGTTAATGAAAATTTCTGGCCCATTTATTCATAAGACTTTCTACTTAAACAGTCCTGTACCAAATCTGTACCTGTTTAATTTACTTAGGAACAAGAGCCCATACATTCATTTCCTGTTCTACTGCCAAAGTTAACCTCCTGGAGTTTTTGAAAATGTGAGTCTCTACAGAGTGACCACACAAGGGCAGAACATAAAAAAGAAAGAAGGGTTCTGCTTCTCCTCCCCCATTATTAACTGTCGGCACCAAAGATAGTCCAGACTTGGGTTTGATGTTGGCCCATGGGGATTTCTCATGTGCGTGTGTGTGCAAGGTGATAAGTGCAAACAAAAGTCCAGAGCTGGAAAGTGCACATTGAAATTAGGAAAAAGGGAAAAGAATATGCACCCAACAAAATGTGCAGTCATTAGGAGACGTGCCATAACTTTCGCCCATGCTGCCGGCTCTGGCTGAGCCTCAGTCTAGGTAAATAGCGCCCAGCACTGTGAAGCATTAGGTTTTCAGAAGTGAAGTTAAACTGATAAATTAGACCTCATTTATTGAACAGCAGTTAGAGCCGATTGCCTAGGGAGTCGTTTGACACCTTTGAAGACCGTGCTAACTTAATTGGTGATAGTTTGGGGGCTGAAGGAAACATTTAAGCCAGGCACAGCAGCACACCGTGCCGCATGAAAATGGAGAAGACAAGCATTCTCTCTGACAAGGGGAGTCATCTATAGATTTTTGTGTCCATTGTTTTCGCTTATTTGTGTGTGTGCTTTACTCAGTCAATCAAATATAATTGACACCACTGGGTTCTGTTGTTTTGTAGATGACAGGAGCTAATGCAAGGGAAAAAAGCTGCAAGTAAACTTCCCCCTGAAAGGCTGTGAAAAGGTTTTTCCACAGGGCCCGTGACATTTTTTGCTCAATTGTATTAATTGATGTAGTGACAAGGCACTTGAAAAGATGATGGATACTGATCACTACACCCTTTTTTAAGGTTGGGCTATATCTCGCTATTAGCATAAGCACTTGTTTGTACAAGGAGTGGAGAGCAGCCAGACAGAACAAAAGAAGAAATAAGGCAGCAGCTTACCCGCCATATGCACCTGAGAGGGGAGGGCATTGGTCGGTTACATAAGGGTACCAAGGCCACACTGGAGATGGGCATTTAGTTCAAACACTTTGAACTTCACATCTACTCCCCTAGACCTGTGGTCTTTAAAGAGGTTCTGCCCCAGTTTTTTAATCATTTGCTCAGAGCTACAAATGATTTCTCAGAGTTTTCTTAATGTCCTAACTGCTTAAGCGCCAGGACAAAAAGCTACTGGTGCTGGGGCTAGGGTGATTCAGGCTAGGGGAGCTAGAGATTTGGGGATGCTCATTTCTCAGTCAGAGTCAGTGGCAGTGATGTGTTAGAGGAAGCCACATGGCTTAGCAAGACAGTGCCAGGGCTGAAATGACTTTGACTACTCATGGATAGAGCTATTCAAAGAAGACCTTGAATACTTAAAATGGGAGGATAGAGGAAGGAGTCCATTTTTTGTCTGCCCAAGTCTCCCGACAGTTGCAAGAATAAAATCTGTGGTCAACTGAGGTACCCACAATTGTGCCATAGCATCTTGAGTCTTCTTTGGATCATCTCTAATGTATAAATCACCTTGAGTTGTTTGCATTTATCCTAAATTCACAGTGCAGATATGTTTTCAATCACCCTAAGAAAACTCCTTTAATTAAAACATTTAATTTCATTAGTTTATGAAGTTCACTCATCAAGTGCTGTCCATAATTTCTATTGTTTGGCATTTAAATTTTGAATTGCATCATTCAATATTAGGAAATTTTGAGGGAGGGCTGGAGTAAAGATTAAAGAAAAATGTCCATTATCCAAATCCTCCAGGGAAAAATCAGTAGCTAAATGCACAGTTCAAGGAAGGTGAAAGCCCAGACTTGATTTTGTTCCATAAATATTTCAAGAAAGCATTTTATAAACCTCATCACAGAAGAATTTCCACAATACATCCTGAGCAAATAGTGAAACTCCATTTTCCAGAACAAATTCATCTACCCATACTATATTTTTCGGCATCAGTAGATAGTCATGGCAAGTATACAGGAGAAATCTTTAGAAGGTCTAGTCACTGGGTATCTCATGCTCTTAGAGAAAATCCTCAATTCATTCATTCAATACATATTTATTGAGCACCTGCTATGTTGCAGACACTGGAGATGTAACAATGAGAAAAAAAATGGCATCTCTGCCCTCCTGGGTTATTTAGTCTAATATGAGAGACAGGCATTAATCAGATGATAAACCCAAATAAATGTGGAATATGGCACATGCTCTGAATGAGAGGTAAATGGGACTGTTAGGTTTATAACTAAAAGTTCAGGGAAGACTTCACTAAGGAAGTAATGACTGAGCTGAGATCTGAAAAACTGAGTTACTGACACACGAAGGGCAGGGAGGGTAGAGAGGAAAGGGAGAACAAGTCAGTCATCTGCACATGGCAAGAGGGACTAATGCAGTTCTAGGAACTCCAATAAGCCAGAGTGGCTGATACACAGAGAGCAGCAGGGAGCGTGGGATGAGGTGAGCTCCAGGTGGGTTAGACGGGGCTACGACGACCTGGGACAAACAGCTTTAAAATCCAGATACCACGCAGGTATACCGTCCTCCTCCACCAAACTCACCTCCTTATTAACCTTTTGCCATTTTTATTTTTGAGATCTCAGACTAGTGGTAATAGGTTATCAAAATAATGGCAAAAGTCTGGTGACTGCCTCTTGCACAGATTCCTAAAAACTCTTGCTGCAGTAAGAGGCAGAGCAAGTAAATAGGGTGAGAGGAGCTGGGTAGGCTCTCTGTGGCTGCAAGAAGCCTGGATAGTCATGTATCAGCTCTTCCTGTTTATGTCTGGAGTTAAATGAATGTTTGTTATTGGACAGCATTGACTCTCTGCACCAACTTCAACTTGGAAAAAGATTCAGATGATTTGACAATGAAGGAATTTGCTGGAGCGGTGGGATTATACTGCAGTAACATGGAGCCATCTTAGATTGTGTTCATAATACCATTAGAGAGCAAAATACTTTTTTTAAGTGATGTAAAAGTTAGATTTTTAAAAAGTTCTTGCTACCACAATCTTTCTAGAGAGGCTCCATTGGCAGAGGAACAAGCCTTGGCCATCACTCGTTGCTGGCACCTTGGCTGTGGCAACAGCAGTGACAGAAAAGCAGATGCAGTGGACCGTCCAAGGACCTTGTAGAGAAGATGCTCGTTAGCACCAGCAGCCCCTTGCCCACTTTCACCTCTGAATTCCTACAGAAAAGCAAAACATAAAGGCATCAAAGTGTCTCTGACTTACAGTTAGATACTGGAACAAAACTGAACATGAATTTAATCCTCATGGTAGAGATGCTTCTGGCACAAGGAACCATGTCTACCCTTGAGAGAGAGCATGCTGAGCTGGGCCTGAGCTCCTACACACCCTCCAACTGGTGAGCACAGGACTGACACTTCACAAGTCCCCTTGATAAGACATTTTAGAAGAAGACTCAATTATCAGAATCCAGCATCAACAGAGATTAAATCTACAACATACCTTTGGCAAAAAACCCCACATGGTTTTATATATGATTGGTCAAGTTTCCTTTGTTCCCCTATACACACACACACACACCCCCCACCTTACACTCCACTAGGGTGTTCTCCTGAAGCCACCAATTACAGGGAAGGCCTGTCTTGTCCACTACCCACATTATGCTCTCATTCTCTTCTTCACACATTGACATGTGTTTTTCCTCTGCCTGGAATGGCTTCACCCATATCCTCCTGCTCAGTTAGAGCCTGCATGGATGCTAAGGTCCACCCCAAATCCCTTTCTCTTTGGTATCTCCTTTTACTACCACAGCTGACTCTAAATACTGGTTTAGTGTGTTCATTTGACCTCCCCAACAAGATTGTAAGTATACACATGAATAGCAAATTGTTACCTATTGCTGTGTAACAAATCACCCCCAAATTTAGTGACTTAAACAACAACCATCTACCATTGTTCACAAGTCTGCAGGTCAGGGGTATGGTTCTGCTGATCTGGGCCAGGCTAGGCTGATCTCAGCTGGACTCAGAACAGTCTGTTGTGGGATAGGCAGATGGATCTGATGATCTTAGCTAGGCTCTCTCACATCTCTGTGGCCCTGGTTGGAACAACTGGCTGCTTGGACTCTGGCATGAGGGCTCTCAAGCTCTAGCAAGGCTGGAGGGCTTATTCACCTGGTGAAGGCAGGAGTCCTAAGAGAACAAGGCCTGGGCGTGGCTTGGACCCTGTCACTTCTCCTTCATGCTATTGGCCACATATGTGTAAATACATGTACATAAAATGGACACAGATAATAAATAGATACAACATCAAGGCAGTTATGTCAATTTCAACTTCCTTCAGGTATGGCTGTTGGGAAATGCTGTGAGCCCCCTTCTGTCTCTAGCTTTTATCCAGATCATCTGCCATCCTCTTCTCTGTTTCAGGCCAGCCCATGATGTGCTGATTCCTGTTAAGTCACATCAAAATAGTCACTTCCTTATAACAACTAAAAATTCTATACCTTTCTATTTGTTATTAATCAACGTTCAGACTCTATTATGAAGTCTTCATCTAATTAGCCATGACTCCTCACTACTGCTATAAAAATCACGCTAGTCCATAAAGGGGGAGAAAAATCAGAATCGTGGCTCCTCTGAGGTTCTGCAGATGTGCCTGTCCCAGGTCCCTGCACATGCCAAAAACCATCCATTTACTAGTGTCCGCATAGCTTTTAACAAAATAATAAATATTTCTGGTCTGGATGCTGTGCAAAGGTGCTCTACCCATCAGGGGTTGGTTCTTTACTTGATGCGTACCCTGTCCCTCAAATACCCCTCTCCACTTCCCCTCCTTCCAGCATCATGGCTGAAATTGCCCACTTGTTGTTTCATTGGCTTCTGCTGCATAACTCCTTAATTCCTGTGTACGTGCTGGCAGGAATTGTGTTTTATGCATCCCTTTTGTCCAGTGCTGTGAAGTAGTTTGGATTCTCAATAAGTTTATGATTCATCTACCACCAAATCTAAATCTTTGGCAAAGAAACAAGCTGGGAATCTCCTCTAAGCCAGGGAGAACCAACCAGTTTGAAATCATTATTTCAAAACAAATTTTGTAGGTGGAGGGGGCTGAGAGCCAGAGCTTTGGAGTCTAGTTTCCTCCCATTTTTCAGTTGTTGTCGACATCAGAAGTGCAATGCTGAGCAGCACACATGGTCCCTGTCCGTCAAGAGCTCATTCTAAAGGAGGGAAACAGATACATACAAAAAAGTCAACTAAAAATTCTATGAAGAACATCAAAGTGGGTGATGTGCTAGACACTGCCTGGAGGCCATTCTAGGTTGTGTGTCAGAAAAGGCTTCACTCAGGATGTAACATTTAATCTGAGACCCGAATCGTGGAACCAGCTATGCAAAGAGCTGTGAAAAGCACATTTCATGAAGAAACAACCACTTTTGTGGAGGCGCTACTGTAGATACAGTTTCAGAGTGTTTGAGGAACAGCAGTAAAGCCAGGATTGCACATACGTGATGGCTGGGGCATCAGGTCAGGTAATCCAGGAAGTAGATCCAAGACCAAAGTAGAAATGCAAGAAATTTATTGGTAAAGTGCCTGTGAAATATAGAGGGGAGAAGAAGCAGGTAAAGGCTGTGAGATCTCTAGGTCATGACAGCTGGGAAAGGAGAGGCAGAAGGAAGGAGGATTAGGTACGAAGAGCCTCATTACAGTGCAGCTCTGAGGAAGTTTCAGCCAGGCCACAGGGAGCTGGAATCAATATGGCTCATCTGAAGGGTTCCATTTTGGGCAGAAATGTCCCAGCTCTAGTGGTCCTGCTGTGTTGAGTCATTAGCTGAGAGCAGCATGAGGAAAGCATGGCCTTGGCCTGACTGCTGTGGCAGCTGGAGACTCCTCCCAGAAGG